>NW_019268522.1:2683046-2728549 GCF_002738365.1 Cucurbita moschata | reverse complement strand
TTTTTTTTTTTTTTTTTTTTTTTTTTTTTTTTTTTTTTTTTTTTTTTTTTTTTTGATTTCCAGTATTTTCTTTGCAGAGCACTTGTTGAAGTTAAGCCTGTTCTTTATGTTCAAGAGAATTTCGATACAGAAGCAGAAAATCTTCATGACTCATCGAAGTTTCACACCCCTACATATTGGGGTTTCCAACATGAAGACTGGCACAAGTCTTGCATTCAGAAGTGCGTTGTTAATGGAAATATATGTGCAGTTGTGTTATCTGTGACAAATGAACTTGCTCGGAATATTTGTTCTAGCCTACGAGGAAATCAGATTAGTGAAGAGCACTTAGAATTGGTTTCCAAATTTTGCATTTGTCTTCTCAATGAAGCTCTCTTAGACAGTGCTTGCTGTTGGGAAGATATAAAGGTTAGTTAATCTGGAAAATATCCTTGCAAAAGGATTATTGAACAAAAGTTTTGATTGTCGTCTGTTGTTTTCCAGTCCTTTATTTATTTATTATTTTATTTGATCCAGTCCTTTCTTGTAGGCTTTCTTGTATTTAACTTAATGGACTATTAGTTCTAAATCCCAGAAATCTTCATGGTGTCTTCTTCGTTGGACAAAGTCAAATCTAAGTTGAATAATTGGTAGACTTATTAACTTTCCAGGGAGGCGTGCGCTTATTCAAGCCATGTTATTTATTTTCACAACAGCTATCCCGCTTATGAATATTATTTAAATTTCTTAGATTTTCTGACATATTTTATCGTTTTTGTAGAGTTTAAGGTTCTACCTTCCAACTAGCCTTAATATTACTTTGGAGGCTGCATCAATCATATTCTCTCGTGCTTTCAATGAACTTGCTGAGTCAAATCCAACAGTTCATGTTGATCGGTTCTTCAATCTCATCCCAGTATTAGGTGCTGGACGGGCACCAACATCCATGGATGATATATTGACGTGTGAATTATTTGCTCAAAAATCTTGAGACCGAGTTGTTCAACTGTGGTCATTCTCTTGCTTGCAATATATGCATCTCCTTTCCAACAATCAGATTCTTGGTTTATGGAGGTACGTTCACTCCCTTGAAAGGCAAACTCTTATTTATGTAGTTTTTGGGGAAATTTTCAGTGCTATGATAGTATAATTCCTCTCATTTGACATGTTAATTAATTACATATTAATTTATGTTATGGTCTCATAGTATGGCAGTTAATGAATAGAGGTAGTATGGAATTATGGTAAGCAATGAAAGCTGTTTCATACTACCATAGTAGTAGAATTTTCCTTTTTTAAAAGATATAGATATATGACTTGAATGTTATTGTAATTTGTATCAATTCTCTCGGTGGGGGTGGGAGCAAAGGAAATATAATTGTGATTGAATTTTGTATCATCAATCTTTTCTGTTTTAGAAGTATATTATTTCTATTTAGAGAAGGATCTTATATTAGAGTACTGCACGCAAGATACTTGTGATTACAACTTTAAGGCGGTTGGTGCAAAAAGCATTGGATGCACAATGCTTTCAATGTTTTATTGTTGAAATTTTTGTTGCATTATTGTTAAGCTTGAGTTTTGATATTTCTTGATATGGGAGTTTTATAGGTGTGATTAAAGTATCGATTTTTTTTCCTCCAATTTTTAAACAATTCGAACGTGTATTCTTTTGTGGAATTTGAAAACTGTTGATGCCAAAATTTGGATTAATGGTGAATTTGTATGGAATGGGGGATTGAACAAATGTTCTACAAAATAAGAGAACTGTGCACTAGTGTAGTGCCTAAGTCACCTACACTTTGACCGTTAAGAAGTATCCAGTTTGTAAATATCTTAGACAAAAGACATGAATTGTTTTGGACGCCCCTCTTCGTTCCACCTCCTCTATTATTGAGGTTTAGTTGTGTAATAGAAATCATTATTTAATTGGACCGAAAATCTCACTGGGATTTTTGGGCTTGAGTTGGAGCCTGGTCTTAGCTTTTAGCTATTTGTGACTTGTACGGTCACCTCATGTCTGTTGGACCAACAAGGGTTGATCCCTTAGGGGCATGGCCTTGGTTGGCTCCCATGGGGATCGACCTTCAAAACCAAGAGTCAGCCTCCATGGGCCTTGGCTATCCTTGAAGGGACCAACCACTTATGCTTACATCTTAGGCCCTATGCCTAACACTCCAAGTCCAAGTTCACCGTTAGCCGATATTGTCCTTTTTGGGCTTTCCCTTTCGAGCTTCTTCTCAAGGTTTTTAAAATGCGTCTGCTAGGGAGAGGTTTTCACACCCTTTTAAAGAATGCTTCGTTCTCCTCTCCAACCAATGTGGGATCTCACAATCCACCCCCCTTCGGATCCAGCGTCTTCACTGGTACTCGTTTTCTTCTCCAATTTATGTGGGACCCCCCAATCCACCCCCTTCGAGGCCCAACGTCCTTCCTGGCACACCGCCTCGTGCCCATCCCCCTTCAGGTCTCAGCCTCCTCGCTGGCACATTGCCCGATGTCTGACTTTGATACCATTTGTAATAGCCTAAGTCCACTGCTAGTAGATATTGTTCTCTTGGGACTTTTTCTTTCGACTTTCCCTCAAGGTTGTTAACCTACTGCTGGTAGATATTGTCCTCTTTGGGCTTTTCCTTTCGGCTTCCCCTCAAGACGTGTCTGCTAGGGAGAGGTTTCCACACTCTTCTAGAGAATGTTTTGTTCTCCTCCCCAACCGACAAGGGATCTTACATCATATGTTTTAGTCATAGTGTTTAGTCATAGTCTCAAGCCTTAAACCTTATGCCTTAGGCCTCACCTTTGAGTCTGGGTCCTCTTGTGGGCTTCAAGTATGGCTTAGTTGATGGTTTCACTCCCAACAGAAATCTTTCACCATCAAAGCCGTGAAATTCTATAAAAAGAAGAATTATTTGGACAGTAGGTTTTGTTTGTAATAACGATATGAAATTTTACAGTTTTACAGTGAATTGAAAATTTATGAAAGTGATTTTCAATTTAGGTTAAACATTATACCTTCGAAGCAAGTGGAACTTAGTCCTTGATATAACTAAATCAATATATAAGACGGATTCGATTTTCAACCTGACATTTTGATAGTCATTTTATTTAGGGGTGCTGCTGACATTTCTGTTAGCATGTCATAAATGTTTGGAAATTGTTGTTTTAGCTTTTTCTTAACTAAATTATTAGAGATTCTGGCTTCTCTCTTTATACCATTATTTCTGAGCTATCAACAAGTAGTACCTTTTGTTGTAGATGATTAGAAAGGACGTTGGATTTATACCTTTTACTCCTTACCTCACAAACCATTTATTTTCACAGCTTCTAACCACAAAATCCGTAAGTTCTACAAGTTTTCTTTCTTCATTACATTATTCTTGTGTATATAAATGTTTGATCTTCTGAAGTGTTGTTAAATTTATGGAATACTGCAAATTTCGTTGAATTCTCAGTCGATTTAGTACAATTCTTAGTCAAACATAAATATTATCAGTCGATTTAGTACCTTCAAGATTATTTTTATTGATTTTCTTGGTCGATTTAGTACATTTCCTTGTTGGGCATGAAACTCGATCGAGATGAGAATGCTTCCTAGTTGGAACATGCATCTCAACTAGGTTGATCCGACCACCTTCAAGGTTCATTTTTTCTTTTATTTGAATTGTTTGTTTGTTTGTTTGTTTTTTTTTTCTCTGTTTACGTTTTTAACGGTGTGGAATGAGAGTGATAAGGATTATGGTGATGGGGAGATGAAAGATTTGGATGTGAACAATGATTTCGTTTGAAGAATTTTTTACATATCTATGAAATAAGCTGTAGAAACTCGAACGAGCTCAACCTTATAATAAGACATTTCCTCCAATTAAGGGTAAAAGCTCGTGCTCTTGTTATTAGGAATGATGTAAGGCCTAATAGGTTTCTCATTTCGTATATGATACAAGATATATCATATATGGGAGGGTAAAACTTTTCATATTCTCCATACTGAATAGAGAATAGCTAACATTTGTTCTCTCGTCTTCCCGACCTTGTAATAACTCAAGTTCATACTGAATGAAGAAATTTGTTTATAATATCTTTCTATCGTAAGACCATCTTAAAATTTTGATTTGATGAGATAATCAATGACTGAATCTCATGACTCGTATATAGTCAACATTTAATGCTTGCATGTATGGAAGTGAAAATACTCCATAATGATATTCATCTTTTTCTAGTTATTTTTCATATTATTGCACACTCACACCCGAGACATTTTTTGCATAGAAAAAACATAACCACTTAAAAAAAAAAAAAAACTTGCATTGGAATTGCATCATAATAACATATTTAAAAAGCATTAGTCAACCCTAAAAGATAGGGGACAAAAAAAAGTCTTCCGAAGTAATATACTATATGGAAGTAGACGACTAAAGAAGGAGATAATCCTATAAATTCGTTTTCATAGTTCAATTCTGTTCAAAAGTTCAAGTAGCAGATTCTATTCTAGGCATGAATATACTACCTAAAGACAGCATCAGAAAATCTTTGTTTTCGATCTCTCATCTCGATGCAATATAGAAGTGTAACCGTTTGTCTGAGTTTATTTTTTTTTTTCCAATTACCCTAATTCTCAACTTTAAAAAAAATTATATGTTTGGTTAAACTTTTAAATTTGTGTCCAAAATAATTTTATAAATTAATAAATATAATATTATACAAAATTAAAATTTATGATTATTCTAAACTTTCATTTGTATCTGTTTAATAAACTTAAAAATTTATCAATGATAAATATAAAAAAAAATTAGATCTGGTGGACAGATAATGTATAAATTATAAATAAAAAAAAGCTAACAATTTAATAATTGAACATGTTTTTAAAGTTCATATGCAAAATATATATTTAAAAAAAAAGTAGAAAAGAAACCAAACCAATTATTTTTAAAAGAGAAAGGTAAGTATGGCAATGATGGTTTGGTTTTCCCAAGAAAAAACTAAATTTCTCTTGTTCATTAGAAAATCACGGATCTCAAGAAAGGTTTTAAGGTCATTTGGGACCTCAAAATAATATTAATAAAATAAAAACGTCATGATCGGCTCCATAATACTCACCCACTCGGGTGTGCGTGGATGGGTATCGGAAAAAATCTTTTAAATCAATTTAAAATTTAGAATTTATTGAACTAGTGACCCGAACAATTTGAATAGAGTTGGGATAGATCGTGGAGTTGTTATTTATAAATCATACCGCTCATTCATTAACATGAGTTACAAATGTCAAATATTCTTAACTTTTTTAGTAATGGGTACGGTTGGATATTCCTTAAATGCGAACAGAGATAGAATCAGACTGATTCCCTAAATGCTTTTCTGGATATTCCTCAATGTCCCAACTATTCATGAAACATGAGAAGCAGATGAATACTCATCCGCTTTCGAAAAAAATTGAAGAAATTCTCGGGAATCTTACAAGATCCATTTGGTATTCCTTAATGTCTCAGCTATTCACAGAACATGAGAAGCAAATAATCATCCGCTTTCGTAAGAAATCGAAGAATTTTTCGAGAATCCTACAAGATTCATTCGTTCTTTTTTCTCTAATAGATCATCAGAACTTCACATCAGTTTGAATCTTACTGAGAGGTTCACTAGATATCAGAAATTGTTAAAGAAAGAACAAGATGTTGAACCGACCCAGCCTAACTGAAAGAAAAACATAACGCAACAAACCAACATTTATGGTTTGAATTGATCCCAACCTATGACTAGCTCTTTTTTTAAGGTGATATTTGTTTTTTTTTTTTAATTAAAAACATATTTTTTTGTAATTTTTAAAATGATTATTTATTTAATTAAAAAAATATTTAATTTTTTAAACCAACATATTTTTGTAATTTTTTTGAAGATGGTCACGCGCCGCTTCGGTCTCCGTCAGCCGCGGCTACTCGCCTCGCCGGAGAGAAGAAAATCGCCGGCGGCAGGAGGAACAAGGGGTTTTGGACGGAAGTTGAATAAGAAAGAGAAGGGAAAGACGACGATGAACTTGGGCTCTCAATTGGGCCACATTTCAAATCCTTATTGGGCCCAATGGGCCTGGTTTCTCTTAGGCCCATATATAACCTCTTAGAATAATACTTGGATTTTGGATTATCCAAGGGCCCAACAAGGGCCCAACAAAGTTTCTTATTAGATTCATGACCTAATGAACTTGTACATTCATTACAACCATTAGTTTCCTTTCAATGGCTCGAGATCCTAATCAACCTATTAAAAACTTCAAGAACGTAGTCTTACGTATCGTAGGTAGCGCTAGGTTCATGAGTATTATTAGTGGGTATGAATCGTGGCAGGTATGTAAATGAACTAAGACTACATTCGAATGAGACTGATCATGAAGATACAAAGTTACGAACTTTAGGGTTTAGGGTTTAATCATAGTAACTCCAAATTAAACGAATTTAGTTTGAAGATATTTTTACGTTGGGTGGTGGCCTCCTATAAATTCTTATAAGAACTACTGATAAGATAAGGAATCACTACAATGGGAGTAAGATTCAGATTACTTTGTTGATCGAATATCTTAAGGCAAGAACATTGTTTGAGATTCGAATCACTCCACAAGCAAGATCGATCATGTCTAGCTTGAATGATTCTTGTTGATCAAATATCTCAAGGCAAGAACACTTGCTTGAGATTTGAATCACTCCACAAGCAAGATTGATCATGTCAAGCTTGAATGATTCTACATGCAACCTAAACTACATAGAATTGTAAATAAACTTAGCCATTGACTAAAGAAAGCACAAATGCTCATTTTCCTATATATTTTCCAAGTCTGCTTACAAATACAACATACAAGGCTCTATATTGCCTCAAAAATAAAACTATTAAAGGCATTCCAAGAGTTGTAACATTCATACTTAATGGCCATAATTGACTATTATGTAATTGTAACTGAAAGTAAATAAAAAGTATTAAAATACATTAATGAAATAAAATAACTCTAAATTGTAATCCACCCAAAATTTATAACAATCAAACTTCATTCTTCTTCAATGTGGCATGAATTGCAACATCTTTTGACAATTTTGACGACATTTTCTTCACATCTTCATTGAAGTATATTGTATGATTGATGTCTCTTGGTTCATATCAACTACGTGAATAAGAATAAAATACGTTAAAAATACTTAGGTTAGTTTGAAAAGACAATCTAAGTATGATCATGTGAGTCGAGGAAAAACTTTTGAAGGACCAGCTACAAGAAAAGACCAAATAAAAGGCTTGTTCGGGAAGTGCCCAAGTTTCAGAGGCAAACAACGAGTTAGCGAAAGAAGGGAAGCTCCGCAGTCGGAAAAAGTAGAAGTCCCGCTCCTAATAAGATAGGAATTGGACATGTCAGATCCGGGGCATCCCTTTCTTACTCCCAGAAATATAGCCATTCCCACCCCCTCACGTCGGCGTATAGACCTGTTTTTTTACATATCTCTCGTTATTTAGGATCCCATTCATCCCGCACTACTTTTCTGTAGTTCCAGACTCTCATGCTTGCCTATTTGATGAAAAACAGGCTGGGTCCTCTATGTTAGAGAGTTCGACAGAAAAAGTAGGGGTCGAATTCGACCCGGGGGCTCTTAGGAAGCAGTGCTAGAGCATCTCAGTTCGAGTTTGATGCCGCTATTGAAATAGCTTTTCTAGCTATATTTTTGGCAAGAGAATGTCAAGATTATCAAGTGCCAAATTCAGATTCCAAACAGTGACCTGAATCTTGAGCACAGGGCATTACAAGTTATAAGATCTGATATTGGTTAGAGAAGAGAATGAAACTTTCCTTATAATAGTGTGGAAATCTCTTTCTAACATACGCGTTTTAAAATTGTTAGGCTAACAACGATACATAACGGACTAAAACAGACAATATCTACTAGCGGTGAGCTTAAACGATTACAGAACACGCACACTTAAGATTTTTTTTTTTAAAAACATAGTTTTTAAAAAAGAAAGTGAAGATTAGTGAAAGTAATTATGCTTAGTTAGCTGCATTGCAAAGTATGTCTCCTTAAATAAAATGTTGAATCATGATTTTTCATTTCAATATTATAATCTAAAACTTACTTTATCCAATTATTAATTTTTTACTTTATAGGTAAGATAAGAGTTAAATGTATCTTAAACGGTAAATTCTATCGATGAGTTTCACATTTTTTACCTTCGACTTTCTTTAAAAAAAATCATAAAAAGATATATTTTCGTGTACGTTCATTAGATTATAAAATGAAAAAAAAAAATTGTACGAAATTGGAAGCTTACAGTCGGCTCATATTTTCGGGTCATCGTCAGCTCATAAAAAGATATATTTTCGAGTCGACGGCTCATACTTCAAAAGGTACGCGATCATAGTCCTGGTCTCCTCCCACTGCTTGGAAACTTACAGTTTCATGTTCCATTTCACTCTACGATGCAGATTATTTTCACCCTTCCCTCACGGTACTACTTCACTATCGGTCACCCACGAGTATTTGTCTGAAAACCTCTCATAAATAGACACATTTTAAAATCGTGAGACTGACTGCAATACATAACAGGCTAAAGCGGACAATATTTACTAACGGTGGACTTGAGTTCTTACAAATGGTATCAGAGCCAAACACCACGCAATGTGCCACTAGGGGTAGATTGTGAGATCCCCACATCGGTTTGAGAGAGGAACAAAGCATATCTTATAAGGCTATGTGAGGCTGACGAAAATACGACCAAAACGAACAATATATACTAGCAATGGGCTAACTTGTTACCGTCCTTGATCTATTTAACATTAAAAAAAAATCACTAAACTTCTATACACAAAATTAAAATTTTAGAGTAATCCTATACAGAACAGACTAATTCTTAAAAATTTCAAATCGACGTTTATAAAATTCAGAAATCTATTAGACACAAAATTCAACGTGACGAGTACTAAACTAATAAATATAACTCAAACACGATGCCATCCCGTTCGTAGATGCTTTTCGTAATTTAAATCTTATAAAAAAAAAGTTTTTTAATCATATGAAATGGAAAGGGAAAAAAAGGGGAGATGGAATGGGCAATGAAGAAGAGGATGGGCCTTACAAATTTGCATAAAACACAACGCAAACTGACCAAAGTTTAAAGTATTTTTGGACTATTTGGATTTTTTTATTTTTTTTTTTGTTGTCTTTTTTCTATGAGAATGTGATTCTTATTGAGAAAGCAAAAAAAGAAAAAAGAATGTTCGGGTTTTTAAAGCGGTATGAGATACCTTCTTTTTCCCTCGTTCGGTTGTTTTAGATAATTTCTTCTTTTTGTTCAATCCGATTAGTCGGATGTGAGGTAGTGATATGCTAAACCCTAAACTCTAAACTATGCTCGTGAAGTGGATGGACCTAAACTCGAAACTCGAAACCCTGAACTATGTTCGTGTTGGCCAAATAAAACAAAATTATGCTTGTGTTTTCTAAACAATTGTTTTTATTTTCCGATCAGTTTAGCCAAATGTGAGGTAGGGATATGCTAAACCTTAAGCTATGCTCGTAAAGGGGATGAGTGTAAACCCTAAACTATGCTTGTGTTGGCTAAGTAAACCAAAATTATGCTTGTGGTTTTCAATCATTTTAGCCCGATGTGAGTTAGAGATGTACTAAACCCTAGACCCTAAACTATGCTCGTAAAGTGGATGGGTCTAAACCCTAAATTATGCTCGTGTTGTCAAAATAAACCAAAATTATGTTCTTTTTTCAATCAATTTAGACAGATCTAAGGTATGCTATACCCTAAACCCTAAACTATGCTCGTGAAGTTGATGAGTCTAAACCCTAAACTATGCTCCTGAAGTTGATGGGTCTAAACCCTAAACGATGCTTGTGATGGCCAAATAAACCAAAATTATGTCTTTTGTTTCAATTCGTTTCCAAATGTGAGGTAGGGAGATGCTAAACCCTAAACCCTAAACTATGCTCGTAAAGTTGATGAGTCTAAACCTTAAACTATGCTCGTGAAGTTGATGGGTCTAAACCCTAAACGATGCTTGTGATGACCAAATAAACCAAAATTATGTTTTTTTGTTTCAATCCGTTGCTAAATGTGAGATAGAGATATGCTAAACCCTAAACCCTAAACTATGTTCGTGAAGTTGATGGGTCGAAACCCTAAACTACGCTTGTGATGGCCAAATAAACCAAAATTATGCCTTTTTGTTTCAATCAGTTTAGCCAAATGTGAGGTAGAGATATGCTAAACCCTAAACCCTAAACTATGCTCGTGAAGTTGATGGGTCGAAACCCTAAACTATGCTCGTGAACTGTATAGATTTAAACCCTAAACTATGCTCGTGTTGGCCAAATAAACGAAAACTGATAAATTTAGAGTACATTCTCAACCGAAACTCTGACTCCACCCTTAAACGTCCCGTCCTCCTCAAACTCATCTCGATTCACAAAAAAATGAATCAAACGTGCAAAAAAAAACGAAGATTCAAATTTAAATCATCATAAATTTAGAGACCAAAGTGGTACTCTTGTTGCCATGTAGTACTTGCCTTTATTTTAGGGTTCAAGAGGTTAGGAGTTTGATGAATAGAGGAGGGATAGAGGGTTTCCCTGTCAGAGGAGGCCACTATGGCAGCTGATTGAAGGACTGTTGTAGGGCAGGCTGCCACAATGTAGGCCTCATGGCATGGGGGAATGATGGTGTTAGTGGGCCTTTGGACAGGTTGGAGGGACCTATGCCTTAAAAACTTAGGGAATTGAAATAAAAACACCATCTCTTCCTCTATGATGCTTCTATGTTCATCTCGTGTTCGGCTCGAGGTTGCCTAACTAAATATAAGCAATAGTGGCACTGGATTTTTCAGTTCAGTTCAGTTCATGGGTCTCACTGTACTTTTAATTTTTAATTAAATGATGATATGACCTAATTTACGTGTTGATAGTACAAAATCCTCGCTCGTGTTGACCTAACTAAATATAAGCGATAGTGGTACTGGATTCTCGGTTCAGCTTATGGGTATACTTTCAATTAAATTATGATATGACTTTATTTACGCAATGATAGTACAAAATCTTTGCTCGAGTTGACCTAACTAAACGTAAGTGATAGTGGTACTGGATTCTTGGTTCAGTTTGTGGGTCTCAAGGTAATTTTAATTAAATGATGATATGACCTAATTTATACGATGATAGTACAAAATCTTCACTCGAGGGCCTAACTAAATATAAGCAAGAGTGGTACTGGATTCTCGGTTCAGCTTATGGGTCTCACGATACTTTCAATTAAATGATGATATGATTTTATTTACGCAATGATAGTACAAAATCTTTGCTCGAGTTGACCTAACTAACTATAAGCGATAGTGGTACTGGATTCTCGGTTCAATTTGTGGGTCTCAGGGTAATTTTAATTAAATGATGATATGACCTAATTTACGCGATGATAGTACAAAATCTTCGCTCGAGTTATTATTCTACAGTATAAATATGGGCACACAAATAAATGAAAGGTACATGAATGAACCGAGATCACATCAGAATGAGACCGATCGTAGTAATAATAAGGTCGTTAGAAATTTTAGAGGCTCCCCCTTCAAAGCTTTCCCTCCCCTCTTTAAGCTTTACTGTCAGCTCAGCTAAGGCAGCCTGTCGGTGCTGAAAGCTGACCCCTTTACACCTTTCTCTCTCTCTCTCTCTCTCAACATAAGCCCACCACAATATTAAATAAGCCAAAATAGTTTTTAATTAAAATTAAAAAAGTTAATTATTTTAATAATTTATGGCATTATTATATTTATTATTTTTCAAATGCTTATTATTATATATTATGTTCGCCCTCGTACCGATCCAACATGGAATGGTAAAGAACTATTTAGGATGAAAGCATGTAAAAGGGGTTTGGAACAGGCATGCAACCATGGACAACACGTCCTGGACAAACAAGACCGAGATATCTATCATGCGGCCATTGACAACATGCCTTGGACATGCATGATCGTAACATCCTCCCTCACTCAATTGATTGACGTCCCTGTCAACCAACCCGAACAAGCAAGACTAAGACATCTGTCATGCGGCCATAAACAACATGCTTTGGACAAGCATGATCGTGACATCGAATAAATAAGAGATACAAGAATGAATCAAGCCCACATTTAAATAAGGGTAATCCCGAAAATATGATCGCTCGAAAAAAAAAATTAAAGTTATAGCCTATCTCAATATAGTGTACTTTTTTTTCCCGTCAATCAATCATAATAACTCACAGTTAAATTTCTTTAATTTGGAACGTAAATTTTCTTAAAAAACGTGCGAGTGAAGACAAACATCATAAAAAGACCCGCGTTGGTTTACAGGATAGTAATTTTTACTTATAAGTAGGTAATATGACCATATCACAGGGAAATGTCGGGGAGAGACTTTAGAATTACAGAATCTAAAAGTAATTTTTTACTTTTAGAAGCTATCGGGCTTGAAGCTCTTGCCTTATCCACGAGCCGACATGAGTTCAAACACTGTTACGGTTTATCTAGGAATATTAGTTTCGATCGAGATTAATACTCGTGACACATAATATAAATAACGTACGTCGAATAATTAATTTTTAAAAATAAATAAATCCACATCCCTTGTGAAGAGCCATTATGATGAGATCCTGCCTTTTAGTCATTACCAAATAAATTTTAATTCTTTGTTAATTAGATCTTTAGAAAGTCAACTTTTCATTATTTTTGAAAAAACAAATGATTCCTTTATTTATTTATTTTTTTAATTTAATAAAAATATTATTTTAATTTATTTTTAGTAATTGTTGTTCCCATTATCATTTTTATTTTCATATTTATTTAGTTAATTGAAAAATCAACTCCATGAATTTTATAAATTAATTCTATTAATTTTGACGTTTTAGTTCTCGACGTGAAAATTTTAACATGAAGAAAAACAATCTCTCTCTACTCGTGCCCCCTTTTAGCTTCAGTGTCGCCACCGACATTCTTTCCTCGATGTCAAACCTCAAAGTAAAGTCGCCCTTCTTGCCCAAGCCCGACACCACCTATGATCTGCTAGTGAGGAGTGTCACAATGGCACTTTTGATGGCAGCGGACTTGCGATTGTGTGTCCCTCACTTTCCAACGGCAAGTGAGCTAAGCCAAGTCGTTCTTACGTCGCCTACGGCCAAGCGACGTATGCTCGAGTCTCTGGCCTCGGTTTAAGAAGAAGGTTTTAGAAAACGAGGGCAGAGAGAGATTTTGAAAGAGACGTTATATAAGCAAGCAAGAGAGTAACAACAACGGCTCACAGTATATAACCTTGGATAGGGAGAAGTTGACAATTAGTCATGTCCGCCTATAGTACATTTTGAGGCATTTCATGTCTGGCAGGCCTAGACATGATTTTTCTGAAACGTCATACTCTCTAAAAATACAAAAGTAAAACACGAGAATATGGAAAGACATAAAGGGTTTGACTTGTCATGGGCCTTGGACAAGCATGACCGTGACAAGGAACACCTCTTCACTCTTATCTCTCTCGACAAAACCTCACGCAACATCGTCCACAACGTTAGTTGAAGTTTTTAAAATTGTCACATCAGCCATTGTTTAAGAAATTAACGAGGAACTCGATGAAACTATTTCATAAAGGTTAGTGATGTGAAAGTTTAATTTTAAAATTTAAGAAATTAATAGATATAATCTCCAAATTTAAAGGATAAAATGGTAATTTACTCTCGAATTCAAAGACAAAATGCAGTAAAATATACCAGGGTCAATTTTGTAAATTTAATTCCAAGTCAATATGACAGATTTTCCTTAGATATTTGATAAAGAAGAAAGGATGACCTTTTTAGTCAAATGTAACAGAAAATGTTACAATTAAAATGATAATTTTAACTTGATTTAATATAAGTTAATCATGGTTAAGAAAACATAACCATGGTTAGGTTTAATTGGAACGCCTGATGACCTCGACATTTCCTACGACATGGTCACGTTACTTACTTCTTGCTTTCTTTATCATATTCTTAAGATTGTTTTTATTAGGCACCTGATGACCCCGACATTTCCTACGACATGGTCACGTTACTTACTTCTCGTGAAAATTTAAAATAATAAATTTCTTTAAAATTATTTTTCGTTGGAAAGAACTAACTAAAAATATTGAAATTTATTATACCGTTTAATATTTTTTAAGTTTTTAAAAAAATTTAAAATTGTGAGGTATTTTTTAAAATAAAATAATAATTAGTTATTTATTAAAGTTTAAGGATGTTTTAAGATTTTTTATTAATTTACCAAAAAAAAAAATTAAAGAGGCAGTGGCATAATCGTAATATATAGGGAAACGAAGGTCAGATTCATAAATCTCTCTCTAAAAGCAGAGGAGAGAGAGATGTGAGTTTAAGGGCGGAATCGCTATGCGCTCCAAAACGTAGAAGTACTTGTTAACATAAATGGCGAAGAAGAAGATCCGAACCCTTCAATTCTCTCTCTCAGATCCAAATCGTCCGATTCACACACACTCTCTCTCTCTAGCTCGTTTCGTTTACCCATGAGCTTACAGAGCTCAACCCAATCGTGAGGAGAGAGAGAGGGATAGACTACTCATAATCACACCGAACCACCTTACACCCTCCATTCTCCGATTTTCTTGCGGTATTTTCTCATCTTTTTCTTACTTTTCTGCTCTTGCTTTCTTCTTCAATTACCTCAGTTCTTTCCATGGATAATTGTGTTTTTTTTTCTTTGATTTATTGCTGTGGAACTCGATTTGGAGGATTTGGCTACTTTTTTGCTCTCTTTTCTGTTGTTTTCTTCCCTTTTGATTCGGGGGGTTTTGGATTCAACTGGCTGTTCGTGGATGGGTTTTGATTGTACTTTTTTTTGTGATTTGAACATGGAATGTTTCTCGATGGAATTGAACAAATGAATGGGAGTTGCCTGCTTTTGATTTTGCTGTTTATGATTTTTGTTGTTTGTTTTGCAGATTTGGGGTTTGTGATTGCTTCACTGTGTGGCAGTAGGCGGCAGAGTTTGAGATCAGGGTGTTTTGAGTGATGTCTGTAAGTTCACTGAGCTGCTAAAATGGTGGCGATTTGAGGATGTTGAAGGTATGTGAGTAATCTGACTTGAGTTCTTTCTGTTGTGTAACTACTGGTAGAGGCGATTCTTGGGGAATCTGTTCTTGAAAAGGAGTTGCTGAGAGAATGCCTAATGTTTGTTGGTTCTTTAGTTAAGCCCTAGAAATTGAATGTTCATCTCGAGCTGGGAACTGAAGGAGAAATTTTTGTTCAGCTCGAGATCTGATTTTTAGGTTCTTCCAGAAAATGAATGGGTGGTGATTTAGGAATTTAAGTTAGAGACATACACGAGGCAAGCATCCATGGAAGATTTTTCGAAATACTCGCATAGTCCAGCGCATCTAGCAGTTGTTCGTCGAGATTATGCCTCTCTCAAGCGCATTGTTGCGTCCCTTCCTCGGCTAGCTAAGGCTGGTGAGGTTAATACTGAAGAGGAATCTCTTGCTGCAGAGCTCCAAGCTGATGCTGTCTCTGCTGCTATTGATTGTCGCGAAGTTCCTGGTCGGGAGACGCCTCTACACCTTGCTGTACGTCTTCGAGATCAGATTTCGGCTGAGATTTTGATGGGAGCTGGTGCTGATTGGAGCTTACAGAATGAGCATGGTTGGAATGCTCTACAGGAAGCTGTTTGTACGAGAGAGGAAGCAATAGCGATGATAATTGCTAGACATTACCAGCCTCTTGCATGGGCGAAATGGTGTCGCAGGCTTCCTCGTATTATTGCTTCTGCTTCTCGGATTCGTGATTTTTACATGGAGATAACTTTTCATTTTGAGAGTTCGGTTATTCCTTTTATTGGTCGAATCGCCCCATCAGATACTTATCGCATTTGGAAGCGTGGTTCTAATCTTCGAGCCGATATGACCCTTGCTGGTTTTGATGGTTTTCGAATTCAACGTTCTGATCAAACATTTCTCTTTCTAGGTGAGGGTTATACTTCAGAGGATGGTAATGTTAAGTTGTCTCCAGGTTCTTTGATTGTTCTCGCTCATAAAGAGAAGGAAATTACAAATGCCTTGGAGGGAGCTGGTATTCAACCAACAGAAGCTGAAGTTGCCCATGAAGTGGCCTTAATGTCGCAGACAAACATGTATAGGCCAGGCATTGATGTTACTCAAGCGGAGCTTGTTCCCCATTTAAATTGGAGAAGACAGGAGAGAACTGAGATGGTCGGAAATTGGAAGGCGAAAATATACGATATGCTTCACGTGATGGTGAGTGTGAAGTCAAGGAGGGTTCCTGGAGCTATGACAGACGAGGAGCTATTTGCTGGAGATGATGAAGAAAGGCTGGCCAATGGTGGTGAAAACGATGAGTTTGATGATGTATTGACAGCAGAAGAGAAAATGCAATTGGATTCCGCACTTCGAATGGGAAACTCTGAGGGTCCGGGCGAGGACGAGGAACACACAGCCTTCGAAAGCCAAGAAAATGGTTCGGTAGGTTCTTACGAAAACTGTGATCCAAATGGTGCTACTAAGGAGAAGAAGAGTTGGTTTGGTTGGAACAAGAAGAGTAGCAAGGGAAGTAACGACGATCCCGACGATCCAAAGATTTTGAAGAAAGTTTTGAAATCAGCTCCGGAAGGTGCCCATCAAAAACCGTCTTCTGAATTATCGACAGAAGATACGGGGGATGCGAAGAAGGGAAAAGATAAAAGCAGTAAGAAGAAAAAGAAGAAGGGAGTCACCAATGACTCTAAGCATGAAAGTGAGTATAAAAAGGGTTTGAGACCTGTCTTATGGTTGACACCAGATTTTCCTTTAAAAACAGATGAACTTCTGCCTCTACTTGACATCCTAGCCAACAAGGTAAAAGCTATCAGAAGACTAAGGGAGCTTTTAACAACCAAGTTGCCTCATGGTACATTCCCGGTGAAGGTAAGATTTTTGTTACCATTTTCTTTTATTACTTAGGTTATCTATTTCTGTGACGTGAACCACTCGATGAGTCGTACACTCCTTCATTGTTTGAAATCCTGTCAAAAAAAAAAAAGAAAAAGAAGTTATTTTCGAACACTTTTCATTAAAGGAAACGAAATCTCCCTATATGTTGCACAGAGGGGTAACTAACTGGTTGTCTGTTCTCCGGTCCGTGTTTGGATCTGGATCTGGACATCACCGATTGGCAAAGCTCAACTACATTTTGAGGAAGTAGCTACCTAAGCGGAGAAGGGTTTTTCAAATCCAATCCTGTAAAAGAATATTGACATACCCTTTTGGGGGAGAGATTAAAGTTAGCTTTGTCCCTTAACTAAATGGAAAAGACCCCAATAATCTCATTAAAGTAGAAGCATCATTTCTTACTTGTTCTTATTAAGGGTCGGCTCGAAATCTCCTGGTTAGCACCTGTTCTTTGATAAGATTTTGTTTAATATATTGATAGAATTTGGGAGAATGTTATGCTAAGGTATAAGCTGTACTATCATGTCTGTGAGGTCATGTGTAATCTTTGATCTCCAAATCTCCATGCATTTAGGATATCTGAAAGTATGTTATTATGGTTCAACATGTTTATGATATGATACTAAGGATATTTTTGTTCTTATCTTAATCCTCATCAACAAAATATTATTATAGTGAAGCGATACGTTACGTTTCATTCTGTAGGTTGCTATCCCCATTGTCCCGACTATTAGAGTACTCGTTACTTTCACAAAATTTGAGGAGCTTCATCCAGTTGAAGAATTTGCTACCCCACTCTCAAGTCCAGCACATTTCCAGGATGCCAAGTCCAAGGAGTCAGAGGGGAACTCATCATGGATTTCATGGATGAGAGGAAGTCGAGGTGGGCAATCGAGCGATAGTGACAGCAATCGGTATAAGGATGAAGTCGACCCGTTTCATATACCGTCCGAGTACACATGGGTTGATGCAAATGAGAAGAAACGCCGTATGAAAGCCAAGAAAGCAAAGAACAAAAAGCACAAGAAACAAGCAACTGCTAAAGGCGGGAATGGAGGAATTCAAACGAGTGAGGACGTGGAAGAGTAATTCTTTTTTATAGGTGATTTCTTGCTGCTGCCATTGCCACTTTGAGATCCTTCTGCAACAGATGGAGGTAAGCTTTTCTCCTATTTGAATTTGACCTTTTTTTCTATTTTGCACATTGAAAGATCATGAGCTTAGAGGATCCATGGGTTATTTGTTTGGTGGGAAAGGCTTTGTTGATTAATCAAGCATCGTATCTGTAGTAATTTTCATCTGGAATACATCTCTGGAGAGACACAGTCTCTTCTTTTGTAGCTTATTTCCATTTAATTTTCAATTAGACCCCAATCTTTGTACCTGATCACCGATTATAAATTTTACGTTTTTGTTGTTGTTGTTGTGTAATACCCACGACTCCTGAAGAGAAGCTCTTCTTGACCTGACCCCCTTGATGACATGAACACATTTTCCACTTATAATGTATAAATCTTATTTTCATTTCACCCAAATGAAGTAACAATTGATTTAGGTGATAATAAGGTTACTTCCCTAGCAGCTTTTTCTTTTAGGTTCAGGAGTTCTGTGCTGTTGTCTGACTATTTTTGTTTACATGTTATTTTGGGCTGGCTAGCAGATATTGTTCTCTTTCCTCTTTTAGGCTCCCTCAGTTTTAAAACGCTTTGTGCCAGTGAGTAGGCTAAACAAGGGCTGGACACTGCTGTTGTTGTCTGACTATTTGGCTTTTTTCAATTTTGGGGCTCGCTAGCAGATATTGTTCTCTTTGAGCTTCCTCTTTTAGACTCCCTCAGTTTTTAAAACGTTTTGTGCTAGCGAGTAGGCTAAACAAGGGGTGGACACTAGACGGTGTGCCAACGAGGATGCTGGGTCCCAAAAGGGAGTGAATTAGGGGATCTCACATCGATTAGAGAGAGGAACGAGTGTTAGCGAAGAGTTTGGGCCTCGAATGTGGGTTGATCGTGAGATCCCACATTGGGTGAGAGAGGAGAACGAAACATTCTTTATAAGGGTGTGGAAACCTCTCTCTAGTAGAGGTGTTTTAGAAACCTTGAGGGGGAACTCGAAAGGAAAAACCCAAATAGGACAATATCACATACCATCAAAACCGAACAAAACCGAACAGATCTTTCTGTACATCCTTTTGGATTTGGTCGGTTGCATCATCAACTCCTTACCTTCACAGCAAAGACAGCCACCTAACCATAAAAAAGGAACAGACTTTTATTTCCAATCAATCTTTCTGTACACGTACGATATATACCACAAGATCTCATTATTCTATCTCCCTCCCTCTTCCCCCTACACGAGGAAGACAAAAAGGACAATGGAAAAAAAGGAATCCTATTTACAAATGATCGACTAGAGATACAATTTTCAGTTCACCAAAACCTATCCTTGTTAACACTCAAGTATCCAGCCATTACTTTGCCTCCTGTATTTCTCATTCCATCTATAAGAAAGCACCATGTTGAACCCAATGCTCCAATGAAAAAGTCAGCTTCAGTTGCCATCAAGAAGTTTACAAGAGGATAGTTTGTACTGGTTATCCTACCGAGCTGTGCTTCGTAGGTGGCCATCGTAAGGTTTCCTACTTGTCGCTTCACATTTGTATAGTAAAATTTCCAGGACGGATAACTTCTTGTTTTATCGATCACTTCCTGGGATATATTACGGATTGCACATAGTGAGAGAAGAGCTTATAGGTGTTGATGTATAATTAAATGGTTCGTTTTGGGGGTAGAACACACCTGCATTTCGGTCGAAAGCCAAATGCTGTCAAGATTTGGAAATCGTCTTCTAATACGCCCAGCAAGGGCCATGTATTCTTCAAATTCAACAACCTTCATTTCACAGGCTTTATCTCCCATTCTTACATGCATGCTTAACAGTGGCCTAGGTATCCATGGCTTGTGATTCGACCAAACAAATTCTTCGATATCATGTTTCGATACCATTGAATCGTTCTGAAATAGGACACCCAATATTAGAATCATGATCCTGAGGAATATGCAACTACAGACTTGAATTACAACCTTTTTCTATCAGTTCAATACTGCTTTCCATCTTATTATGAAAAAACTATGATAGTGAGCTTAGCTTCCTTATATTTAAAAGCATTTGATACCTTTGGCCATTTTCCATCGACACTTTTGAGAACCATTTCTGCAGCTTCCTTTCCAAATGCGGCGTGGCGGGCAGCATTCATTAAGCCACATGTGTATTCTGTCTGAAATCTCATTAAGTAGCGCACTGCCTGAGGATCAAATTTTCTGTATCAGAATTCTAATGTATGGTCCTCGTCATTGGACATTTCTGCTGTTTTAAATCTTAGAGATAGGGATGTAGGAATGCTTATAGTAACTTGAAATGTTTGTTCGAAGTTTGTCAGGGCGTGAAAGGTTAGGAACTTGGAATGGTTTGGACATGGGCAGATTTTGGAAGTTTGTATTGAGAGAAATCTATCCAAAATGCTACCAATGCACATGGTTGGGAATGGTCGTATTTGTATTTTTAATGTGGGCTTGCTTGCTTTCTGAGTTCAATGGGATTTGATTCATCTAATCTCAATTTGATTGAGGATATTGTATATTAATTAATTGAGCTATATTCATGTTGACAAATTTTTCACATGTTAATAGGGACAGTGTAACGACCAAGCTCACCGCTAGCAGATATTATCCTCTTCGGACTTTCACATTCAGGATTTCCCTCAAGGTTTTTAAAATACGTCTGCTAGAGAAAGATTTCCACACTCTTACAAAGAATGCTTCGTTCTCCTCCCCAACCAATGTAGGATCTCACGATCCACCCCCCTTCAGGGCCCAACGTCCTCGTTGGCACTCGTTCCCTTCTCCAATCGATGTGGGACCCCCAATACACTCCCCTTCGGGGTCCGACGTCCTTGTTGGCACACTACCTCGTGTCCACCCCTCTTTGGGGGTCAGCCTCCTCGCTGGCATATCGCCTGATGTTTAGCTCTGATACCATTTGTAATAGCCAAAGCCTGCCACTAGCAGATATTGTCCTCTTTGAACTTTCCTTCAAGGTTTTTAAAACTCGTCTGCTAGGAAGAGGTTTCCACACTCTTATAAAGAATGCTTCGTTCTCCTTTCCAACTAACGTGGGATCTCAGATAATTTTAGGGATAGGTAGTGTGTGAGAGAGAGAATCCACTCGAAAGGCAGTCACAGTATGTTTTCTCATTGCTTTTGCAGCACAAATCCAGTCCTATTTTCTTACTTTCTAGTCTCGAGATTGGCTACTTGTCAACTTATGGCCAAGTTTTTTCCTTTCAGCACAACTTTTAAGCAGGCTTTTGTATGTAGCACATGTTCATTATTACATTCAGACACAATCTTTCAGTAAGGCAACAAAAGGGAAGGGATTATCAGGATAGTGTCAGAAAATAAACTTCCATTTACTTCAGTTATCTAAGGAGCATAAAAGATTACCTGTGCTCTCCACCACCTTCTGTCCATTTTTCGATGATTAGAAAGTAAACTTCCATTTACTTCTGTTGTGGGTTGCATATAACTCCAAGGATTTCCCCATATTCTGCATTAATCATCAATGAATTTACTCATCAACTGATAAACCAATAGTGTTGAACTGTCGGTATCAATGAAAATTCCAAGGTCCCAATTTTCTTGAGAGTTTGATAAAAATATCAACATCAACAAATATTCTTTAAAAAATTTGAAATCATGACACTTATTAAGCTCTTTGATTTATAGATATCGATGTGTTTGATAGTTAGCTCACCTAGGAACCCGACCAGTCCATATTTCCTTGGTGCTGTAATTTTCTTTTGCTGTTATGATTCCACTCTTCCATGCTGTGTTGTTTCCCAAAAGTTCAAATGCACGGTCCCGACATTCTTGGGATGTTTCGGGGAAGAAGTAGCAGGACCAACTGGACCGAGACGAGCCTATATACAAACCAAGATTAAGGCTCGAAAAGTGAACATGTTAACCTTTAAAATATAGTTCTTCCTAGTTGGGTTTCCTTAAACAAGTGCTTTCCAAGCTTCAAATCCAGAAGAAAAGGAGAAACAGGTAAAAAGATGGGCAAATATTAAATGCAGTTCATGATTATAGCACATTGGTACGTAACCTATCACTCAATACCTTGACATCCATCATGGTCTGCTCGATTATAATAATTCGTAACGAGAACCCTCTTCTCGTTGATTGCTATAGCCAGAAGGCCACACATTCCAGCTATCTGAGCTCCGATACCAAATCCAGGTAACCGCTCCCAATCAGCTACAAGAAACCGAACATTTGGATCTCTACAGTTCAATGGATGCTGATGGATCCATAGATCGCGCTGTACTTTTCTAGTTAAGGGGTAGTTTTCTTCATCTGATCCTGTAACCTGGAAACTATGGTATTGTTAACAATTTGATCATGGTCAATTGAAGTCTCCAATTATTAAGTTTATGGGATTAACAAATATGGTGGCCAGCATGTTTTAACCCACTGCAGAAACTGTAAGAACATAGCAGAAACTTGTAACACATCAGTATTTAGTCATCACAATTCAAAATTCAAAATTCAAGAACTTTTAGAAACATACCCAGGGAGGGTAGGAACCTTTAGACATTTCTTGGTGCCGAAGGTAGCTCGATTCCTCACTCGTAGCAGTCGGGTGCATGTCTAAGAACCCTTTCCAACTTGTCCAGCGAAGGAATCCATCGGTCCGCTCATCGAAGCGCTTATTTGCTTCTACTTTCAACTTGCAATCTTCCAAATGGGGTGCATTTGGTACTGTTGCTTTATCCAGTCCAAGATACCGTGAAAATGCATTATTTCCCCTGATCGGTTCAGTCAACGAAGAACTCCAAGCTGCATATAGCAAGGACACTTTATCCTCATCCTTATGTACCTCGATTTTCCGAAAATCCTTCGGTCTCTCGACCTCCTCTACTTTCAAGTTACAGTCTGACAAATCATTCACATTGTTTTCGGGTCAGAAATGAGACAAGATATTTGAAAATTGATCAATGATGAACAACAACCTATTCACTATTTGGAAGCAATTTGAAATGAATGAAAAGCTTCTACTTCTTTCTACAAAGATTAGCTACAATGTTCCTTAAAGATCACTTCTAATTGACATTGCTTAAATGATCACATAACCTTCTAATATTTTGAATTAACAATGAACTATGATTATATTCATGGCCAACTAAACAAATTTAAAACAAAAAAAGAGAGTAGCTTCTACCAGAAGATAAGAGTATTTTAGAACTCTTTAGAATTGTCCTATTAAAGTCAAAATGCATTGGGGTAAAGTAGAAGTTGTTCTAGCTTTATCTTATCCAATACCTTTTAATAATTCCTTCCCTTACAGCTTTATACCAATGAATTTTTCCATAATCCAAACAAAAGTTTCAAACCAGCTTTCAGAATAAACAATTGTTTCTTTTCATTTTGGCTAACTCTAAGTTATGCTACAACATTAAGTATTAGGTACTAACTTCATCTTTTATCTTTCTTTCTTTCTTCGTTCACACCTGTTAGACCAGTTTGTGCACGCCTCGATTAATTTTATGAGGCTGATATTTAATGTCTTTGTAATGATCCAAGCTCACCGCTAGCAGATATTGTCCTCTTTGGGTTTTCCCTTTCGGGTTTCCCCTCAAGGTTTTTAAAACCTACTAAAGAGAGGTTTCCACACCCTTATAAAAAATGCTTCGTTCTCCTCCCCACCTCCCCAACCGATGTAGGATCTCACAATCTTAACCTCAAAACATATGAATTTACAACTTCTTTGTCCATCAAGCCAAGCTCAGTGTGCTTATCTTTTAGCAAACTCTCCAAACATCTTAGAATTCAATCCAAATTGCATACACTATTATACCAAACAGCAAGAATTCAGCTAAATAGTAAGAAGAAGATGATGGAGAAGACTTACTTATAGCTTCAGAAGTGGAGTTCCAGAACGAAGCAGGCAGTGAATTAGACGACAAAGAACTCCAACCAAATCCTAAAGGAGCACCAAATGAAGCAAAAGCACCAAGAAACAGAGAGGCAATACAAACTCCACAGAGAAATCCCACAACACAAATTTGACAAGGAAATGAACTCCCTAATTGCAAAGCCTTTTGTGAAACAACTCTTTCCAGAGACTTCTGATTCTGTGCTTCCATTTTAACCCAAAACCTTTTTCCTTCTAAAATTTCAAGCCAAACTCAACCACCCTATTAACTCCTATCACATGATACACATACTCTACTTCTACTCCATCTGTTTTTCACTTTAGAACCTCTTAAAAATCAGTGGCTCACCTTCATATACCTAAAATCAAAGGAGAAATCCATGAAAAACTTCACCAAAAAAGCCATTACAAACGAAACAAATAGAGAAATGAAGCAAATAATAACCTGAAACGTTTGGCAATGAAGAAAAATAGTTAAGAACACCAGAAGATCGGATAGAAAACAGCCTAAAACAGCCTAAAACCAACAATCGACCACGAAGAACGAAGAACAAACTTGGAATTCGAATCTAGCGTTCAGCCTTATCTTCTGTTGAACTGCAAAAAACTGAAGAGATTAAGAACGATAAGATAAGAGAATCTCCAAAAGCCGATCATCACAGACTCCAACAAAACAGAGGTGGATTAGCTTGTTTGGTCCATTCAAAAGCCCTTTATCGATTCACAGAAGGGAAGAAACAAAACAAAAACAAAAAGATGAACAAAAAGCAAAAGAAATACAGATTAACGCAATAAATTGAGCAAAGAATCAACAAGTGGGGTTCGAAACAATACCCAGATGAAGAAATGTAATGCAATCAATGAAGCAGAGAGAGATAGAGAGAGAAATGGAAATGTGGCGTCCGTAGCGGGAACAAATGGACAGATAAGTCCCTCTCGGCTGAGTTCTGAGCTACTCTGCTCCGCATTTCGGCTGTGCTTTAAATAATTTCTTGAGTTTATCCTTCAAATATTTTATATTCTCTACCAAATTTTTTTTTTTTTCTAAATTGTTTTTGTCCATATCTTTTTAACTTAAAAAGTGTTTAAATGATTCGAGAATTCAACCACTACCGGATTCAAACCATAGAGATTAAGTTAAGTTAGGTTAAATTTTTTTTCGGATTGAGTTGGGTTGAATTTTTTGAAATTAAAAAAATTCGAGTTGGTTCGTAATCCTTTTTTTGGTCAGGTCAGACCGACCAGAAAATATGGTTACAATCTAATTCTAACTTACTCTACTTTTAATATTATTATGAAAATTAAAAATATTTGACGTTTGTAATCGATGTTATAATGGGCTGTGACTTGTGAATATTTTATATCTAAATTTTATAATGCTTTAGTTATTAACTTAATACATGTAGTGGACACCTCAACTCGGGTTGGGTTGAATAGTGAACTTTATTCGAGTTGCTCGGGTCATCAACTTAAAATTTTGGGTTGGTTCGAAATATTTTTCCAAATCAACCCGTGTTTTCAAATTGGTTCATATCCTTAGTTTGAAGTTAATTTCTTTTATAAAAACTAATTAAATAATAATAATAATAATAATTTATAGAGGGGAGGGTAATAGATAGAGGATTGTTCATATGACCCGATAACCCGACCAACCCAAATTACGTACCCGAACCCAAATCATAAAGATTGAGTTGGTGGGTTAGATGTTTAAACCAGTAATAACTCTATAAAAAAGTATATATTGGAAGATAATGTCGAGTAGGTTCGGGTTGGCTATTGAAAATACCTATTATCTATTATCGAAGATATAACGTGAATAAGTGAAGGTAGGTTCGGATTGGCCGTTAAACCCTATATTATTATTGTTAAAGTGCTACATATTTGATCAATAATTAATAAAAATAGCATCCAATTTTGATAATGGATTCATTTGGTTTATATTAGAAGTTTGTTGAAGCTAAATTTAGTAACAAACAAAAGATTTGCATAATAAATTGGATTGTAGAGTTAAATTTAAATTATGTGTATTTAGAATTAATATATTTTTTTTAGGTTTAATTTTTTTACTAAATTTTTGTATGCAAGTACGGAGTGGTGTTAAGAATTTGACACGGTCGCTGATGTGGCAACCTGTTACCTACAAGAGAAGAATCCAACACCGACACTAATGTGAGAATCTGTAATGTAATGACCCATGTCGAAGATTTTGATTAGAATTAGAATTGACACTTGAATTCAACACGGATGCTGATGTGGTAACCTGTTACCTATATGAGGACAATATCTGCTAGCGGTGGATATGGACCGTTACAAATGGTATTAGAGTTAAACGTCAGGTGATGTGCTAGCCTTCTTGCTATTCTCCGAAGGGGGCAGACGAGTGGTGGTGTGTCAGTGAGGACATTGGGTCCTGAATGGGAGTGGATTTGGTGGCGGTTCCACATTGATTGGAGGATGGAAAGAGTGCCAACGAGGACGCTGGGCCCTGAAGGGTGTGGATTGTAATGTTCCACATTGGTTGGGGAGGAGAACAAAACACCATTTATAAGAGTGTGGAAACCTTCCCCCAGTAGACATGTTTTAAAGTCTTGAGGGAAAGCCCGAAGAGGATAATATCGGCTAGCGGTGGATTTGGGTCATTTATAATGTAACGACCCATGTCGAGGATTTTGATCAGAGTTCAAAATTTGGATTCGACACTTGGTGACCCCGGAATTCTTCTTCTACATCCCTTGCTATATGTTTAGGTTGCCCTTGCGATATGTTTAGGTTGCTTAATCTTTTCTTCTTAGAGTAAAACTATCCCGATAGACCACTGCAAGTTCTTCCAGCATGTTTTGCCCTCACCCACATGCAAAAGAATCTAATACCGACACACATGTAATGACTTTCAGCTCTTTTAAGCTTTTTTCAAAATTTGATACCGAATGTGGTAACCTATGACATGCAAGAGAAGAATACGGTACTGAAACCGGTGTGATATTGTACCGTACACTCTTACTTAAGTCGGTCACGAGTACATAAACTAAGATAATAGTTTAGCTGTTAAATGATGTATTTTATTTTCAATAATTACTTAATTTAGTATTTTTTCAGACTATTTTATTTTTTTTAGGAATATAAAATTTAAATTTTAGAGAGAAAAAGTGAACAAAATAAACATTCAAAATATCAAATAAAATTCAAATAGAATTTCCACTTCTCCTTTTTCTTTTTCTTTTTCTTTTTTTTTTCTTTTCTTTTTAAATTTCAAGAGAAAAAAACACACTTTATTATTTTAAATCTTATTTTATTTATTTTTTTAACTTTTAAACTAATTTAATTTTGGTCCATCATTTCAAAATATCTATTTCAATATTTAAAAAATGTCTATAAAAATCTAAAAAAATAATTTTAAAAAAATTAAGGGTTAAAATAAATATTGTAGGTGAAATTATTGACGGGATCCAAAACCTGCCAAGAGTAAATGTCTCGAGAACCAAACTCAAAGATGGCCAGTTGCTTCCAAAAGGTCGACCACCGTTGAGGCCCTTGAACCTAACCGTTAGGGGTTGACCATGGTTCAACATGGGTGACCCCCATTGGTCAATCAAGTGCTCTCATGGTCAATCAGACCTCACTAGAGTCGATTAAGGGTAATGTGACCGATCTCATAGGAGTCAGTCGATGGTTGAGAAGAATAAGTGAGTCTCGGTCATAATCAGTTAAGATCCTAAGAAACAATTTGACGGAGTAATGATCTAATCTTAAAACAGTTTCTTGTACGTCATATTCCACGAGAATCACAACAATATTGCAACACTCACACTATAAGTCAGTTAGTCAAACGACACATTTAAAATACTTATTTATTGCTCTGTATAATCATTTCTAAACATATAATTGACTTGATCGATTTTTCAAATAATATACACTTCCAGTCAATCTAACCATCCAATTGTAATGATTAAGAGATGAAACAATCGAATAAAAATTAGTAATATATATATATATATTTTAAAGTCAATAAAAAGATTATTAATTTAAATTTTAGTGACTAAAATCAATATTTAAAAAACAAAAATAAACAAATTAAAGTTAAAATTAAAATTTAATTTTTTAATATATACTTTATTAAATAATATAGCTTGATTCCATTTGACCCTTTTTTAATTAATTATCTTAATTTGTATTATTAACATTGGAAACCTCAATTAATTAATTAATTTAAATCCAACATGTTTTTTTTTAAAAAATAATATACAAATATAGGGAATAAATTAATATATATTTATTTTTTATTATTCCAATTTTATCCTTATCGATAGAGTATATAACAGTCTTCATATTTTTTATATCAGTCCACTTATATTCCAAATTAATAATTGAACACGTGCTCGGCTCTTATTATAATTTAAATCTTTATTCATTTGTTTCGAAATATTATTTTGCTACTACAGTGTCATTGTAAGACCTAGATCCATCGCCTAGTAGATATTGTCCTATTTGGGCTGCTACGAGTAGGCTTTAAAACGCCTCTGCTAGGGGTAGGCTTTAAAACGCGTTTGCTAGGGGAAGGTTTCCACACCCGTGATTTATTCTCCTCCACAACCAATGTGAAATATCACAATCCACCCCCCTTCGAGGCCCAACGTGTTCGCTGACACCCATTCCTTTCTCCAATAGATTCGGACCACCTCCAAATCCACCCCCCTTCGGAGCCCAGCGTCCCTATTGGCACACCGCCTCGTGTCTTTCCCCCTTTGGGGAACAGCGAGAAGGTTGACACATCGTCCGGTGACTGGCTCTGATACCATTTATAACGACCCAGATCCACCGCTAGCAGATATTGTCATATTTGGGCTTTCCCTTTCGGCTTTCTCTCAAGGCTTTAAAACGCGTCTGCTAGGGGAAGGTTTCCACACCCTTATAAAGAATGATTTGTTCTCCTCCCCAACCAATGTGAGATATCACATAACCATTTTAGATGTCGATGATAACGTACAATGTTACCTTCCATTGTTAAACGTCAAATGGAAATGCCCCAAAAACTAAGGATATCTATGCGGTTAGTGAATCGCTCATATGAGGCTAAAAACGTATCTAAAGTGAACTAAACATGTTTAACGCGTCTCGAGAGTCGAGACGTTTCCAAGTCCAATTCCCACTTGTTTTTTAAATATATTTTTAGTATAACTTTGATTGGGGAGCGTTTTTTCTTAAATATTCTTTATCTCGATTCGATTTTAAATATCTAATTAAATTTGTTCTTGAAAACACTACTTAGAAATTTGTATTTATAATGAATATTAAACACTAGGAGTGTTCGTAGGTCGCGTTGAATTCATTTGAAATGTTCAGGTTATTAATTCAACATCGAACATCTATTATTTTATTTTCAAATATTTAATTAACCTTTGCAATTTAATTTCAATATATATTTTAAAAATTTACATTTAAAATAGTTTAAAATTTATTTTTAAGAGTGACTAATAATAATAATAATAAAAAAAAATTATTAAATTATTTATGTAGCCTATTAATTAAGTAAACAAATTTAAATTTTATTTATAAGATAATAGAAAATTAAATATATTATATTCAAATATTATTGTTATCATAATTAAGCAAGTTGTGTTTTAATTAATTTATTAATTATTATTGTAATCAAATTAATGAACAACTCCCAATAAATTGTCTTATTATTTATTTTTACTTTATTCATTAATATGGTTTTCACCGTCTTAATTAAAAATATTTTAAATTGAAATTAATCATCCATATTTAATTGTTTTTAACAAAAAGATTTTTTTTTAATTTCATTAAAAAAAATTGGTCTTTTAATTTTAATTATGGCATATCACAAACAATCTCATAGCATTATATTTTATTTTCCATCAAAAGTATTTTTTAATTTTTTAATTAATTATTTATTTATTTATTTTGTAAAAATTGGATATAATTTAATAAAGAGAGAAAAAAAAACAAAGCATGTGAGAGGAAAAATGGATGTAAAAGTTTGAAAGCAACTTGAATGTATTTTTGTAATAATGATCCAATTTTATTGAGTTATTATTTTTCAATAATAATTTATTCCCAAATTTGGCTGTTATTTTTTTTACTAAATTAATAAAAATACCATTAAATTACTAATTTATTCCGAATAATATCATTAAATTAAAAAATATATATATACATCATTAAACTCTCAAATAAGTTAAAAATAAATCTTATTATTCGGATAGAAATCATTAATATTTTATTTTAAAAATATTTTTAAATTTCAAAAGTTTCGTTAATACTCTCAATTTTTTTTTAAAACTTCAAATACACTTTTAAATTTCTTTTAAAAAATTCTAAAAAATATTTTTAAGATTAATATCACAATTAAAAAAAATACTCATAAACTTTCAAAAGCATAAAAAAAAAATTTAGAAATAATCTATGAGGCGACAATGGATGGTTTTTGTCCATATATTGATGGTAATAATTTTTTAAATATTTTTTTTAAGGTAAAAGATGTTATTACAAAATTTAAATTTTCATCGGGTATTTTTTAAATATAATATTAAAGGTGAGTTATATTTGAACTTGATGTTAATGAAACTTTTTGTAATTTAAAAATATTTTTTAAGTATTTTTTTTAATTTATTTAGATTTTATGGGCTAAGAATAAGCCTAATTTCTGTGGGCCCAAAAGCCCAAACATCGTTAAAGAAAGGAACAAAATCTCAGGCCCATCACAAAGTCAATTCCTGGGGTTTATATTAGAGTAAAATTTTAGAAAAAAATATATCTAACATTTTGAATTAACAAAAATACCCCTAAAGTTAAAAAATGTCTTAATGTTAATTTTAGATAGAACTCGATATTATTTTTGTTTAAAAAATATTTTTATTAATTTCGAGCTTATTATATAAATATTGTTTAATACAACTATCTTTGAGATAGATAGAGAGGAATTCATAAACGATTTGCACTCCTTTATATGTGTTCGATGTGTGGGAGTGACCAAAGTTCTACATGGTAGGGGAGGCTCAATGCCTCGACAGAATCCGAATGGATGGATGTTCGTGATGTCCCAATTTTATGAACGACACATGGGCCCATTCTCAATGGCATGATTGAGTGAACTACGATGGCTGACGACATCTTGTGACTTTGGATGTCATTAAGACATATGAGTCATGTCGATTGAAAACCAAGATGATAAGATGAAATGCGATGTTGCATTGAGAGACCTTAACCATGAGTAGAGGTAAGATCGAGCCAAATGACTTAACCTAGTGTTGAGGCAAGTCAGTTGCACGATTGAACATGCACGCGGAGGCGGCGTTTGTGGCCAAACAAGCTTGCATTCCACACAAGTGATGTTCGGTTAGCAAAGATAAACCTCACCTAAGATCCGATGAAGCTATAAAGGCCAACGAAAAGTATATATGGAGCTTGAGTTTTCCTCAAAACTTGTCGTGAGTGTGTCAAGATTACGACGTCGCACAGTAGAAAAAGTATGACTATGACATGTAACAATATATATGTATGTATCGGGAGCGTAAACACCTAAAAACTTTGGAATTAAAAAAAAAAATTAAATAAGTAATATAATAGAATAATTATGATAGCTTTATATGGCAAAAAAAGAAAAATATTTTATTAATTATTTTGAGCTTCCACGTAGGCAGCGCTCCTTTGGAAAGTACTTGGTCAGTGAATGAAGCCAAAAAAGCCTCCCCGAAAAGCACTTTTCCAACACTCCCAACGGTCATATTTCTCCACAGAGATTCACCAAAATCATCAATGGCCGTTTGTTTCCTGTTCTTTTAAACCCGAACCTCACTCGCATTTAATCGAAGCCCTCTCTCTTTCTCCTTCCTCTTCCACTTTTCTCTTTGATTCTCCACTTTCCGCCGCCCTCCATCAATCATGGGCTGCTTTCTAGCTTGTTTTGGCGATTGCAAGCGCCGAAAACAACCCAGAAAGTCCTCCGTTGAGATTCCTTCTTCAAATCATGTAAATCCTTTTGATCTCATCGTGTTTTCTGAGTTTTTGTTCTTGTTCTTGAATGATCGGTGGATTTTGTCTTCGGTTGTTTTGTTTTTGTAGGTTTTTAAAGCTTCTGATGGTGTTTGTGCGTTGGAGCAAACGAAGGAAGTGGTTGAAGTGCCGCCGATTGACCTAATTAAGGATTCTCTGTAAGTCCTTTGGAGTTTTTTTAGGGTTTATTGAATTTTGATTGTTCTCTGTTTAGTTTCGTTTTCGAATCTCTATTTGTTCTTCGAGTTTAGTTTCACTGAGGATTTTCAGTTTGATCATCTGTGATAATTTGAGTGTTTTACTTGTTCTTCAAGTTTAGTTTCTGGATTTTCAGATTCATCATCCGCGAGAACTCGAGTGTTCATCTTGTTCTTTGAGTTTCGTTTGGAATCAAGAAAATTTTAGAAATGATTTAAAATTCTTTATCTTGTTCGAATGTGATCAAACTGAATTAGTAACGTTTAATTAGTAATTTAGCTCAAAATTCAATGAAATCGGGCATAATCCAATCTTTTTGGCTAGGATTTTTTTGTTTTTCAAAACGTAAGAACATGATTTAACTCATTCTCTTTAACATGCAAACAACTAAAGAGTTTGAAATCACTCAAAATCCTGAGCTTACACAGGATTAAGAACTGAGTGTTCTTCTTGTTCTTTGAGTTTCGCTTGGAATCAAGAAAATTTTAGAAATGATTTTAAAGTTCATCTTGTTTGAATGTGATCAAACTGAATTAGTAACGTTACATTAGTAATTTAGCTCAAAATTCAATGAAATCGGGCATAATCCAATCTTTCTGGCTAGGAATTTCATTTTTTAACGTAAGAACATGATTTAGATCACTCTCTTTAACATGCCAACATCTAAAAGAGCTTGAAATCACTCAAAATCCTGAGCAACCACACAGGATTGAGAACTGAGTGTTCTTCTTGTTCTTCGAGCTCAGTTTTCAGGGTGTGGATCTGATGTAGCTCTAGCTGTTTACTGGAAGTTTCTGGTTAATTTTACTGTTCTTTACTGCACAGAGAGAAGCTTGAAGAACAGATAGAGTTGTGTCATGCAACTGAAAAAGCTTCTGAACCAATTATTGAGGATAATAAAGTGGTTCCCCCTAAGGAAAATGAAAGCAAATTGGATGAGATTAAAGAAGAGGAGAAGAGTGGAAAAGAAGATGAATCTTTGGGAAGCTCTAATTTATCACAAGCGTTTACTTTACCTTTGAATCATAGGTATGAAAATTGCTCAAACAATGATGAAGATCATGAATATGCAGAAGAAATGGATCATTTAGATGAAGAAAAAAGAAAAGATGATACCAATGCTGATGATGGGCATGGAGAAAGTAAGTTATTGATGGAGCAGGAATCTTCGGAGTCTCTCTTTTCTTTGTCATTTGGTTCAAGGAAACAGGTTTGTGGAGTTGAAGATGCAGAAAATGAGGTTAATAGTCTTGATCTAAGCCATCAACAGGAAAATGCTTCATCGGAGAAGAAACCGGGATGTTGGAACGAGAATGTTGTCAGTTCTGTTCTTAAGCCTATTGAGAATGATGCTCGTTGTTTGAGCCATCAACCCGATAACACTTCATCGGAGAAGAAAACGGGATGTTGGAACGAGAATGTTGTTGGTTCTGTTCTTAAGCCAATTGAGAATGATACTCGTTGTTTGAGCCATCAACCTGAAAACGCTTCATTGGACAAGAAAACGGGACGTCTGAATGAGAATGTTGTCGGTTCTGTTCTTAGCCCAATTGAGAATGTTACTCATTGTTTGAGCCATCAACCCGACAACGCTTCATTGGAGAAGAAAAAGGGATGTTGGAACGAGAATGTTGTCGGTTCTGTTCTTAGCCCAATTGAGAATGTTACTCATTGTTTGAGCCATCAACTCGAAAACGCTTCATCGGATAAGAAAACGGGACATTGGAATGAGAATGTTGTCGCTTCTGTTCTTAACCCAATTGAGAATGTTACTCATTGTTTGAGCCATCAACCCGACAACACTTCATCAAACAAGAAAACGGGATGTCGGAACGAGAATGTTGTCGAGAATGCTACTCGTTGTTTGAGTCAACAACCCGAAAACGCTTCATTGGTCAATAAAACGGATGTTGGTTCTGTTCTTAACCAAATTGAGAATGTTATTACACATTGTATGAGTGCTGCAAAAGTGGAAACACTGCCATCAGTTCATCGTTCAGAAAAGGAGAATATCAGTTTAGATAAAGGCTGTGATGTGCTGCCCATCAGTCCAGAGCCTACTTTTCGGGCAATGCGAAAGTCTAAAGAAAATCATAGCAATTTAAAGCACGTCGAGGACGAGATTGCGGTCGACACCAGCCTTTCGAACTGGTTGGTTGAATCTGAAACCACACCAAAATCCAATAGTACTAGCTCCTCCATTGGAAACTCACCTATGTGGACGAGAAATTCAGCTAAAAGTAATGAAGATAGGCCAATTTTAGGAGCATTGACATTAGAAGAAATTAGACAGTTCTCTGCATTCTCAACTCCGAGGCGATCGAGGAGTCGGAGTCCCGAGGAAGCACCCATCATAGGCACTGTTGGGACTTACTGGAGTCCTACAAAACAGGATGCCGAGCTTAGACAGTTCTCGGCATTCTCAACTCCGAGGCGATTGAGGAGTCGGAGTCCCGAGGAGACGCCTATCATAGGCACGGTTGGGAGTTACTGGAGTCATACAGGACAAGATGCAGATTCCAATCCGGGCTCTTCGTGCAAGGGACCGAGGAAAAGCAGAGAGGTACATCTTTTATATCTTCAAGTTGTGATATTAATTCATTCGTCTCGTTAATCTGAACATAAACTCGATTTGTGATGTCTCACATTGGTTGGGGAGGAGAACAAAACACCCTTTATAAGGGTGTGAAAACTGTCCCCTAGCAGACGCGTTTTAAGGCCTTTAAGGGAAGCCCGAAAGGGAAAGCCCAAAGAGGACAATATCTGCTAGCGGTGGGCCTGGGTCGTTTACACGATTAAACGTTCATTTGTTCGTGATTTCAGGACGAGAGAGTCAACTGGAATTCTACTCCATTTTTGGAAAGATTGGACATGGCTTTGGCATCAAATTCTGCTGAGGTTTAGTATCTTTTCTTATTAGAACATTGTGTATGTGTATGGCCTTGATTTATAAATTGTCTGATCTCATATTGATTTTGTAGAGAAAGTGAGGCAGTTTTTGGATGCAAAAATAAATTAGAAAAGTAAGTAAATAATTATTACTTTTTTAATAAATTTTTTCTTCTCCTATTGTTTCATGAACAATGGCATTTTTTTTTCTTCAATAATTTAGCCTTTTATTAGAAAGATTTTGGAATTTTAATTCGAAATAAAGCTCGATAAATCCACGAAATCTAGATGGGTATATTATCATAGATTAGGTTGAGTCGAGAATTATCTTATAGATTCAGCTCAATTGTTCTGTTCGTAAATTTATAGTTGGATTGGTTGAGTTTATTATTTTAACAAGGGTTCAAGTCGTTTATTCTTTTGAGTTGTGAGTTGATTCGTGTTGTTCGAGCTATTTGTTCAAAATTTTGTTTCGAATAAAAGTAGAATGTTAGTTCATATTAACATTTATTTATTTATTTTCCATTGAAATTAAGCTCGAAATATCCATGTCTCATAGACTGGGTTGAGTCGGGAATAATCTTTTAGATTCAATTCAATTATTCTTGTCGTAAATTTATGGTTGGATTGGTTGGGTTTATTATTTTAATAAGGGTTCGGGTCATTTATCTTTTTGAGATGAGTTGTTTCGTGTTGTTCTAATTATTTATTCAAAAGTTTGGTTCGAATAAAAGTAAAGGTTAGTTCATGGAACATTTATTTATTTATTTATTTATTTTTCAAACATTTAATTAAGATTTGCAATAAAGTCGGTTAACGCAAGAACTACATATAAAAGACGAGATCTCCTATGAACTAGAAAATATTATTCATACGTAGCATGAATTTTAATAAAATTATACGTTTTTCTCAAATCCACTTGAAATTACCTGTTTGTAACAATTGTTGTCTGTAACTAACCACCTACCTACTTGCATGAAAAATCAACGCTACAAAAATAATCGTGAACGTCTATCAATTGAAAAATCGTAGAACGAACTCTAACGATTCTTGGCCCACCAAAAGACTATTTTATCAATTTAAAGTAAAAAAGGTAAAAATAAAGAAAATTAATTTATGGCCGAGCAACTTTCAACCTCCACGAACCCCACGTCAGCGAATTCATGTCTTGTCATCTTCGTTTCAGCGCCGCCATCCTGCTTCCGTTCCCACTGGTAGCTTCATGAGCACAAGTGGTTGAGATATCATATTTAGAAAATATATTATTTATAGAATATATCTTAAATGATTTATTTGGTAATATATTTTATTTTATTCTCAATATTTAATTAGTTTATATCCATAAATAATATATATATTTTTAGGTATTAATTACTAGCTGGTATCTTATTTAAATGATATGAATATCAATAACAACACACCTATTCTAATTCTAATTCTATTTCTCATTCTTAACACAAGTGATCAGAATATTAGACGGCAATATTCATTTGCAAACATTTGCAAGCCTTTCTTATCGAGAAATTCGCGAACGTGCTTTCAAAAGGCTCACTTCACCTGAATTCCTCGACAGACGTTAAGAACATCCCAATTGTTCGATTCAATTACTATTCAAATCCTAACAATCTTGCACAATGCGTTAGAGGGTTACGAAAAGTGGGGGATTTGCTTAAAACCCGAACAATGGAAAAGATCAAGACGCAAGATTTGGAGGGTAATAAAGGGTTTCAATATTTAGGGCCTCCATTGCCGGAAAACTTGTCGGACAATAGCTCCGTTGAAGAGCATTGCAAGGAAACAGTGACCACTTATTGGCTAATCCACGGCGGATGTTTGGTCGGAAAAGTTGTCGATAGTAATTACAGAGTCATCGGAGTCAAAATTTTGCGTAGCCCAAGCCCAGTATCTTATTTAGTTATACATGACCAAGCCCATGACGTAGCCCAAGCCCATTACGTAGACCAAGCCCAGTATCTTATTTAGTTATACATGACCAAGCCCATTACATAGACCAAGCCCAGTATCTTATTTAGTTATACATGACCAAGCCCATGACGTAGCCCAAGCCCATTACGTAGACCAAGCCCAGTATCTTATTTAGTTATAATGACCAAGCCCATTACGTAGCCCAAGCCCAGTTTCTTATTTAGTTATACATGACCAAGCCCATGACGTAGCCCAAGCCCAGTATCTTATTTAGTCATACATGACCAACTAGCCGTTGAAGAGGTCCGACTAGCCGTTGAAGAGGTCCAACTAGCCGTTGAAAATAATTGATGGAAAAGGAAAATAAAATAGAAGTTAGAATCCTAATCCCACATCGGAAAGTAGTGGAATGGGAGGAGGACTCAAAAAAGTCTATAAATAAGACCACATTGCCCCCTCATATTCAGAACAAACAACCACCGAGGGTAGAGCACATTCATGGTGAAACCTTTAGCAAGCCGAAGACCACAATCCCTTGATAGCAACCCATCATCAACTCTTCCATTGTCGACAATGTTGCTCCGGTACCGTAATCTGGTGAATTCTTCAACCTTTCCCTCAGTTTCAAACTCAGAAATTTAACCGATTGTGATATACAACCAATCATGGGATACTATAATCTGGTATGTTCTTGATCCATGGGGAGATCGCTCAGGGACTGGGTGGGGGATTGAGTCAGTTACCAAGCATGTCACCATGGTGAAGCGCGCTAAGGGAGCAGTTAGTAAATTTGAAAACCCTCGAATCTCTTTTTTTTTTTACCAATTACGTTATGTTTGAGTTTGATTTCCTCAACACAGAGGAGCCATGGGGAGGTAGAAGATAATAGAAGGCGAGGGAATAAGCGGGTGTGACTTCCATCTAATCTACCTATGCAACACTTGACAAATATTCCAGGAAAAGCTGTTGAAAAAGGTTTCTCTGGCACATCAACCAGCCTTGGTCCTCTTCAGCTTGAAGCACGCAGTGGTTTCCACACAAGCAGAGCAATGTCGAGCTCCACCATGGCCGCCTCTTGTTCGGAGAGCAGTTTGGGCTCGCTTGACATCCATCCGATCAGAATATCCTCCTCAGGAGCTGAAGAGTCTAAGAGACTCACTGGCTCAAAAGGGACTTCCACTGTCAAGGTCGACTATTGATGGATATGAAGCTTCAGGCGGAGAGGACAGTGACCGAGTTCCTTTAATGAATCTATTCGTTCATGCCAGATTAACATGATGAGACATACCCGATTATGAAGGTATGAGTCACATTCTTGAATCTATGCCCTTCCTTCCTTCTCTTTTTTACGACTTTGTTTATCAAATATTTTTTTAGTAATTTTTATCTGTTCTTTCTCATGTGTTGAGTTAACAATGCAGGGGTTGCCAGGATCACATAGTGAGGATGGAGCCCTGCAACATACCCTACTTTGTGGAAGTGTTCCTTGTAATGAGTTTGAATATGCATTCAAGGTTTATAGGCTATCTGCTAAAATAAAATAACAAGTAGAACTGCTTTTCTTAGTGGGTTTAACCTATTTCACTGTGATGTTTTGTTTTATAAAGATGATATGTGACTATTGAAAATTGTAGACCACATTACTTGTTTTGACTTTTCTCTGCAGGCTGTTCAACTGTGGATGGTTGATAAAGCCGTTCGTCACAGGCGGCTACATATTTGTTGGTGAAGTGCAGATAACCACCAACCTCTGCCTTCTAGCTTCGCCAGGTATGAGAGCAGAACAGTTGAAACGTAGACTTCCATTCCATCCTTGTGTTATTTCTTTATAACTGCAGGCAGTCTCACGGGTGCAAGTGATGAGGATTTTTTTAATTCACATGAGATCGAGATGGTTCGTGTTGCTGATGGTGTGTTGTCGTACTCCAAAATCAGCCTTCTTCTATTGCAGCCCAATTCATTTGAAGGTGAAATTGTGGTTTCTGGATTGTGAATTTTTGGGGAGTTTTGGTAACGAGTTGATGAATTTGTTTTTTAATTCACATGATTCTGTTTTGTTGTTAGGACTTGTGATCTTTGATTTCGCCTGTTTTATTTTTTTTTTTACAGTTTTCTTTTAACTGATTGATTGTGGGATTTGTGATCTAGAGGCTGTTTTGTTGTTGGGATTAGATGTAGGTGCTTCCCAGTTAATCCTCCATGGCAACCACCAGAAATTTGGCCGTGGAAGTCGTATCTCGGGGTAACATTCTTATATAGCAAACGCTACACATGATCAGAAGATTATTGTAAGACTTTTAGCAGTTCTTAACTTCTAAACAAGTGATCATGCTTTTAGGTGCGCATGGTGACGCATGGGGGATGTCCTGTGACACCACCCACACCACCCCCTCGGTTTATTTGCATTTCCAACTGACATGTGCCTGCTGATTTGTTAGATTTATCTAATGAGAAATTCCTAGCAAAGCTTGCTCGGCTCTAGATAGCAATTCCTAGGAAACTTTGCAATAGTAGACCTAGGAAAACTTGGCAGGAAGATTACTTGGAAACTTGGCAATAGAAGACCTAGGAAAACAGCCTGGCTCTAGACCGAGCAATTCCTAGGAAAACTGCCCGGCTCTAGACCGAGCAATTCCTAGGAAAACTGCCCGGCTCTAGACCGAGCAGATTTCTAGGAAAGAACTGCCCGGCTCTAGACCGAGCAATTCTTAGGAAAACTGCCCGGCTCTAGACCGAGCAATTCCTAGGAAAACTGCCCGGCTCTAGACCGAGCAGATTCCTAGGAAAGAACTGCCCGGCTCTAGACCGAGCAATTCTTAGGAAAACTGCCCCGGCTCTAGACCGAGCAATTCCTAGGAAAACTGCCCGGCTCTAGACCGAGCAATTCCTAGGAACAAACTGCCTGGCTCTAGACCGAGCAATTCCTAGGAAAAAACTGCCTGGCTCTAGACCGATCAATTCCTAGGAAAAAACTGCCTGGCTCTAGACTGAGGTAATTCCTAGGAAAACTGCCCGGCTCTAGACTGTGAGCAATTCCTAGGAAAACTGCCCGGCTCTACCTTTTCACAGTACCAATAGTTTGACAAGGTTACCTGACTGAGACACTCATGAATATAATTGTTGCATTGATATGTGATCGTTCCCTAGTTATTTTGTTTTTCTTTGGTATAATTGTTGCTTAGTTATATTATTTTTCTGGTATTTCATTGATATAGTTCATATTTTGTCAAAGATGATGGGGCTAGTTGCAATAATTGGTCATTGATTGAGAAACCCGGAAGTTGTCAATTATCAAGTCCCGTAAAATTATGATTAGTTCTTCTGATTTCTAAGCTATAGTGAAGAAACATTCCAACCTAAGATTATGTTCCGTATTGCTTAATCTTTGTGGTTCATTGGATTTTGTAATGTGATGCACGTGCTTCAGGAAAAGAGAGAATGAATGAATGTTATGAGTAGCAATGCAGTCATAATGTCAGCTGCTATGGTTCTGCCTTCTCGCATCCAAAATTTTGGTTCTGCTTATCTTTGCGGTGATATCTGATCTTAGTTTTTGCAACAACAGTTCTCTTCTGGTTCATTTGTAATAACATGGGCGAGATAAGATGTTTTGTGTAGTTTTTTTGGGTAAGAAGTCATTTTCATTGTGAGAGAAATGAAAGAATATCTATTTGCATCTATTTGCACAGGTTGGTTCCCAGGCTGGTAGTGCATGCTGCCACTGCTGAACAATGAATAAGAGATTCCGGTAATGTAATTTCTTGTGCATGGTTGTAAACTTTTTACAGATTTTGCTTCTTGCTCCTATTTTTTTTCACAAGCAATCAAAGGATTTCCAACAACAAGAATCCTCTTTAGTACGACCGGCTGGTTTAGTCTCGTTTCAAGACCTTTCTTTGTAGTGTGCATTATATCCAAAATTCATGTCTCATCTGATGACATGCTTTTAATTCTTCAATGTATTCTTTATATATTCTGACTTAATTATTGACCATTCACGGTCTTATGTGCCATAGATTGTCATTGGTGTTTTCCATCTTGGAGAAGGTCAGTATTTTTACCCTTATTACTCTGCAGATTGCAAAACATGTTAAGAAAATGATTAGGATTCGTTCTAAGATTTATCAGTTGATGGAGGAGTGGACATTGGCCAAGAGATGCAGCTGAAAAGATTTTCGTGGTTTTATTTGTAATGTTGATTTTTCATGGAGGCTTTGGATGGTTCGTTACAAACAGGTAATTTCAATAGTATTGGTAAAGATAGAGAGTAAATAATGAGTTCTTGAACAATATTAAATGAACCCAGCTTTATTTTATATTGACTATTGATAATTAGCCTTATTATTCGGTTATTTATTTATTTATGTTGACCAATTCCTACTCTACTATTGTAGATATAGCATGTGTGTAATAAATTTATGATGGATATGATATCAGTTCCCTTTCTCAGCTCATTAGTCATTTGATGTGATGAACATTACAAGATACTTTGACTCATTTCTATTGTTTTTGTAACTTATTTTAACTAGCAATTTGACAAAACACAACTTCATCAGGTTTTCTGTGCAATATAGTTAGCTTCCGCATGAAGACCATTCGAGGAATGTCATATTCTATGACATTCCTGAAACAGTTCCTGTGCAGACTTATTTGCAGCTTCTCCCTGGTAGGTCTCCATCTACTAGCATTGCATTGCAGCTTCTCCCTGTATGAATCCTTAACTTTTAATGTTTTCAGGTACTTTGCATTACTTGGCATGAATCCCTGTATAAATCCCATCTACTAGCATTGATTACTTGGCTTCTAGACCGGGAAAACTTCCTAGGAAAAACTACTTACCTGGCTAACGAGAAAACTTCCTAGGAAAACTTACCTTGCTCTCGACGGGTAAAACTTCCTAGGAAAACTTACCTAGCTCTTGCTCTAGACGGGGAAAACTTCCTAGGAATACTTTAAACCCTAGGAAAACTTTACCTAGAGCTCTTGCTCTAGAGGGGGAAAAGTTCCTAGGAAAACTACCTTGCTTAGAGACGGGGAAAAGTTCCTAGGAAAACTTACCTTGCTAGAGAGGGGAAAAGTTCCTAGGAAAACTTACCTTGCTAGAGAGGGAAAAAGTTCCTAGGAAAACTACCTTGCTTAGAGACGGGGAAAGTTCCTAGGAAAACTTACCTTGCTAGAGACGGAGAAAAGTTCCTAGGAAAACTTACCTTGCTAGAGACGGGGAAAAGTTCCTAGGAAAACTTACCTTGCTCTAGACGGTAAAAAGTTCCTAGGAAAACTTATCGCTCTAGATTGGGAAAAAAACTTACCCTTGTAGATCGGGAAAAAGTTCCTAGGAAAACCTAGCTGGTGAGTCCGGGAAACCTACCTTGCTATAGAGATTGGGTCCTAGGAAAACCTACCTTGCTAGAGACCGGGAAAAGTTCCTAGGGAAACTTAGCGCTAGACCGGGAAAAATTCCTAGGGAAACTTACCGGTCTAGACCGGGAAAAATTCGATCTTGACTTGTTTAAATGGGCAGAATCGAACTTTCATATCACTTTGTGTGACATCAACTTAAGCTAATCAGGTAAGTGTTACTATCGGCATGCTTATATATTTGATGTTGACACATGTTCGTGGTTTAGAGAAATAATTTTGTAGAAGTTCGAACTGAAACTGATGAGGGACATAGGTTGATGATTATTTAAATGGGCAGAATCGAACTTTCATATCACTTTGTGACATCAGCCTAAGCTGCTAATTAGGTAAGTAGTCTTACTAATGGCATAGTTATATTTAATGTTGACACGTGTTCGTGGTTTTGAGAAATAATTTTGTAGAAGTTCGAACTTGAAATTATTGTTATGGGCGTAATAGGTTGATTATTTAAATGGGTGGAATTGAACTTTCATACATCAGCCTAAGCTAATCAGGTAAGTGGCCTTACTATCGACATGGTTATATTTAATGTTGACACATGTTCGTGGTTTAGAAAAATAATTTTGTAGAAGTTTGAATTTGAAATATCTTAAGGGCTCACATAATAGGTTTACTTATTTAATGGGTGGGCGGAATCGAACTTTCATATCACTTTGTGACATTAGCCTAAGCTAATCCTAATCAGGTAAGTGGCACGTGTTCATGGTATGGTTATATTTGATGTTGACACGTGTTCGTGGTTTAGAGAAATAATTTTGTAGAAGTTCGAACTTGAAACTGATGTTATGACACATAACACTTATTTAAATGGGCGGAATCAAACTTTCATATCACTTTGTGACATCAGCCTACTAATTAGGTAAGTGGCCTTATTATCGTAGGCATGGTATATTTGATGTTGACACGTGTTTGTGGTTTAGAGAAATAATTTTGTATAAGTTCGAACTTCAAATTGATGTTATGGCACAAAGCACTTATTTAAATGGGCGGAATTAAACTTTCATATCATTTTGTGACATCAGCCTAAGCTAATTAGGCAAGTGGCCTTACTATCGTTGGTATGGTTATATATGTTGACACGTGTCCGTGGTTTAGAGAAATAATTTTGTAGAAGTTAGGTTGTATTGAAGTGATAGGATATGGGAGTATAAAAGAATACGGTTAGGTTGTGTGTAGAGAGGAATAAGTTTGTGAGATTTATAAAACGATAGTTAGGATACGTTTCTGTGATGATATGATTAAGGTACGTTCATGTAACGATATGACATGTTAAGGCTATAATAAGTTAGGGAATATGACCCTAATGATATGACTGTGATAGATATTCGTTAGGCTATGATAAGTTGGGAACCATATGACCATGAAGGGTTCACGACATGATATATATGTTGTCATATGATATGAAATATGTTATGGTACGAGATATGTGATAAATGTGTTTATTGTGTATGATATATTTATAGAACGATAACGTTAAGATACGTTCCTGTGATGATATGACTAAGGCACGTTCATGTAACATGACTGTGATAGATATTCGTTAATGCTATGATAAGTTAGGGAACGATATGACTATGAAGTGTTCACGACATGATATGATTATGATACGACATGTGAATGACGGATATATATATGTTGACATATGATATGAAATAGGTTTGTGATAGATTTTTAGAACGATAGCGTTAGGATACGTTCTTGTGATGATATGACTAAGGCATGTTTATGTAATCTGACTGTGATAGTTATTCGTACTATGATAAGTTAGGGAACGATATGACCATGAAGTGTTCACGACATGATATGATTATGATATGACATGTGAATGACGGAATGTTATGTTATGAAATGAAATATGATTATGTGATAAATTGACATGTTTATGATATGAAATATGTTATGGTACGATATGTTATGTTATGATATGATTATGATACGATATATATATGTTGTCATATGATATGAAATATATTATGGTATGAGATATGTGATAAATTGACATGTCTATGATATGATACATAGTATGATATGTATATGAAGAAATGTTATGTTAAAAGCATACGAGATATGTGATAAATTAACATGTTTATGATATTATTGTCATGCAATATGTTATGGTATGATATATATTTTGAAATGTTATGTTAAAATCATAGATATGAATGATAAACGATGACTTAACATAACATAGAACGTTAGTCTCTTAAATTGTGTATACAACATGATACGAATGACATGAAATCACGATAAATGACATGAAATATAACCCGTTAGAATTATGTATGATATGAGAGAACTGAAGAATGAGAAACAATATGAAAAATGATATGATATGTACATAAATATTGGGACCTCATGCATTATGTGTGCTCATGCATCGGGGAGATACCCCTATTCCATCACGAGGGTACGAACGCGTACATCCATTAGGCAAGCGAAGTATTGTTATGTTTTTACATAATGCTGTCGTGACGGTTACTAATTCTAATGGGTGTCCGGCAAAAGTTGAGCTACCAAAGAAGGCTCGCCTGACAAGAAAAGGGGCTCAGTAAGTGTGCGAACTAGTGGGCTATGTGTAGAGTATATGGTACACATCCAAATTGCCCAATTAGAATAGTGCCGTAGGAAAAAAAAAATAGATTGATAGGTCCCGTCATGGCATTCGTATGTTCTTAATATCTAAACCATGCTTTTAGGTGCATGGTGAGGCGTGCCGTGTGACACCTCCCTTATAGCATAATCTTCTTCATCTCTGTGTCCTATCTTTTCAAGTTTTGTCGGTTGAAATTGAAACACCTCTAAGAGGTCACAACCACACACTAGGTTTGAGACTTCAGTTTATGAGGTTGATTATATTGTGAATGTTGTCCGAGCATGAAAGATAAAATCATTTCGTGGATTATTTTAAAAGGAAAGAAGATGAGTTCTTCTTTCTTTTATCACTTAGCTTAGGAGCCGTGCGAGATAAAAGTTTCATGCACGGTTTTGAATGAGAGAAAGCAAGAAAGGACGCGATAGAAGAGGTTATCCTCTGAGATGCTTTTTTAAACTTTAGCCCCTATGTTTTTACTGAAGGCTTAGGCACCATTGATCGCCCCCCCCCCCCCCCCCCCCCCC
>NW_019268522.1:2619870-2682734 GCF_002738365.1 Cucurbita moschata | reverse complement strand
CCCCCCCCCCCCCCCCTAGAGGATAAAGGATTAGGGATGTTAGATGATGAAAGTCCCACGTCGCGGATAATTTAGGGAATAATCATGGGTTTATAAGTGAGGAATACTATCTCCATTGGTATGAAGCCTTTTGGGGGAGTCCAAAGCAAAGCCACGAGAGTTTATGCTCAAAGTGGACAATATTATACCATTACGGAGAGTCGTGTTTGTCTAACAAGGAGGTGTCATGGGAAGCTAGGTGCTTGAATTTCGTTAGTAAGTTTGTACTTTTGGAAAACCCTCATTCTCATTTTTACCTTATACATTCGGTTTAATTTTCACTTTGATTTCAACACAGAGGTGTCATGGGAAGCTAGGTGCTTGAATTTCTAGTCCATCCAGGTTAGTAAGGTCCATAGTGTAGGCTAATGAAGGAAGGTCCATCAGGGTTATTATATGTTCTATGAAGTAAATGTATCTTTTTTCTGTAGATTTATTTAGAGGAAAAGTTATCAATGTTATGGAATAGATCTGAATTTCAACGTTGTGCCGTTCTTAATTATCTGACTGTAGATTACGTGATTATATGCTTATGGATGACGGTCTTTTGCCAATTCATTGATTGGTATTATTAGTACATAACAAAAACCTAAGCTACCTATGAACGATCTTGTGCCAATATTTAGGAGAACTCACAAATGAATTAAGTTCATAAAGTTTTCATTTATTTGAACGAAACATGACCCGGTTGAGTTCATGTTCTTTTAGTTATTGGATTTAAATATTTATTTTAGGGCAGAATCAATTGTACGGTATATAAAATTAATTTGTTGTTTGGTTATTTGTGCTCAATTTTTATTAAAAATTAGGAGTTTCGACAAATTTTCATAATAAATATATGTTTTGATAAAAAATAATTGTATTAAATAAAAATAAAATAATGAATATAAAAATTATTTATATATTAATTTAAAATTAGCACTCATATTATTATATTTACGACATGTATGAAAAAATATATATATATATAAAAAAAAAAGCTTTTGTATTTTATTTAAATTTTTTAAAAATTTTCTGTTAAACTTTAAAAAAAAAACAACGTACGTATTCTTTTTTTTGGAAATAGATTGATTATTGACTATATTCGTGTGTACTTAATCTATACTGGTTTGTACACAAAAGCACGAGTTATATTGGGTACTTATACTTAAAAATATTGGTTTTCGAGAGGGACTATTGTAACCGCTCAAGCCCATTGCTAGTAAATAATGTTCGTCTCTTTTCCCTTTTAGGGCTTCCCTCTAGATTTTAAAACGCAACTACTACTGAGAGATTTTCTCATCCTCTTATAAGGAATGAGTCGTTCCCCTCTCCAACCAGCGTGAGATCTCACAATCCACCCCTCTTAGGGACCTAGAGCCTATGCCGACACACCGCTTGATATCTGACTCTAACATCATTTGTAACAGTCTAAGTCCATTGCTTGCAGATATTGTCTATTTTGGCCTGTTACGTATCGTTGTTAGTCTCACAATTTAAAAACGTGTCTACTAGAGAGGTTTTCACACCTTTATAAATGAGATGAGGTTGAGGAGGAAGAGAGGCGTCCAAATAAATAATTTTTTAATTCATAAACGGACTCTTTATTGTAACCTTTAAAAAATTTTAAATGAGCATATTTTAAATTTTCTTTTAAGCTAATTTGTTAAATTTTAGGAATATTTTAAAATAAATTACTATTTTTTTTTTTTAAAAAAAAAGTTGTATTATTAAATGTGGAAAATACAAAATTTAGCTTTATTTTTCTAAAATTTAGCATTTTTAAAAATAGGATATTTAAGTAAGTATTTGACGTAATTTCGGGAATCCCTTTCTTCTTCTTCTCTTCTTCTGTTCTTCGTTCTCATAGTCGTGTCCGCGGTTTGGTTTCTGATTGATTTGTGGGAAGCTTGAATCCCAGCATGACGGCGGAGGTGATTTCTCAGCCGAATGGAGTTGTCGCGAATGGTGGTGATTTCGACCTTAATTCTAACCCTAAATCTGGCGCCGCCAAGAAATCGCGGGAAAGTGAACGACGTCGTCGTCGGCGAAAGCAGAAGAAGAACCAGAAGGCTTCTAAGGTGAAGGAGGCTGCTGGTGGAGAGGATAGTGATGCTTCTGGTGATGACACAAAGGAGAACGATGATCTACTCCAGGTTTTTGGTTTTTTATTTTTATTTTTATTTTACGTTGTGGACATGTTCGTCGGTTTGTGGTTTTAGGGATACATTTTCTCAATGCTTCGGTATTGTTGGCTAGCAGTAGTTTTTGGTACGAAGATTGAACTAGATAGGTAGAATGTGTGGGTTGTCATGTGGGACGGAGCTTGATGTCTAAGAAATCTATCATTTTCAACCATTAGAAGGGGATTTAAGTTGAAATTAAGACGATACCCTCTGTGAGTTAGTATAGTAAGCAAGTAGCACCAAGAAATCTATCATTTTCAACCATTAGAAGGGGATTTAAGTTGATATTTCTGCCTGGATTTTGTTTAAGAACAATTAATTTAACTTAATTTTGATTGTTGGATAGCAAAAACATACATGGGTCTATTCCCTCTTCTTCTTCTTTGCTTCATTTTTTTATTATAAGAAACTAAATTTTCATTTGAGAAAAAAATTAAAAAAAAAAAAACAAGGGTATAAAGAAAACGAAGCCCACAAAATGAACTCGATCAAAAGAAAAGGGTTCCAATAAAGTAAAATGATACGAAACGAATAGTTACAAAAGACCTTAGAAACCGATGCCTAAAGGGAAACATAGAACCTGATAAAGGTCCAAACATCACTATGGAATCTTTTGATTCTCTGAAGATTTTATTATTCTTCTCACCTCACAAATCCCAAATCCTTGCTTCATTTCATATAGTTAAATGATTTTTTTAATGTTAACTAACCATTCATAACGCATTTGTTTGCTTTTGAAATTATAGGTTGTTGAGAAAGTAGAAATTGAATATGTACCTGAGAAGGCTGAATTAGATGATAGCTTGGACGAAGAATTTAGAAGAGTTTTTGAGAAATTCAATTTCAGTGATGTAGCTGGTGTTGAGGTAAGTATAAGCTTGCCAGAATAATTTTAGTTATCAATTCAATTTCTTCTGTGTCCAATCCTCTGAACTTTCTGGTTGATATTTCTACATAGGAGAATGAAAACAAAGATGAGTCTGCCCAAAATGCAGCATCTAAGAAGTCGGACTCAGATTCTGATGATGAAGAACTTGATAACCAGCAAAAGGAAAAAGGAGGCTTATCAAACAAGAAAAAGAAGGTAATAGGCTATTATCTTATACATATAAATAACGCTTTGGTTACTACTTGCCACAATGATCTGAAAGTAAATTGTTTTTGTCATTTTTCAGTTGCAACGGCGTATGAAGATTGCAGAACTGAAGCAGATTTGTTTGAGACCCGATGTTGTTGAGGTAGAAATGGACACGTTGCACTTTTCTTTTACCTTAAAAAATCATCATAAAAACCTGACACCAGAGTGTCTGGCTACATTTTCTAGTTATGGCATTCTTATGTGCTAATTTATTTACTGTTCAGATATGGGATGCAACTGCAGCTGATCCCAAGTTACTTGTTTATCTAAAATCTTATCGCAACACAGTTCCTGTGCCAAGGCATTGGTGTCAGAAAAGGAAATTTTTACAGGTCAGTAATTCCACTAATATTAAATTTACAGAATATACGTCTATGTACAATTGATGGGTATGTTAAACACGAGGGAATGAGAGAGTTGAGTGAGGGAAGATCGTGTTGATAAGGTTTCTCTTATGTATACATATCTGGTTCTTGCAGGGGTGTGGCTGTGACACTGTTGGAGCCGGAACTTGTAGGTGTTTGCTAAGAGCACCCTTGTATTATTTCTGTTTTAGTATATTTGGTGGTGTGGGTTGGGATGTGAACATTTTTATGTTGCATTGATGGGCGGGTTTACTTGTGTATTGCATGATTCTTTTTCTTATATATATATATCTACATCAAATCAATAATCAGTCTGCTTTGAAGTTTTAGATGCCTTTCTGTTATTAGTGACCCTGCATTCTATAATTCTAGTGATGAAATAATATCTTAGTTTAGATTGCATCTTATTGGTAGTTGGATTTATTTTGTAGGGGAAGCGTGGTATTGAAAAACAGCCATTCCAACTTCCAGATTTTATTGCAGCAACAGGAATTGAGAAGATTAGACAGGTTGCTTTCACCAATTTCTAGTTCTTGTTATGCTGGCAAAATCTTGTAGTCAGTCTCAATTTATTTCTATACTCATGTTAGACCCAATGTGATGCCTGACACTGCCAATTCTCTATTATATTTGTTATGCAGGCCTACATAGAAAAAGAGGATAGTAAGAAGTTGAAGCAAAAGCAAAGAGAACGAATGCAGCCAAAGATGGGAAAAATGGATATTGATTATCAGGTTTTTACTGCCTTCTGATTTTGATTTGATGTATATTTCGATACTCGTGTTCTGCTGCTAGGTGTCTGTGTTGTTGTGACCAGAACGTGAACATTCTAAGTTATTGAATTGGCTCTTGTGCACTAGGTTCTTCATGATGCTTTTTTCAAGTACCAAACGAAGCCAAAGCTGACAACACTTGGAGATCTGTACTATGAAGGGAAAGAATTCGAGGTATTGGGTTGTTACTATTATTTATCAACGATGCTCTTTGGTCTCTAGGACCAGTGCATCTGGGTGTTTTTCATGCATTAAGATATTGTTTGGGCCAGTGTGCATTTTAAGTTTATAAAGAAGAAGCTGGTACAGAAGTAGCTATTTGTTCAGATACTGAGTAGTTAATCCTAATGGAGATTTCTTCCTTCCTCACTTATTTGTTCCTCGGTGTACAGGTTAAGTTAAGGGAGATGAAACCCGGCATGCTATCACAAGAACTCAAAGAAGCACTTGGTATGCCAGAGGGCGCTCCTCCCCCATGGCTCATTAACATGCAGGTTGGACAGTTAAATTTATCGTCAAACTCAAATCTGATCTCATGTTTTCTTAAGGCTGTTTATTCGCGATCTTATAAATTATATTTTCCTTTCATAGAGATACGGTCCTCCACCATCCTACCCAGATCTAAAAATTCCAGGACTCAATGCTCCCATTCCACCTGGAGCTAGCTTTGGTTACCATCCTGGTGGCTGGGGAAAGCCTCCCGTCGATGAAGTATGTATTTGACTGTCGTATTCTATCTTCAGGTTAACGTCTGTCTTCTAAATCTTACCATTGTTCTCTGTTTTTATGGATAGTATGGCCGTCCACTGTATGGAGATGTGTTTGGTGTTCAGCAGCAGGAGCAAGCTAACTACGAGGTATCTTATTTATTTGTCTAACAACAGATTGTTTATTGATTTAGTGAAGGATAGATACATGAAAAGAAAAAACTAAAATTCCCAACCTTTAAGTTCTTATAAGACTTCCTCAAACTATAGGAAAGGGGTAGAATTACATAAGTAGGTGGTGAACACCAGTCTGAAGACAGAATTTATTGAATCCAATATTTTCTCTTAGTTTCTCTACGTTTGAAATGCTTCTTTGCTGATTTCTTCTTTTTTGCTCGAATGTGATTTTTTTTTTTTTTTTATGGCAACACCTTCTGTGCCGCACTCATATTTTAAGACATTCTGTTATACTAAGTTCTTAAAAGTAGAGTAGTGTGATTCTCTCAACTTCCACTTTTGAGATTTTTGTATATGTCTGTTATTTGATTGCTTGATGCCTTGTATAGGAGGAACCCGTTGATAAGACCAAGCATTGGGGTGATTTGGAGGAAGAGGAAGAGGAAGAGGTGGAGGAGGAGGATGAGGAGGAAATTGAAGAAGAGGAAATGCAAGATGGTATTGAATCTGTGGATAGTCTATCGAGGTATGCCATCATTGCCATTTTATCTCAAGCTCAATTTTGAAATCTCTTTCTTGGTGTAATCATCTTGAATGTAATTATATGAGAAAATGAAATATTCTTGTTGGAATTCTGCAAAGGGATAAAAAGTAAAATATTCTTGAATGTTCAAATTTCCAAGGATGGGCACGATAAAGAAAAGTTAAAGATATTACATGTTATTTCCACAAGATCAAAACATATGTGGCATCTTGGATTAAGACACTTCAATTAATATGAAGGCTTTCGATATTTTTGAATGCTTCCGTCAATTTCATATACTGACTAAAATAGATTGAAGTTAAACAATTAAAACAGTATAACAAATAGATTGAATGCTTAGTTAGCCTTGTCTTAAATGCGGCTGTGGTGAGACATGCCTTTGTGGTTGTGCGTCCCAGACCTTTTGGATATCCAAACCTGATCTTTGGACTTTGTCTATGCTTCCCAGTTATTCTCCATTCTCCGGATTGATTCAGTAACGAGTTCCAATGTTTTGCTTATACCGTATACTGGACGTATGCGATTAAGCCTTTAAGCAGTTCAATAATTGACTTGTCTGTTTCATGCAGCACTCCTACTGGTGTGGAGACACCAGATGTTATTGACCTTCGGAAACAACAGAGGAAGGAACCGGACAGGCCTCTTTACCAAGTAAGTAAATAATCTCTGAATGTGACTTCATCAGAACTTGCCTTCTCTCTATTGTTTATTTCAAACTGCAATGTGATTTACTGTTCGGTTTCTTGAAGGTTCTCGAAGAAAAAGAAGAGAAGGTTGCTCCTGGGACATTGCTTGGAACTACACATACGTATGCAACTTATTCGTTTCATCTTTTTATGATAGCCATCAACTTTTCTTTCTTATTGTACTCAAATTGACACTTTGATGTGCATGTCTGTTTTCAGTTATGTTATTAGTGGCGGTACTCAAGATAAGACGGGAGCCAAAAGGGTAAGAAACTTTTTAATGGTTCGTGGTATAATATGAACTCGGTGATTATTTGTCGACAATTAGTAATAATCTTCCTTTTCATGGCTATGTATGTTCCCAGGTTGATTTGCTTAGAGGTCAAAAATCTGATAAAGTGGACGTTACTTTACGACCCGAAGAATTGGAAGCTATGGAAAATGTTCTACCTGCGAAGTATGCGACATCCACTTAGATGTGTAACTAACTAATTCATGTCATAATTGGGCTCCTAATTCTCTTTTTTTCTCTTCTCTCAGATACGAGGAAGCTAGGGAAGAGGAGAAGTTGCGGAGTCAGAGGGAGGACTTCAGCGACATGGTTGCGGAGGTGTGATTCTTTTGTTAAACGAGTCGACCGATTCGTTCTTGATACTCAACATATTAACAATTAGAACATTTATTCTTGCAGAATGAGAAGAAAAGAAAACGTAAGATGCAGGAAAAGGATGGAAAATCTAAGAAGAAAGATTTCAAGTTCTAGGCCATTTTTTGTTTCGGTAATCGAACCACTCTATCGACTACTACTACTGCCATACCGAGCTGGCTTTTGCTTTCGTTGGAGATGTCGATCTTGGTAGTATCAAGTAATGTGATATCCTATAAAACTTCCAACACTGGCTCTTCCTAAAACCACCCAGACCCCTCTTTGCAGGGTACTCTACATAGATAGTCGCATATACAGACTCTTCAATGGAAGTAGTTTGTCATATTAGTAGGTTCTGTATTCTTCGTTCTTTTCGATTCCCGAGCTTCGAAAGGGCTGCTGTTTTCGATTCCCGAGCTTCGAAAGGGCTGCTGTGCTATGACTAAAATGAATAGTAGCTACTATAGATTTATCTACAAATGAGTTTTATGTTGTTTTGTCACGGCGGCTCTGTTGTACTTAAAACACCAATTAAACTTTGACTTAGTTAAGTGGAAGTTAATTGTTCCAAATTGATTCAATTTTCAGCTGATTAATCTTGTGCTTTTGTTAACGTTTTTTTTACCTTTCTTCTTTTATTAAATTTGAAGCAGTTTTACCTCTGTTCTCCATCCAGTAATTTTATTAAGAAAACGGGTTAAATTCTCTGAATTATTCACTTCACGTTATACTAACAAAGGGATAATGTTGCACTACAAATCTTCTATTACACAATTTGGAAAATATTAATCACGGAGGAAGATTCAGATTACTTTGTTAACACTGTTTGAGATTCGATTCACTCTATAAACAAGATCGATCATGTCTAAGCTTGAATGATTCTTTTTTATTAAATATCTCACGCAAGAACACTTGTTTGAGACTCTACAAACAATACAAACAAAGATCGATCATGTCTAAGCTTGAATGATTCTTCTTAATATCTCAAGCAAGAACAAGATCGATCATGTCTAAGCTTGAATGATTCTTCTTAATATCTCAAGCAAGAACATTTGTCAAAGGTAGAATACTTGTTTGAGATTCGAATAATTCTAAGATTGAACATGTCAAAGTTTGAATGAAACTATTAAAATCAGTTTAAAGCGGAATGATTCTTGATCAAATATCTCAAACAATAATACTTGTTTGAAATTCGAATCATTCCACAAGTAAGATTAATTATGTCGAGCTTGAATGAAACTATTAAAGATATTCTTATTGTCACGTCTACTTTATGGTTGTTTACTCTAAATTATAATCCACCCAAAATTTATAACAATGAAACTTCATTGTTAATTTAAACAACATTTTCTTCGCATCTTTATAAAGAGAGATATTGTATGATAATAAGGTATAGCAGAAAAAGGATGTTCCCATTAGGCAAAGGTAGAATTTTGGGGCTCTTTAAGTATTCACATCAATCGGTTTATACCAGAAAGCTTTTAGGACAAAAGAGAAGCATTATAAATACAGCCTTCACAGAGCATTTACCTTCTCCTATATTAACCACCACCCTAAACCCACCCTCCCCCCCTCCCCCCCTTCCCAACCAGTTAATTTTGTCACCGAGTGTTAATTAAAGGCAGAAGACAATCAGCTGAAGTGTGTACCGTCTAAAGATCATCGGCTGAATGATGATTTAACTGTGGCAGTAGACAGCCAAAAACTAGACAACAACCATGAGTGAAACTAGAGAGAACTATTAGCCATCTCGACTGTCGATTGTCGCCGTCGTCAGCTTGTCATCGCAGAGAAAACAAAGCTTAGGATTAAGAACCCCATCCCCCACTGTTACTTGGACCAGAACCACCACCACCACCACCCCAATTCCCTTTGGAATTCCCAGTCCCACCCCAACCACCGCCACCGCCACCACTGTCGCTTAATCCATTACCACCACCACCCCCACTCCCACCAGAGCTCCAGCCACCGGGGAAGGCTTCTTTGCCTGGTGAATTTTGAATTTTGGCTCCTGGGAAGTTGCTCAATCCATCATCCCCATCCTTGGAAGATGAATCCCACCTGGAGGAATCGTAACTAGAATCTGGCCTCTCATTGTTCCCTCTATTGTTATTGTATGAGCCTCGACCACGCCCACGTCCACCGTATGGTCTAGGCAGACCACTAGGATGTCCATCACGACTACCAGAATTTCTGTTGTCATGTCGCCCTGCAAGACAATATAATGACAAATCAAAAGGTTAAAATGAATTGGGAGAAGAAATGGCATACAATGCTATGAAACTCTAGCAGGACCCAAAACCACAGGGATCCAATAAGGAAAGAGGAAAAACTACATTCAGCCATCTAAGGCTAAAGTTTAATCACATTATTCAACCTGAACATTCCTAGAGCAGAGAAGTAATTTGAATGCAGTTCATAGTTCTCATAAAATATTAAATAAGTTTTGAAAGCAACATTCTGTGGACCTCACCTGTTCTAGACCCAGGAGTAGAAGAACGATCCCTGTCATATGACTGGCTTCTCCAGCCACCATCATGCGATGAACCACCCCAAGGGCTACCTGCAGATGCTGCGGAAGAGCCACCAGTTGCAGGGCTCCGCATTGGTACCATAGCAGCAACTGATCTAATCGATGGTGCTGAATCATGCTGGGGATCATCAATGTGCCTTTGAAAATAGGCCACAAGCCTATCAATATCTTCAAACATTCTTTTCCTAAATTTAAATCCCTTCGGATAGAGCCCAATATACTCGTGGTGTGGATTTGTACTTCGTATGTATGTCAAAATGAATGTACCCGGATGTTCGTGAGAAATTCCAAAACCGTAAACTATTCTCATTGGATACTCTGACTTCTCAATCTTCATAAGTTCGTCAACTTCTGCTTTTGTGCCCTTCCTGAACTTGCGATAACTTAGCATCGTCTTTAAGTGAGCAACTAAGGGATCAACATAGCGATCCATCACCTGCATTTATGGGAGGCATACAAGAGAGACTCAATAGAGGTGCCATGTCAACTTCAACAAAAAATCAAGACATGCAGACGTTAGTTGCACAATCATATGATAGTTCTCTAATATTAAATGCAGAAGCCCAGAGATTAACAATTCCAAAAAGGCCGTTAACAATTTCTACAACTTATGACATGCATCACATTGAAGGCTGACATATGACCACCAGAACACCACTAACCTCGTCCAAATCCTCGAACGTGTCCTCCCCAATTTTCAAGGTCTTCCCAATACGCAACAAGCTAGTTATGTCTTTATGTTCCTTTCCACCTTCAACTATATCTTTGTGAGCATATACTCCATTGTAAATTTTAAGTGTCAAAGTCAAAAAAGAAGGTCCACGAGAACTTGGTCGCACAATACTTTCACCAGGATCCTTGTCAGATAAGAGCTGCCATAAAGAAAAGAATGTTAGAATAGACTTCACAAGAGAATGAAGTGCACGAGAAGTAACATTTATGGGGAAAAACTAATCAACCATTTTCAAACAAATATCCTCGAAGACTCATTATTCTTCACTAAATGAAATTCAAGAAATAAAATCACTTCCCTCGTGTATTAAATATAAACTAGAAGGTTTACATGGACCCCAAAATCAGTTCCACAAAACACCATTCCTCTAAATCCTCTCTAACTGAACATGCTACAAAACAGTCTTTTCATCTTATGACCTCACCTCTGTCAAAATTTTGTGGAGTTAACATCTTAGGTACCAGATTAGTCGTATTTGAACTTGAGACCCCTCTGGAATTCTCTTCCAAATCTCTCTTTAATCATTTGTTTACCTCCATAATTCCACCATTCCCATTTCTTTTCCAAGTTATTAACGTTAAAATTTTGAGAAAATAATTATATCTCTAGAGCGTGTCATCTCACGCAAAAATCTTCTAGGGTGCATTTTCTCCAGCGATGCATCTTACACAAGCACAATCCTAAAATTATTGATCATCTGGCTTCATATATATTATCCTGGTGGAATTGGGAGCATTGATAAAGACTTTTCATTTCTCATTACCTTTCCCTAAAAAGAGTTCTGTTTTTCTTTTCATCGAAATTTTCTCATCCAAATCTCTCTTTAATCATTTGTTGACCTCCATAATTCCACCATTCCCCTTTCTTTTCTAAGTTATAGATATTAAAACTTTGAGGAAAATAATTATATATCTTAACGGATTATCTCACACAAAATTCTTCTAGGGCGCATTTTCTCCCGTAATGCATCTTATGCAAGCATGATGATTCTAAAAATGTGGACTAGGGAGCATGGACTTTTCAATTCTCAGTTGCACTCCTTGCAAAATGTTGAAAATATGGAGGAATTTTATGGGAAACAGGAAGTCTTGAAGTAGTTTTTTTTTTTTAACTGTCCACTGGAATTTTTGGTTGAAAAGGGATGGCAGGGCGTTTTTCTGTGTAGAGGAATTTGGTTCCGCTTACACCTCAGCTAAAAAACAAAATCATTGGGTAATCTATAATCTACAGAAAGGAGATATGCCATGAAACTTCTTGAACTTCCAAAAAAAGATACAATTTTATCGAAAATTGAAGGATCATAAATCGAGAGAAAATTTGTTAGTTTCAAAGGACCAAAAATAATACTATCATGAACCAAGAAATGCCTTGAAAACAAGGAAAGAAACTATATTTAATGCTATCATGAAACAATCATAAAGCCCCAATAATTAAATGCAACCAAAACAGCATCTTGGTAAAAGATAGAAATCAAAACAGCTCAAGTAAAAGTCCTTTTAAGAATATTCTTCCCTTTTCTTAGTAACTATCAACTATTGAGGCTCTTAAGTGTGATTGTGTAGTATGGGGTAGTCCATCGTCATTTTACCAGATGAAAGGTGTTTATCATGACTTTTAAAGTGACTAAACAATAAAGTATAGCCACTTAAAATGTTTTTATCTTCACTCATTGACATTCGGGTCCCTAACTTTGTACACCTAAAATTTAAAATAAGACAAAGTTTCTTAGAGAAAAACAAACCTCCATTGCTTCATCTGCTGTTATATTCTGGAAACGAGGGTGAACAATCATTCTTGGCTTGAAAAGCTTTTTCGCAAGTTCCTTCTCTTTTCGGGACTTGTCTTGCTCACTCTGTAGGCTGCTTCGATCTTCATGATAGTAGGGATCAAGATTTCGAGTAACCTGGTGCCGATTACTTCTCATCTCACTCTCTTTACAAACAAGGAAAACTTGATACCTATTCTTCTGAATTGATTTAATCTTGCAAGTAACAATATCCCCCTCGTGTAACCTATCAGACAAGTCAGAAATATCTCTAGAATCATCTTCATAATCTTCTTTCATAAGCATTCCAGTCAATCCAGATTCAAGTCCACAAATTGCTCTTTGCCCTTGTACTTTGCGGACTGTAGCTTGCACAATTTTCCCTTCCGCAAGGGTATCTTCTGTTTCACCAGATATCATGTAAAACTCTTCATCCTGACTGGGCTCTTCATATTGCTTACGCCAATCCTGAAAGCCCTGCATCAGTTCTCTTTTTATGTCAAGAAAAGTATCTCGTTTATCTTCCCGATTCTTGCTCTTAGAATATTCATCAACATCAAGAGTCCTCAGTAAATGAGGCCGGTCTCTAACATGCTCTATGGCCATCTCTGCATCCTCATCATCGTTAGCGTCACCTTTAACATCTTCATCAAAAACATCTTTTGCTAATTCTTGCGCTAAAGCATAAGATTCAGGATGAATTCTCGTATTATCCAATAAATCTATAAATTGGCTGCTGCTTGCAGCCAATCCACTCCGCCTTACACGCAAGAACCCAACTGCATTAACAAATACCTTTTTACCAAGACCATGTGCTGTAACAAAGTCCTTCCGTGTGAAAATTGATCCAGCCCTCACCAAGGATCTCTGCAAAGAAGCTGCCTTCCTAGGTCCAAGTCCAGCTATAAATTGCAATGGGCTGAACAACCATTCATGGCTTATAGCCAAATTAGTGTCCAGGCCAACCTGGTTGGTTACATTAACCATAACCTGTTCAACCATTCCGTATTTGTCATCTGGGGTCAGGAAGTTCTCCAAAGGATGTAGTTTCCAAGATAAGATCTCCCTTCCTGGACCACAAAGTGTTGCAACCATAGCGAGAGGATTTTGCAGATAGCGTCCAAGAGCAACAGCACGCTTCACAATGCCTAATAAGAAAAGAAATTTATAAAATCACTTACAATAAAATAGAAGTTCAAAAGTAAAAAGAAATCAATACAGAAAAAAAGAGCCAGTGTACTACCTGATTGCCCTTGTAATTGATCAGAGGAAATCCTAGAATTTTCATACAAACGAGGAAGGGACTCATCGCCATATACAATGCTTAATCCATCCATCTCATGTCCAACATCTCTAGGATTCTCCTCCACCATCTTAAAAATAATCTGACAAAATAATAAAATAGCAAATGAATGACATGATACATACCATCTGGAACGATAACATGATATGTACCATCTGGAATGTTGTACATTTAAACAGAAACTGAGCAAACAAGACCAACAAATGTATGTGACTCAATAATTATGAGCGGAAATGCAGAATCTTAATAAATCCTTGAGAAGGATTACTATTATTATTCAACCACTACAAAGTCGTCTGAACCCTACTTATTTTCTATGGAAAATAAAATTCATTATTAAAAGAGAAACATGAATAAACCAAGAAGAGAAACATCCCCCGACTAGAGCTAAGAGAGATTGTTTCATCACACCTCTATCTTAAACAAGAAATTCGCCAACCTATAAATGCCAATGGGCTCCAAATTCTTTTTATAATTTCTAAACTTGTGAGATAATTGGTCTCCCGAAGACAGTATCAAGGACCTTTGAAGACTTGGTTTAATTCAAGTGTCTTTGTTGTTATCGCCTAAACCCATAAGGTTAGTACCAAATCATGTTAGAGATTACTGATTCAAATCTTCCCAACAACCCAAATTCCAAGGACTCGATAAATAAATCCATTTCACTAAGAAGTCCTATTGCTCCAACATAAAGGCCTTTCTCAAAAGTAGCACACCAAAAATTGAGAACACTCACCAGAAACTTCTAAATTATCAAACCATAACGTGAAATGGATTCTATTAGCACGAGGTCCTTATATACAATATAGTTATGTGATCTTTTATAATTCAACAGATAGCACCATATTTCATTGATATAATGAAAAGGAAAATGGCTCCAAAGAAACTAGATAGCACCATACATATGATATATTTACAACCCCCAAAGAAACTAAAGACAACAAGAGAGAATTGATGGTAACAAATTGCAGTAGTGAAATAACATTAAAGCAAGTTTAGATGAATTTTGTGCTGCACTCCTCTGCTAAACAAGCACATACCATTCCTAAAAGAGGGAAAAACTATAATCTCATTATAGAATATATGCACCAGCACCACTAGTTATTGGATCACTAACCTCATAAATATCATCTTTCAATCGGGTACAAGATAAATTAACTGCTCCTAGAACAACGACATGTGGTTGATGGTCTGTCATGAACTTCAAAACTCGCTCTTGATCATTTTTCTTCCGCTGTTGATCATTCACATTTTGAGAACGTATGGTGAGAGATCCAGTGTAAAGAACATCAAGAACCTCACCAGCTGAATCTAACATCACAAAGGTGGTAGCTGGCTTTCCAGGACCCCAACAGCATGCCATTACCCTTGGGGCAGCCTCTTCATCAGAACTAATATCATTTTCTTTGTGTTGATATGGACCAACAGATACTTTATTCCATAAATTCTTTCCATATTCCATAAGTAACCAGTTTTTTGCTTTACTAGTCATCAGGGTTCTTGCCTCTTTCTCCATTGAAGGCAGAAGAAAACCAGAAAGTGCATCCTGCAATATCAACTTTCTCTGCTCATTCCACAGCTGAGCAGATTTGCTAACACCATCACTCAGATAATATTCATTAAAATCATTTATCAACTTATTTAAATGTTTTTCGGGTAGCTTGAGAGTAACAGTCAGAAGTTTTTCTTCTTCAGCCTTCTGAATAAGAAGCCACTGTGCATCCTCAAATCTACTCAGTGGCTTTTCACGGAGCCACTTAACAGCTGAAAATTGATGAAAAGAATCTATTGTAACATTTCCATCTGATGTAGGACTTGTTGATATCACGGCATAGTCCATATAGTAGCTCCTGACATGCTTCCTCACACAAGGTTCACAACTAATCTCAATAGCTGCCTGAAATCACAAGAGACAGAGAAGACCATGAAAATATTCTATACCGCATTCTATAATTAAATCTAGGGAAACAAAACTATAATACCATATGCCTAGCTCCCTTGAGAACAGCTTGAGGAGTCTCAAACATCGCACAGGTAAAGTTTGATGCCATCTCTTCAGGTGTTTCCTTTGGATCCTCCAACTCATCATTCCTCTAAAAAATGGAACAGGTGTTATCACCGTATTCAAGATTCCAGATAAAATCATATCAAATAATACTGACCATCTTTTCTAAGGAGAGCTGCAACCCGAATTGCTCAGAGCTATAACCAAATTTTCCTGCAACCTCCCATAAGCCAGCCTTACTACATATACTGTATAGTGATTTCCTCTTAGGCCTTTTGAACTGTCCTTCATCAACACCAACTTCACCAGGGGGAAAATGCAAATTGAACTTTGAGTCAACATCATCTACCTCTCTCTCTGATTCAGCTGCCTTGAGAGATTTCATGACCGAATCAAAAAGCTGTTTATTCAATGACAGTCTAGTTTCATCATAAATCCTACATGCCTCCTCGTCATTACGCTTCTTGTAGTATGATTTAAGAGCATTTTTCCGCTTTTGAAGAAGCAGCCACTTTTTGTCCAAGTCTTGAATTGCCCAAAGTATCTACAACGAAAAGTAAATATACATTGCATCTCACGTTTTTCAAGTCCATATAAGTGGAGCATTACTTCCAAGTACAATTTTACTGACCTTATGCCACTTTAACGAGGGTGTTTTTTCATTTCTATCCTGATCATCACCAGATTCATGTTCTGTATCTTTTAATAAGCTTAGGATTTCCTCCTTCCTATACATGGCAATGAATGGTATCTAAAAGAAAGAACAGAACAGAACAGAACAGAAAAATATTAGAACAAACAAGTATAGATGAGAATACTAAGGCTAATAAATGATAAGAGACCACTAACATCTAATTTCTGGACATGTACAAGATCCAGAAACCGCAGAATGTCACCCTTTGTTACAGATAGGTCTTGTCCACTGGCATTGCCAAATAAAGAGTTCATTCCATTAGCAATATGACCATGTATCCAAGAAGCCTCCTCATCCTCCAGCCTCTCGTCCATAGTAGGAGGAGGCCCAGTGCTTTCCTCTGAAATCTAAAATAAAGGCAACAAAATAAATAAATAACCCATGAAGATGCCAATATACAACATGAAATTATATTCTGATATGAAAAGAAACCTGCATTCTTTCGGGCATATCAATCTCCCTTATCTGGTCATCTTTTTCTGTCATATACTTCTCAGAAATTACAATTGGTTCAAATTCATCTTCTAATCTCTTTTCACGCCACTCATGAGTATCCAATTCTCTTTTGCGAAGCTGAAGAAGCTCATCGACATCACCAAAAATTTCATGTGCCTCCTGCAAAGCAGTTGATGAAACACCAGGCGCTTGTCTGGATTTCTTTTTCTTCAATTTCCTCCGCCTAGATCGTACAATTAATAAATTAAGGTTAAATATGTACAATAAGATGGTTATTGGCAACAAAATTAATAAAAACACCAGAAGATGTGGACTGAGATCCCTAAATATATGAAGGAAAAAAAACCTTAAGGGAGCCCCATCTTCATCAACTTCTTCATCCACAATGAAATCAGCCATTTCATCCTCATCTCCTATGTCAGCATCTTCTTCCTCTTCAGGTTGTTCCTCCTCTTCGGCAATATCCTCAAGTGGAGCTTCAAATAATCACCATAATGTTTCAAAACGTAACTAAGAGTGATACCTCAATGAGAAACGTACCTAGCGTACTTACAGTAGAAATTAGGCAGTAATAAAAAGAAATCAAAAGCATACCTTCATCATCACCAAACAAACTACGTTTAAGTTTTTCCTCTGCAGTTCGTCCGCCTCTACTACTTTCGACAAAATCCTCATCATCAGAAAATCCAGAAGGCTCGACATTGTCCCTTCGAGCTTTTTTAAGCCTCTTAAACTTTTTGCTCCCCTGAAAAAGATGATAAAAATGCTCAGAAATAAATAATATGAAGCAATATTATAAAAATCCAATACCACTACCTTCGGCCGTTGAATGCTAATATTGTTGTCCTCAAGGAGTTCATAGTCATCTTCATCAAGTACATATTCCTCCCTAAGAAAGTGAAGATCATCTCATGTCAATACAGAGATTTTTTAAAATAAGAAATCAGACTTTAATTGAGAAAAATAAAAGGATGTACAAGGGTATACAAAATAAACAACCTGCACAAGAGGATCCCAAACCTAAAAAAGGTCTCCAATGCAAAAGAACTACGCCTAACTGATAATAACAAAAAGTCATAGAGGCCAGTACCCATACAGAAGTGTTAAACCCAATATAAAAGGAGACAGACAGATAAGTCACCCAGTGACAGAACCATTGACCTCTTGGTCAAGTGCACGTCACTTACTACTGCTAAATTCAGTTTGACAAATTATAATTCAAATAAAATTAAAGCACCAACCTTCGACCTACTGTCTATATTAGTTCAGGTTACAGACCAAACTCATTTGAACAGGTTGAAAAAAAAATCCATTTCAGATAAAAATAATATTTATTATACTAAGTCAGAGAGTAAACTTCACTTTTTCTTCCTTTTCTTCTTCTTCTGCCTTTCATCATCACTGTCTTCCCTCTCCTCTACATCTTCATCTTCTTCTTCGATATCATCGACTATGAAACCATCCTTTTCATACTCATCTTGTCCTTCTTCTATAAAATAAAAAAGGACTTATTACCAGCAAAAGAAAATACCGTACATTTAAAATTAATTGTTGCCGCAAACAGAGACAATGAAAAAGATAAGATGAATAATTGCTATTTGACCACAAATTCATTCCAATGCCTTACATTGGGGGGTTAACTCTTCCTTTTAGATCAAAACCATTTTATTAAATAAGCATTCTAAAAGCATAGATAGGAAGATGAAATATCCTTTCCCATTCAAAGCCAGGAAAAGATTACTTGTAGGCTCCCTAATTAGCTTGAATCAACCAAGAAATACTACAAAACCCCTATAACAGGAATCTCAATTTCAAAGCATAATACACATGAACACCCCATTGTATGATCATATGCATTGTCAAAAATCCTACAATTCTTTACAAGCTAAAGATCTAGCATGTTTCCATAATCGCATTTAACCAACAAATTTTAGCTTTTCCATTAAAGAGCACTCCATAAATATGAGCAGTTACGTTAAAAGCCTCATGTCTATTATGTGGGATCACCAATTAAAATCAAATAGCTTAAGAATATTCCATTGGAAGTTAATGAAGGGGAAGTTAATACAGAAAGGGTAACACTCTTATAATCTAAGTCCCCCTCCCCCAATTCAAAAAATGCATCTCTCGCAAGATCTCGAAACATACTTCTAATCTAATTGACTAAATGGGAATCCTCTCCCCGATTCAACCCCTTCCCATAAAACATTATCATGATCCTTCTCAATTGCCATTTAATAGTTAAGGGAAATCTTGAGTTCTAATCAACATGAATAGAATAAAAGTAAAGTTTCCCCCTTTCAAGAAGTAAGCCTTCCTCCCAGACAAAAATACTGTCTAAATCTTTTCAATGACCAAGCTACAACATGAAGACACTCGAGAATTATGACCTAACCTAAGGGCATACCTGTATGCATAAAATGCAAAGGTGCAACACCTTGTTATGGATAACGCAAAGAATAAAACATTCATCCACATTCACCTTAAGACCTATAATCAACTGAGACGATTGAGAAAAGATTAAGAAGAAAAAATTCCTCTTCCCCCAAATAAACTCACAATAAAGTATCTCACTTTCTATACATTACAATACACCAGTTATCAATTGCACTTCAGTTACAAATGTTCCTAGTTCAATCAAGAACCCAGAAAAAAAGAAGTACTCTTTTTTCTATATGAAGCAAAGATATTTCTTCCAATGAACTACTGACAATCTTTTGAGAAAACTACCGAATGGCCTATATAAGACTAAGACTCCAGACTGTTCCCGAGCACGTGTAAACATGTTTTCAGTAATATAGAGCCTTATATTGAAAAAGCATTGAGCAGAGTGCCATTTAGAACTCAGTAATCACAAAGTTCGATCTGATGCTATAAATACAAAGCAATCACCCATCACAGCATAAATAGAAGACCCATCAGAAGGTAGCTAGAAACTTTGTGATTCATCGTGGTCACGAAAACAGTTCCTGCTACGTCTCATTACTTCTATCATTCCTAAAACACATCTAAAGACATAAAGTCGTCATGAAGTTTCTATTCGCCCCTTAAATCACCCATGGCTAGAAGGAATACCCCGAAGGCATGAAAAGAGTTACTTATCCGAATTTCTTCAAGCCGAGTCAACCTACTGATAGATAATGCAAGACCTAAACATTAGACAATCACTGACTCACGAAACTCTTAGGATACGCCACATACCCTAACGAGTTACAAATATGCCACACCCTCAGTTTCACCCTTAGTCCTCACCCCAGCTCAACAATTCTGGCCATAAATTGAAAAATTGTCACTGTTTCTCATCCTCTATAACCGAATTGGAGAACAATAGAGCGGGTGGGAGGAGTAATATATTACTAACAAAAGATTAAAGAAATAAAGAACCGACACACTGACCACCAATCGACCCACAGATACCCAAAAACATCCAAGACACTAAAAGAAAATCCGAGAAAAAAATACAACCAACAATTTCAGATAAAAATAAAGAAAAAAGACACAAACCATCTTCTTCATCTTCCTCGTCCTCCATATTACGACCGTCGACATCATCACCGTCAAGCGGCTCTCGGTCGTCCAATTCGACCTCATCTACAGAAACAACCGAGTGAGAAGAGAGGGAAGAATGCAAAGAGAACCAGAAAATCCAAGCGAAAAGTGAAAGAACAAAGACAAGAACAAACCTTCTTCATCGGAGATCACCGCCTTGCCCATTGACGGAGATGGAAGAGTAATGAAAGAAGTAGAACTGATGAACGAATTGGGGAGGGAGGAAATTGGAAGCAGAGAGCACCTGCAATGGAGCCCTAACTACAGAGCAGTTAAATGAACCCCAAAAAAATGTAATTTATTTATTTATTTACTTATTTATTATCATTATTATAATTATTATTATTATTATTATTTAAAATTTTCACGAGTTATAAACTATTTATTAAATTTTTGTTTAAATTATAAAATTTTCTACCGGTTGTTTTTAATTATCCGTCTTCCTAAATTTTTATATTACCTATTTGATTAGTAAAAAATAATTTTAATTAGTTAAATTTAATTTTATTAATTAATAAGTATATTAAGAATAATGTATTATTTTTAGTCTATCTAGTATTAAATCTTAATAAAATCCTCAAATAAATAAATTTAATAAAATTATATAAATTTTGATGAGTATAACAATCCAATTGAATAATTAACTATTTATATATATATATATATATAATATGTATTGTATGACATATATTAGAATAGAGGATAACTATTATCTAGACTATGAAAATCTGATCTGACAATCTTATTTTATACCACGGTCTTTAGATTTAAATCATCCAATAACTTAAAAAAGTGATATAAAATTAATGGAAAGTTTATAATGGATTACCTGTGATGATTAAAATTAAGAGTAAAAAAATCTGTTTCTATACTCGTGATTTAAATAACTCTACAAAAGAGTTGATCAACACCACTTGAATGACTTTAGCATGTAAGTTTTAAATGCAAGAATTTGCGAAATGAAAAACTTAATTACCAACAAAATATATATCATACTTTTGAATACAAAAGTCATTCATGTATTTAAATACGTATTAAATTGGATACGAAAGTCATTCATGTATTTAAATACGTATTGTTTTTTATTCATACATTATAAATTACATAAATTACAACAATTCAGCATAGACAACTACATTAGATCAGTAATGGAGAAGCTCCACGACAACCACATACCAAGCAGTGATGAAAGAATGAAGGGCGATCTCGAGTCGACTAAATGATGATGCAAACGTGGAAATGAAGGAGAGTAGCGAGAGATCTGAGAGGGAGTTTCTCACATACAAAAAATGCTTTGAATGAGTAAAAATTTAAGAGAGTCATAGATATATATGGAGATTATTTGTTCGACTAATTTTAAGATTTATTGAAACTCCAAATATTAGATTTCAACACTACACGAACTAAAATGAATGAAATAAGTTTCAATTTTCCCGGCCCAAATGACTTGCTAATTAAATTGTTCAATAATCAAACTAATGATTGATGTACGATAAGGAAGATAATTATTTTTTGAAGTACACATCTAAAAGCCTACGAAATTTTACGACGTCAACTTGAACGTAGCTCAACTAATTATGATATATATCAATCGATTAGACGTTTGAATCTCTCTAAGCTAAAAAAAAAAAAAAAAAAAAAAAAAAAAAAAAAAAAGAGAAAACTCACTTCCAAAATTAATTTTTTGCTCTAAGTTTTAATACATCTGTATCACACATTTAAATTTAAAAATGATAAAATTCAGTTTTATATCAAATACTAAATGTCAATTAATATTTTGGAATATCACATAAAATTAATGAAATTTAAAAATATAAACAGAAGTATTATTGAAATTAGAAAAGTTAAGATGGATTATTGAAATTAGAACTTAGTTTCTAATCAAGACATTTTTAATCCAATTTGAGGAACTCGATTAAACCGCCTAAACGAATTTTCGGCTCGGTTTAGGATCCGGTTCTTTATCTTTCCCCTTGATTTTGATTCTTTCGTACATTCCTAATTCCCATCTCAATTCTTTAGAAATGAGATTCAACTTTCAAAGGGTTGAACCGAACCAATCGACGGTCTAGTTGGTTCGGTCGGCACAGTTTCTCAACATTATGAGAAGTTCGAACCGAACCACTTACACCCTCGACTACTATTAGTTACAAAGTTTACTCCCTAAACTGCTCCATCTATGAATACTTCGAATCTCTAATCTTTTGATCGAGAATATATTTTCTAGCTAGCTCAACCGATGAAATTACAAGAAAACGCATTAAAGCGTTTCAAGAGTACGACGAGAAAGTAAAGAAAAACTGTACAGAGTTGTAAGGTTGAGAATAAAATATTGACATACCGATTCTCCTATAACAGACCTACACAGTAGTTTCTCATTCTTGCTATAGTTGTTGCAGGCCATCCATCACCTAAAACATGTGTAAACAACAAGAACATAATTAGGCGTAATACATTATGTTAATTGTTTTTGTTTCAATATACCTATTTTTTGTACACTAAAACCATTATTTATTATTTTCACTCCTCAAATGCATGATACTCATTTCGGTATCGGACTGTTCGATAGTCATTTAGTTTTTGTTTTTTTAGAATTAAGCTTTTTATTTATATATATATAGAGAGAATGATCACGGATTTATAAACAAAGAATACTCTCTCCACAATTATGGGACCTTTGGGGGAAGCCCAAAGCAAAGCCATGAGAGCTTGTGCTCAAAGTGGACAATATCATACCATTGTGGAGAGTCGTGTTCGTCTAACATGGTATCAGAATCATGCCCTAAACTTAGTCGTGCCAATATATTGGTAAATCCTCAAATGTCGAACAAAGGACTCCAAAAGAAAAGAAGTCAAGCCTCCTCGAAGGCAGTAAAAAATGACTAAGACTCCAAAGGAGTTGAGTCTCGATTAAGGGGAGGCATACTTTGTTCGAGGGGAGGTGTTGGATGATGAAAGTCCCACATCGGCTAATTTAGGAAATGATCATGGTACTCACTTGTAACCATTTTTACCTCTCCATTGGTATGAGACCTTTCGAGGAAGCCCAAAGCAAAGCCATGAGAGCTTATGCTCAAAGTGAATAATATCATACCATTGTGTAGATCTTTCTAGTAGTATGACTCCTAAAATTTAAGGGTATAAAATAATTTTTGCTCTAAAATTTTCGGACAATATCAACTATATAATAAATAATAAATATTTTGTTCTTTTGAAAATGGTAATCAAGCCATAAAAAGAAATTACTAGTTAGAAAATTAGTTATGAAAAAGTAAACTTTCAGACAATAGTGCGAGGGAAAAAAGACGAAAAAAAAAAACTGGGAAGCATAACAAGAGATAGAGAAGACATCTCAAAGAAGTAAGAGATATGTATAGGAAAACGTGCAGAAACTAGAAGTGACAATGGTTGGAAAGCTGTAAAAAGTGGATGGATGAACACTAACCTGGGAAAATTTCTGATGAACCAAAAAAGTCATCCAAGATGAAGGATTGATCGCCTTTTTATTCCTCGTTTATTGCTCCACTCGACCTGCAACCTGTTCCCATCAGACTAGTGACAAATAAGGATTGACTAATGTACATCTTTTTCACAAATATCCTATGCATGGGTTAAATAAATTCTCTATATATGACTTAAACAAATTGATGTAATAGATTCTGAGATTCTTTTTTAATCACTCTCTTGTTACTTATTTTAATTATTCTAGGACGGAAAACGTAACTGTGAGATCCCACCTCGGTTGGGGAGGAGAATAAAGTATTCTTTATAAGGGTGTGGAAATCTCTCCCTATCAGACCCGTTTTAAAAACCTTGAGGGGAAACCCGAAAGGGAAAACCCAAAGAGGACAATATATATTAGGGGTGGGCTTGGGCAGTTACAAATGGTATCAGAGTCGGACACCGGACAATGTGCTAGCGAGGAGGCTGAGGCCTAGAGGGGGGGACACAAGACAGTGTGTCAGTAAGGATGCTAGGCCCCGAAGGGGGTGGATTGGGGCGTCCCACATCGATTGGAGAAGGGAATGAGTGCCAGTGAGGACACTGGGCCCCAAAGGAGGGTGGATTGTGAGATCCCACATCGGTTGGGGAGGAGAACAAAACATTTTTTATAAGGGTGTGGAAACCTCTCCCTAGTAGACGCGTTTTAAAAACCTTTTTCGTATTCCAACATGAAAATTACAAAAGTGAGAAAGCACTCACCAAGATTGTCTACCTCAAGACTTTTTAAGGAAATGTCAAACTAAGTTCGAATTTCAACATGAAAATAACAGAAGTGAGAAAGCAACTGCCCTTCATAAAATATAACCAAGTTATATGAGAGTAATCATTAGTAAGGGTAATGAAAGATACAAATCTAGTTTTGGACACAAATACTAGAATGGCTCACTTATCAATCCTACCACTTGGACTATGATGATGGAATTTGACAAATTGACATAAACCAATTTAATGAAAACGAGTTCTTTAGGATGGAAAGAAATGAATGAATAGAACGCAATGTACCTATGAAAGTGCTTCCTTGTGTTTCTTCTTCGAATCTCGACAAAACCCACTTCCACAACAGCATTCAAATGCCTTCACAGGATGATCTTCATCGTCAAAGTCAATTGCATAGTCCTGTGATTCTCACAAACGTAAAACTTCAAGATCATGTATAATCAGTGGCGCATATGGTAGAATAAAGTACAACTTAAAATATTAGTAAACATGTATCCAGCACTGTGAACGTGTGGCAAACAATTATTAGACACAACTTCAAATATTAGTACTTTTTAATTACTTCTGTAAAATGAACTGAAATAGAAATATTAATAATAATTTTTAAGTGTTAAATATATTGAACATATATTTTAGCATATTAACTTTAAATTTCCTTTTCCAATAAAAGTAACATCTTTTCAGAAGAAGTTTAATTTTTACCCCTAATGTTACCTGTGCAAGTTAATTTGAATGTTAAACTATCAATGTCACCAAATGTAAGTCCTAAGCATAACCGTATGGTTGTTAATACCTCCTCAAAACTAAATTTGAAGGTTTCCCATAAATTAACCGATAAATCATTTAAAATTCAATTCACATCACCCCAAAATCATGTCAAAGAAATGCTCAACCCCAATCACAAAATTACAAAATTTAGCCACAAAATCAAGAAAAGAAAAGTTCAAACCTAACAAGAAAGTGCCCAAATCCAACTAGTTAGAACTTAAAAGCATTCAACACAATAGAGGATCAAAAATCAAAATTTTAATTAAATATAAAAATAAATCAGAATAGAGCTTAGTTTTGTTAGTCAAGCATACCTACCCATGTAAGCTCTTCCAAAGCTTTCACTTCCCTGCTGGTAAAAAAAGCAAGCTGCACATACAGGATGCGAAATGAAATTAGACGGATTTCTTTAGCTAAATATAAGATGCTTCCATTTTCCAGTAGAAAGGGCAGAGTAATATTCTTTTTTTTCCCCAAAGACAGCGACACCTGAGTTGTGAACATTTATAAGTTTGTTAAGATTCATACATGATAATAGTGGTGATCGGGGGTTTCGACTTCAACAGGAATGTCGATCAAATTTGCATCAGAGCATCTAAAGAAGAAAAACAAAATACATTGAAGTTAGGGAAGTGAGTTACATGGATTATAAATTGTAATGTATGCATATATATATATTCATATACGGAAAATAATGCCCTGAAAAAAAGTTTAATGGAAACGAAATAATCTCAGTAAAAATAACCTTCTTTAATCTATGGGGTTGCCTAATAATTTATTCCTTTCTGTATTTTACATGAAGTTCAACCGATACTTAGATCAATCACAGATCAACCAACAGATTATCTTGTTTAAGGAAAGGAAGATTGTTGGAATTTGTAATGTTTATAAGTATTATACATATTAGTCGTTAATATTTAGTCTTTATTGTATTTATTTTCTGCTTACGTTGTAGTGAGACTTTCTTCTATATAAGCATAATATAATAGAATATCAGTATTCTCTCCAATTCAATAAAGATACCAATGAAATACGGAATTTTACCTAGTAGACTCAAATTTTACTTCTTTTTTCTTTTTCTTTTCACGTCTTAGGATTCCTATATTCCTACTTCTATAGTTGCATTAAATAAATTCTTGTATCTCAGACATACATGTAACATATCAGCAGCAACAACACATAAAAAAATAGAAGTTATAACTTTAAAGATGCAGTAAAGGAATGAGAGCATTTGAAAAATCCATATCTCGTGCAGTAAACTTCCATTAAAGGAAATTTAAGCAAAATAAAATAATGTGTATGCAATGCTTACAATACCTGTGGTTGATAAATCTTGCAACATTTCCATAATAAGTTGCATCCAAACAGAGTAACTCGTCATCCTCTAAAACTCCCTCTGAGCCCCAGTCCGCATCAAGAGTTACTGGATATGTATGCCTCTCATTGCCAGTTCTCTGCATATTTCGATCATACAACTCTGTATTCGTCAGTACTTCACCAACGTACTCACAGACAAAAGACCCTTTTGGCAAGTTATTTAGAGTTCTGAGACCCCATCCTTTTCCTTCGCGAGTGAAGAAAACCTGAAACATGGAGGTCAAAGCATGTATCTTAGCTAAAATCAAGTCGCAAGAAATCTGGTTTAAGGTTACCAAGTCAAACAAGTATCCATTTCCTTTATATTGTCATATGCATCATGAAGGTTCACGAGCCAGTTTAAAAGAATCACCAAGGGGAAAATATCAAGAAAAATGCAAAGGCCAGAACTTGACAAAATAAAACAATGCACGAAAGAAATAATTTAACAGCTTCCACGTTCATTTCTCTGTCTTGCTACTCAAATAAACAGATCAAAACCTATCTATTGAAGTTTGAAGCAACCAAACTTTTTTAATTATACTGATAAGATCTTATGAGAATTTTCTGAATTAGTATGAACCACCCTAGAAGACCAAATACTCCATGTTAACCAATAGTGAAGTAGTATTGTGAAGGAAGAGTGAAAAGTACTCCACATAAACTCTCTTAAGTTAAGGCTTGAGTTCCTTAAAAAGAGATGTCTACACTCCTAGGAATTCCCTACCTACCCAATGACATTGGTTTCAGGTACAGGTACTCTTTTGAGATTTTTATGGTAGTACTTTATTGAATGAGGTCAATAATGAACAGGTTAAATCAATAATATCCAACAACATCGTGAATTATACAAGTTGGAGGAAAACAGTTTCAGAACAGGAACATCATAGGAAGATATAAATAAATCTGACCTGCAATTTGCATGAAATACCTCGTTGTACGACTCGATTTCCACATTGCATGTCACATCCACATTTGCTCCAGCATTCTTTGATAAACTTCCTGAGCAAATGACCCTTGCACCGCTCAGGCTTCCAGTCATTCTTTAACCTCTCGATTGGGCAATCTTCACAATAAAAAAGATGTTCCTTCTTAGGCTCGCATCCCATAGACATACATTGATTCAGAAATTCTTCTTTCAGTAGACCTTCTTGTGTATAAGCAAAATCCCCACCAGTTTCTCGAGCACAAGCACATGGATAAGATGATAGAAGGCAATCACCTGAGCAACTTGAACAGCATTCGTCCTCTGAAATCCGAGCCATTGAAATGCTGACATTGGCATTTTGAAAAATTATGTTGTTTGGTATGTAATTGAACTTAGGGATAGACTCATTTCCTAATTCATTAACCCAAGATATTTTAACTTTCTCTGCACCCTTTGTCAAGTCATACATATTATACAAAGAATGACTTTTATTTCTTTTATTATGTTGATCACGAGTAATTGGCCCCACGTGCTCAGAAGAAGTTGAACACTTGCTAATATAACTGCTGCATTGATCTTGAAAAGGTGCAGTACTCAGTGGCCTCGCACACTGAGAAGAACTTGAGCAAATCTGGTATGAATTGCATTCCATGTTACCATTTGTAAATGCATTCTTATCTGATTCAGCAAAAAGGAAGGGTACCACCAGAGAAGTTAAGAACAGATTTAAAAGAAATTTAACTGCACTTCATCTATTAAAATAATCGATTACGAGAAACAATCTGTGACAGATAACACAATATTTTCACAGAAAATCATGGTTTTCCAGCTGTTTTAGATGATGCGAAGGATAAGTCAGTTTTTCAAATTTTACTTCTCCAAGGGTAAGGAAGAAGTGTCAAATGACCTAATTGGCTTAAATTAGATATCCCTGTTCTAATTCCTATCTACCAAATGAGATGACAAAGACTCAGCAGCACCCGTTTCTGGCTGGGCTGCTTATGAAACTTTTTTTTTGAAACAATATGTTTATAACAAAAGAAATGAACACGAATTGGAGATCATATATACCACCAATCTCAAAGCCAAAGTAGATTGTCAAAAAAGTTATTCTTTTGGCATTAATAGGAAAAAAAAAAAAAAAAGGTTAATCACAACAGGTTTTAGGCCAAATTCCATCTACAACATAGGCAGCATGTTTAATCCATAGCATTCAGATCAATGATTATCTCAGGTTTTGACTTCAAAATCTTCATGGTCCCACTCCAACCAATTTTCCAAGCAAGTAGCCATGATAACTTCCCACCAACTTCGCTAATTATAACAATTAATTGAAGGGAAATTATAAAGAAATTAATTAAAGGAAAATTAGAATGAATGGTAAGATTATACGTCATATTTGTAAATTTGTTACATGAAAAAAATCATTTGCAAATATGGAGAACTTTCCCTCATATTCATTGTTGTACCATTTTTGTATCATTGATATGTCTTGTGAGATCCACATCAATTGAAGAGGGGAACAAAACATTCTTTCTAAGGGTGTGGAAACCTCTTCCTAGTATACGGATTTTAAAAATCTTGCGGGAAAGCCCAAAGAGGACAATATTTGTAGGGGTGGTTTGAGTTGTTAGAGATGGTATTAGAGTCAAACACTGAATGGAGTGCCAACAAGGACGCTGGGCCCCGAAGGGGGTGGATTGTGAGATCCCACATCAATTGGAGAGAGGAATGAGTGCCAGCGAGGATGCTGGCCCCAAGGGGGGGGTGTGGATTGTGAGATCCCACATCGATTGGATGGGGAACAAGTGCCAACGAGGATGCTAGGCTCTAAAGGGGGAGTGAATTGTGAGATCCCACGTCGGTTGGAGAGGGGAACAAACCATTCTTTATAAGGGTGTGGAAACTTCTCCCTAGCAGACGCGTTCTAAAAATCTTGAGGGGAAGCCCGAAAGGAAAAGTCTAAAAAGGACAATATCTGCTAGCGGTGAGCTTGGGCTGTTACTATAAAGTATATTAGTAAAATATCATTTATGTGTAAAGCACATCACTAACATAGCCAATATTTAGTATATCACTCATGTACCATTTTTGTAGATAAAGTACATCATTGATATACCTTAGTAGATGCATATTTTAAGAGCCCAAACAAGGGTTCACTTTAAACAGCAAACTTGGTATTAACTGTACTGTAAAAGTAATCAGATAACAAAATGACGTTCCTTAGACAAATATATTGCCATTTTTAATATTCAAAATTATAAATAAATACCTGGATGAATTGCTGAAATGGGTTTCACTGATGACAAATTTTCACTGGGCCTAATGACTATACCATGTTGAATCGACTTCGTAGTTTCCTGTCCAGCATTTACTTCAGACATTTTATCCTCCCTTACAACTGATTTATGGCTTGAGCTACCAATGGTGGGCAAAGCCTGATTCTGTTGTTCTCCTTCACGTGGTCTCTTTAGAGAAATTGGAGAATTTTGGTCATGCAAAAGACCGCCTCTCTTTCCTTCTAATTCCTATTCACAACACAATAAAAGATCAGTCTCTGACATAGCTTTCTTAAAAGGAGAAAAGTATAAATAGAAACCTCATTTTCCTTGTGCTCAAAATATGCATCTACTAAGGTGCGATAGTTGTCTTCTTCAATGAGCTTCCAGTTTCCATCATACGTCTTTAGCAGATCCCTCAAAATTGGTTTTACTTGGTCATCAGGAATTCCTATTGATCTTGTTGCACTCAATGCCTTGACAATTTTCTCTTTCGAAGACATTGGAACACCCAAATATTGATGGAATTCAAGGAAACCTGTTTCCTATACTAGAGTAAATTATAGACAAAAAATGAGAACGTTGGGCTACATATTACTAAGTTCATACATAAAATCTGAGCAATCTCGAAATTCATTGGAACAAATTTCAAAATCTCTAAAATAGATATGAACAGAATGAAAGAAATCGGAAAAAATGACAAACATGCAGCAAGAATACATTCAAAAAATTAGAAAAATGTCTAATTTCATGAAATGGGTAAAATATACAGAGGAATCCCTTGCATGTGGATTTTAAAGAAAATAGCTCGTATACCAAGAACACTGTAGAAATGGTTGCAAGCAGAGTATCAAACAAAGATGAACTGAACTATACACTTGGTAAACGTAAACAAAACTCAATAGATCTCCTACCACAATTAAAATTTGTAAACTCATCTCGACAATAGCAGAATTCAAAACACAAGACTCTTCTACTTCATCATCATCATCATAGCCACAAGAAAACGCAGCAAATCGATCCTTTATAGACATAGAAACGAAAACGAGAAACACAACAATGCATTTGTTCACATTTCTCCCTAGATTCCGCAAAAATCGATTTTAAACAGCCAATGAAAAAGGAAAACATTCAAGAAAACACAAAAACTTCAACGGCCAGACTGCGGTTCACCATTACCAATACAAGATCAAACAGAAAGAAACCGAACAACATCAATGCAGTAGGTAGCAGCGGTCTTTCCAAGACGTTCAAACGTACAAAACAAACACTCTCAGCATCCAAACAAGACGAAAAGACTCAAAACTCAAAGCAAAGAGCATAAAGAAAATGAAAAACAGAGAAAACAAGAGCACATGCAAAAGAAAAACTCCAAAAACGAGCGTTACCACTCCTTTCAAAGCTTCATCAATCACAGAGTTCAAAAAAGCTCTCCAAAAACCGCAATGGCGTAGTACGCAAGTTTTCAGTAGCGAATGAAGTCGAAAATCCAGGAGTGAAGAAACGAAGCCACCATTGATTGAGAACTTCAAGGAGAGAAGAATCTGGTATGGTTTTGAGAGATTGAGTGTTCGGGTAGTGGGAAGATGAGGAAGAATGACGAACGGGTTACAGGTACTCTGCGAGCCAAGTCTGGACCGATTTTTCCAGAGAGAATCATGTGTGGGGTCGAGTTCGTTACCCCATTCCTCTGCTACGCGCTACACGCAAAATCCATGTACCTTATACGTGTTACAATCCTATTGGTTTGTACGATTTTACCAATTTTTTTTGTATAACTTCTAATTTAATTAACATAATAATAATAATAATCCATTATAAAAATATTATTTTATTTTAGTACTATTTTAATTGATAATAGTGTTGTTTATTTTAATAATTGATTTATTGTTAAAAATAATAAATAATTACATCAACTAAAATATATTAAATATATATTTTTTTTTAATTGAAAGAACATATATTAACAAATATTCCACTCTAACAAAATAATTAATAAATTAAATGGGAATTTTTAATTTTATAAAAATATTAGATATCAAAATAGAGTATGTTTTTATTTTTATAAGAACGAAAAAAAAAATATTAGGAAAATTGTAAAATAAAATTAGAAACGCGTGAGACGAGATAAATTAGTGGATATAAAATAATTAATGAAAAGGTTATGGCACGAGATTGACGAGATTTTAGAAGAGGAATGTGATTCCTCTTCGAATGGAGTCGGAATCTCAAATTAGCCGTGGGTCCCATCGGTTAATTTAATTTGTGAATTTTAGTAAACACGATGATCGAAATAAAAATGTTATTCTTATTCTGATTCTGTTACGGCGTTTATTTTGTTTTAAGATATTTGAGAATAAAATACTTTAAAATGGAATGTCGGTAAATGTGATGATTGTTTGATATTGCATAAGAATACTATCATAATTTCAAGTAAATAAATAATGTTTATATTGCTCGAGTGATTGTCGTTTGTTGCTACTGGTGGGTTGCAGTGGTCACCGATGGTTGTGATATCCCACATTAGTTGGTGAAGAAAACGAAACACCTTTTGTGAGAGTGTGGAAACCTTTTTTTGTAGAAGACATGTTTTGAAGCCTTGAAGGGAAGGGAAAGCCCAAAGATGACAATATTTGCTAGCGATGGGCTTGTGCGTTACAAATGGTATCAAAGCCAGACACCAGACTATGTGCCAGTAAGGAGGCGGTTCCCTGAAGGGGTAGATACGAGGCGGTGTGCCAGCAAAGACGCTGGCCCCAAATGAGGTGGATTTGGTGGGAGTCTGATATGAATCCAACAATTGATCACTTACATGTACCGAACGTGCAATTACAAGAAACAATACAAAGAAGATTCAAGTATCAAATCAAGAAAATAATGGAGTGGCTGATATTGGAAAGTGATCAGAAGACTTGAAGTTGAACTACCCAATTTATGAATAACTTATTTTCTTCAGTTTGTATTTAATAGCATTTATTAGTAATTTGTAGTCGGGGGTGATAGAGTTATTTTGTGGGCTTATTTAAAGACATGTAATATTCAATTTTGAAATCATGCTCGAATACAAGAACCTTTGGGTGGTATGTTTCTTTCAAACCTTGCTTTAGGTTTGATGTTAAAAATCGATTCCTTCGATTAGCCATGATCAAGCCAATTCTGAAGTGAATCGTCTTGGTATCTAAGAGTGACCATCATAGATTCCAAGTTCGATCTAAGAGTCATTCATCTCCTAACCAGCTCTTGGTTGGAATCAATCCGTTAAGTTAGCATTCTCTATAAATGTTTGCAAGGATTCTAGAAGGACCCTCTAGCTTTGCAAATTCCAGCATTGCAGGCGCATATCAGAGTCCGACATCGATTGGAGAAAGGAACGAGTGCTAGCGAGGGCGCTAGGGCCTGAAGGGGGAGGTGGATTTGGCGGGAGTCCCACATTAGAGAAAGGAACGGTGCCAGCGAGGACGCTGGGCCTTGAAGGGGTGGAAACATTTACCTAGCAGACGCGTTTTAAAGTCTTGAGGGGGAACCCGAAAGGGAAAGCCCAAAAAGGACCGTATCTGGTAGCGGTGGGTGGCCGTCGTCGTTGATCGGGCAGCATATATTATAATAAAGAAGTAATATTATTGCATTATTTTAAAATATAAATTGTAATAAAGTTAATTAATAATCATCTTTTTTTCCACAAGACTTGAAAAACATGAGGAGAATAAGGGCTAATCCAATGGATGCAAAGCCACCCAACACAAGAGCTGCTACCCTCCCACTTGAACCATTGTTCTTGTAACCTTTAAAGATAGAACAAATAATATTATATAATTATTTTTCATTTTCCAATAATATTTTTAATTAATATTCTTTATATATATATATATATATAGGTTCAAGATTTAGTGATGTGAAGAACTCGATCAACTCAATTTAACCTAACAACCCGTGTATAAGTTGTGTTATCAAATAGTTTAGAGACTGAAAGTTTGAAAATAAGGAAGTTCTCGAGGTGGGGATAGAGATGCAAATGACTTTTCCGTCCTTACGATTTTTTTTAAGGGAATGTACGGGATAAAAAAATGATATTTTGAAATAGGGATTTATCGCTTAGCGTGGTACGAAGAGGGGCAGGGACGTGGAACTTGTAGGATAAAAAAAAGAATGTTTTGAAATAGGGATGTTCATAGTACGTGGTAAGAATAGGGACGGGGATGGAGAGCTTATGGGATTAAAAAAAAAGAATGCTCTGGAATAGGGATGTTCACGTGACGTGGTAGGAACAAGGACGAGGATGACTTTTCTATCCTTGCGAAAATCTACTTTGAAAATTTACGGGATCGAAAGGAATGTTTTGGAATAGGGATGTTCTCAGGACGTGATTGGAATAGTGACGAGGATGTGGAACTTGCAGGGAAAAAATGATGGGGATGGAAAACGTACGGGATAAAAATAATGAGTACTTTGAAATAAGAATGTTCATAAAACGTGGTAAAAACAAGGACGGGATGAGTAACTTACGGGATTAAAAAAATGAATGCTTTAAAATAAGGACGTTCACAGAACTAGATAGGTACAAGGACGAGGATGGAAAACTTTCGGGATAAAAAAAATGAATGTTTTGAAATAAACACGTTCACGGGACATGGTAGGAACAGGAACAGGGATGAGGAACTTACGAGATAAAAAAAATGAATGCTTTGAAATAAGAACGTTCACAGGACGGGATAGGAACACGAACGAGAATGACTTTTCTATCCTTACGAAATTCTATTTAAAGAATTTACGGGATCGAAAAATGAATGTTTGGAAGTAGGGATGTTCATACGACGTGGTAAGATCAGGGGCAAGAATGTCTTTTCTATATTTTTGAAAGAGGGAAAATTACCTGAGGGGTAGGCATAGGTAGCATAGCTGAGATAGCATCCATTCAAATAAACATCAGCAGACAGCGCACCGCCGCAGTCGTCCTGCGCAACCTCCGCAGCACGGCCGACACACTCCGCGCAATCGCACCCAAACAGCGCCCTCTCACACTGCGCCACCGCCCTCACTCCCTCATTCCGCGCCTCCCAAAACCCATTTCCACTCCTCACAATCCCCTCCTCCACCGCCCACAGCGCCCCATTTCTCGCGCCGGTCCCTTCATCATAAGCATAGCCCTTAATTTCTCCACACTCCTTATGCACCAACTCCCAATTCTTCACTTCCTCTTCAACCTCCCCGTCCGTCTCGTACCGCATGTAACACCCCCTCAGCTGCACGCGCGCGTTTCTAGCTCCTGCACACAACCTGTTCGACAAAATGCCTAGCTGAGTAACGCAGGTTTGGCAGGCGGTGGAACTCATGTCGCCTCTGCATTGGTACTCGCCGGAGATGGGGATGCCGTTTTGGGCGGTGGTTTGTGTGTGGAAGGTGGAGTTTGTGGAGTGTGTGATGAGGGATTTGAAGAGGGATGAGAGGGCTTCGGACGTTGATGTTGATGTGGGTGTTTGGCTGTTGGTGCAGTGGTGGTATATTAAGGCTGTGTGGTCTGATTCAGAGTGGCAATGTAAAAAGAGGAGGAGGAAGAAGAATTGTGCAGTTTTGCTGATGGGTTTCATTGATTTTGAGGTGAGTTTCATTGATCTTGTGTTAACTTTGCTCTGGTTCTGGTGGATCTATTCTAAAGCCTGCTAATGGTAGGTGAATTGTACAGAAAACTTTAGGGGGCTTAGCACTTACCTTTAAATCAACATATATTCAAACATATATTCAAAGGAAGGAGATTATTCACCGGGTTTTCCTCAAAGTTTTTAAAATGTGTCTGGTAGGTATAGATTTCTGCATTCTTTACAAGAATGATTAGTGGTACCTTTGGGGCTTAGGATATCCTCGCTAACACTCGTTTTCTTATGAGACCTCCAAATCCACCCCCTTCAAGAGTCAATGTCTTGTTGGCATACCGCTTCGTGTCCACCTTCCTTTGGGTTTTCCCTCAAAGTTTTTATCTCGCGTCTGGTAGTGAGAGGTTTCACACCCTTATAAGAATGCCTCGTTCTCCAACTGACGAAGAATCTCACAAATATGGAATCAACATATATTTTATTTATTTATTTTTGTTTGTGAATGTTCGAGATAGTTTGCATGCACTTCGACCCATTCCATAAAGTTCTCTCGTCTCTAAGATATTAGATTGTAAAAGAAACTTGCAAAATTTCGATATCTAAATTCATTATTTATTTATTTATGAAGTTTTCTCGTCGGAGACTCTCTTTTCGTCTTTAGAATATTGGATTGTATTGAGTTTCCTGCCTACCTTCATCCAATTTGGAGCTAACATTGTACTTTATTTTTTTGGGGTTAAAATTTAAAATACTAAAGTTGGTCATCTAATATGCTGCTAATGGCTGTAATAAATTACTAAATTTTTGACATATGGTCAACTTTGTAAAAAAAAAAAAAAAAAAAAAGGTTAAAAGTCTTATATTTATATGATATTTTGACTAAATATAAACTTTAGTTTTTTATTTTTTATTTTTCATTTTGGTCCAATTCTTTTTAAAGTTTTAATTTTAATTTGATTAATTGTTTTTTTTTTCAATTAAGTCACTATTATCATAAAATGCTAAAAATAACTGAAAGGATGATTTAATGTTAAAATACATTTTATTGATTGTGTTAAAATTTAACATGTAATAAATTTATTCAAAATTGTTTATATATTATCATTTTTTTAATAAAAAATTGGTGTTGGAGGAACTTGAGATTTGGTTGCATTTTGCATTCTAGAAATTATAACACCAATTAGACTCTTTGTTTTATTTGGCAAAGGACGAAGAAAAAGCCTAAGTTCGGAAATATTTGATAGCACATAACATGTGTTATTTCTAGATCATAGTTTTTGGTAATTTTGTTTATTGTATAGAAATCGAGCAATTGGAGCAAAACATACCTTTTTAGAAAAATGTTGGTGAAAAAAGAATTTGAATGTGATGTCCCATGTTGATTGGGGAGGAGAACAAACCACCGTTTACAAGGGTGTGGAAACCTTCTCCTGATATACGCATTTTAAAGCCTTGAGGGGAAGCCTAGAGGAAAAACCCAAAGAGGACAATATCTACTAGCGGTAGATCTGAATCGTTACATTAAAGCAGCCAAGAGAAGGAAGAATTAATGTAAAAAAATCTAAAAAAGAATATAAGAATATTTGAGATGCTCTAAAATGCATAAATCGAGACGTTATCATTTTTGACGCATCTTTGACAACTTTAAATACTTCTAACAATTGGTTTATGGGAAACAAACGAAAAAAATCTCAAAAAGAATATTGAGATGCTCTAAAATGCATAAACCGAGATGTTATCATTTTTGCCGCATCTTTGACAACTTTAGATACTTCTAACAAATGGTTTATGGGATCAAACATTGTGAAGATTAAGACTTGATTTGCAAATACATTGTGAGCAGATTAGAAGAGACTTGTTGAAGCAAGATGAGTAAAAATGGAAAGATACCTATGGTAAAAAGCAAATATCTAAATATTTGTCTTATAATAAAATATCAAATATGATATATACGATAAATTATAATTAAGTATAAATATAGTAATGATTTTTAACACTACAAGAACTAAAATTTTTACCTTTTACAAATAGGGTCATACACAAATTGTTCATCCAGATTAAATACCCCTAAATAAAATCGAAGAAAATTAATATTTTATAATTCGGAATTCAAGAGAATATCTCCAATTTAATCTAAAAAGACAGTGATTAAGAATAAAACAAAAAAACAAAAAAATTGAAGTGAGTCAAATTTGCATATTGTAAAAAAAAAAAATTCTCTAGTAAATAGTAACCTAGAAAGTAAATAATTATATAATTATATCAAACAAATTTAAGTACAATATATAATTCAAAACTTTTAAAACAAATCTAATGTAAAAAAAAAAAAAAAAGATCAGGTCAAATAAGGGAGAATTAGTAATTGTACAAGAGTCTAACAAAGAAGGGAGAATATCTTCAATAAATTCATGAAGATCAGGTCAAATATCGAGCGACAAACTCCTATCTTCCTTTCACTACAGTACTTCTAAACAAGTCAACGATTCCCCCTAAAAATTTATAGGTTTCGGAGCAATGAACCTAAATGCAACAAGAACTTGCTGCTATTCTATTCCATTCAACTTATAGTCGGTGATCATAAAAAACAGATCTATACAGACCTAATTTCAACTAAACAATATGAATATTACCCTTTTCTCTAAGAACTTCATCCCCCAACTAAAAACAAGAAAAGAAAAGGCAATAATAAATGAGGGTAAGGTTGGGGCTTCATATTCCAAAAAGAAATTGCTGTGTTCTGTTAGAAGAGTTGGACTTACTTAAAGAAGCTTTTTAATAGCTGAGCATAAAATAGATGAAATGGTGGAAGAAGCTGTTCTTCACTTCTTGCTATCTTTGTTGAGCTCTTCCCAGCTTATCTCTTGTGCACATTCCCCACATATTGTACTACAACCAACCTTTGTTCCCTGGCTTCTGAGTGTCAGCAAGTGAGAAAGATTCGTGCATTTACGAGTAATGAATCGGTTCCTTGCCCTTGATTGTGCCAGATCGATGGTCTTGGGTGCTGGACCAGTGACGATCGATGTGGTTAGCTTTTGCTCGGCTGTAGTGTCGCCTGGTGAAACTTTTTGGACTTCCTCCCATTCTAATGATTTTCTGTACACTTCCCATGCCATGTCTTGCTCCTCCTTAGATAGTTTTTCCTCTTCATTTTCTTGGAGTAGTTTTTCGTGCTCATGGTAATTGGCAACCCATCTGAACAAAGAGATGGAATCAGTACTAATATCATATGGAATTTGGTGGAATCTGAATTTCCATACTTCAAATGTTTAACACCCAAACCACAAAATCTAGTCATTTTGGAGGAAAGCAAAAGTTAAAAAGAATGTAATATCCTATTTTCAATGCTCATCTTGGCAAAGGGTGCGTAACATCCCAAGCCCACCGCTAGCAGATATTGTCCGCTTTGGCTCGTTATGTATCGTTGTCAGCCTCATGGTTTTTAAAATGCATCTACTAGGAAGAGGTTTCCACACCCTTATAAGAAATGCTTCATTCCCCTCTTCAACCGAAGTAGGATCTCACAATCCACTCCCTTGGGGGCCAACGTCCTCGCCAGCACACCACCTGATGTTTGGCTTTGATACCATTTTGTAACAGCCCAAGCCCACTACTAGCAGATATTGTCTGCTTTGGCCTGTTACGTATCGCTGTCAACCTCACGATTTTTAAAATACGTCTACTAGAGAGAAGCTTCCACAAAAGTGGATCATTCTTCCTTTCCCCTTCGTCAAACTTTGTGATTCAAATTTTCTCCATAAAGTTCTTAAAAACAAAGGAAGCACTTTTCTAATGTTCTAATTGCATACTAGTTTTATATCTAGAGATGATAAATACGTTTAAAGAATCTACCTTGGATGGTGTTTGCCAAGTAAAGTTTCCATTAACTTATCAGATGAGCAACTTCCATGTGAAAGAGGCCCTTTCTGCTTCAGCACATTGCCGTGATTCCCAGTCATAGTCTGGTGAGGTTCATGTCCATTTCCTAGGTCCAACTCAGTGGCACCCTCAGGATTCTCATCATCACCAAATTCAAAAAGATGCAACATTTCTTCCCGAGAAATCGTTCGGTATACCTGTTGGCGATCAACAACTCTTGCAGCCAGTCCCTCCTTTGTTACCTATAAAATATACTTCTCGTAAAATATAAGTACATAAAAGAATTCCCTCGTCTATAATGGTGAAATCTAAGGAAATGTTTTACCATACCTGGCGCTTGTAAATTTTTTCTTCCATTGTTCCATGCGCCAAAAACCGGTAAGCAAACACAGGTTTCGTTTGGCCATATCTGTAAGGTTAAAAGACAACGTTACGAAAACGAAATAATTTTTTTGGTGTTCACTGTCAAATGTAGCTTCCGAGTTAGGGCTGGCTCTTGTTAAAAAAAGAGAATGAAAAAGAAATAACAAAATGTCTCTCCGAATTCAGGAAGGCAGAAATCGTTGGATGGGTTGGTCCAACCAAGAAAGGCATGGGAGTGGGCATTGCTTGGGCCGAGCTAAGTAAAGACGGGCTACCTTTGTATAATCTTTCTCCTCCCCCCTCTTTCTTACAACTAGTTGCTGCATGCTATCGGATCTCGAGCAATGGGAGGTTACTATTTGGAATCCACACTCTCATTACATTACTGCCAATTTTTTTTATGTCGAAAAGGTATTTTTGGCAACGAGTTTCTAATGTATTGGGCGTATCCGTTCTTCATTTATATAGATTCTTTTCGTACTAGCTTATCCGGTGCATGGCCACTGAATTTCTAGAGCCATTTATTATTGTGTAATAACTGGAAAAAGTATGAGAAAACTAAACTACCTCCAAGCTCGATAAATAGCCTGAAGATCATAAGTTGGATTCCAAGAGCCATCGACTATGATGACGCGGTTAGCAGAATGAAGGTTGATACCCAATGATCCAGCTCTAGTTGATATCAGGGTACATTTTACCCTCTTATTTAGAGACTCATTAAACCTCTCAACAATCCTCTGTCTTTCAGAACTCTCTGTTCTTCCATCTAGCCTGTGAAGAAAGAAGTACTGAATGAAAATAACAAATAATAACAAAAAGTTAAGGATAGAAACATTAAAAGGGAGTAAAATGACAAAACAGCATAAAAAGTGGCAAGAAATAAAAATTATTCAAAGATAGCTCTTTAATCCAAGCGTAAAAACTTAAAAGCTTCCATTCTTTAATATTAGAGAAGCACATTCACAAACACTTGGATTTAGTATGAGAACATAATACAACAACCCACCACTACAGGTCCCCCATGAAAATCAAGGAATGAATCCCATGAATTCATACAAAACACCTCACCGTTTGGACCTAAGGTCTCTCCTTCGGCATCAAGATCTCATAATTTTCATGGATCCACTCTATTGATTAACCTCTCCCTCAACCCGAAAACCCCGTTTCCTTCCATTGGAGCAAAGCAGTTGCAGAGATGAAAAAGAAAAACATAATAGGTTGTTGCAATCAGCAGGAGCCAAGTAGTTGTTAAAATCAAACATGTAATAGCCATTCAAAACTGTCTACATTGGATGTTGATATCCTAATTTGGCTTTGTTTAGATATCAATGCATGGAAACAGTCAATTCCTTCAACTATTTAAGTTAGAGAAGGAAATCAATCTTTATAAAACTCTCAAACAGAGAGAGAAAGATGCGCTGCAAGCAACGGGACTGGTCTATGGTATAATTTTCAATTCAGAGATGCAATGTGTGGGCAATTTGAAAGATCACCCAGCTCTCCATTATAAAAATTCCTACTTAGATTTTTATCTATCCCTCTCTCCTAACCCTTAAGCTGAAGTAGCATGTACAAACAGACGAGCCCAACTAACACAGGGGCCCCACTCTCATCATGAAACAACCATCACCTGGGTATCTCCTAAACATTCTAATGACCTGAATCACATAATCACTAATTTTATTTACTGTTTCTTTCGTTTCCTCTGCTATAGAATTAAATCTGGGGTCTATCACATGGTTGTCAGCCCCAAATTGAAACTCTAAACCGGTGAGGGATATCAGGCCAGCAAAGATCACTTTTTTCTTTTCTCTTTGTGTGGGTGTGAGATCCCACATTGGTTGTGGAGGAGAACGAAACACCCTTTATAAGGATGTGGAAACCTTTCCCTAGCAGACACGTTTTAAAAACCTTGAGAGAGCCCGAAAGGGAAAGTCCAAAGAGGACAATATCTGCTAGCGGTGGGCCTAGGCCGTACAAATGGTATCAGAGCCAGATACCGGGTGTGGAAAGTCCAAAGAGGACAATATCTGCTGGTGGTGGGGGTCCCACATCGATTGGAGAAGGGAACGAGTGCCAGCGAGGACGCTGGGCCTTGAAGGGGGGTAGATTATGAGATCCCACATCGGTTGGGGAGAAGAACGAACCCTTTATAAGGGTGTGGAAACCTTTCCCTCACAAACGCGTTTTAAAAACCTTGAGGGAAAGTCCAAAGAGTACAATATCTTTAGGCGGTGGGCCTAGGCCGTTACTGTGGGGTAGATAAAACAAGAAATTCCTACAATGTTACAGCAGAAAGTGAGTCAATCATAATACTTCCCAGTATTGCATACCTATACCAATCTTTACCCTTCTTCCAGAATTTTCCTCTCTTCCCTCGTCTGGGCAATCTTGAAAGATAGAATTCAATTAGGTCAAGCGTAGGAATGCTCTGGCTGAATACTAACGCCTTATCCCCCAATTCAGAGCACATAGTTAAGATCTCTACTAGCAAAACCATTTTTCCACTGTAATCCAGCTCCTTGTAACTACTTGCGTGAAGCAGACCACTCCACCAATCCTACAAGAAATAAAAGGGCATTGCTGATGATAAGTACTTAAAATGCTTATGCAAGACTATAATGTTTTAGTCAGACTAATCTACACATCAAGACACCAATGTTGTAATTCATCATATTGACAAGTTGCAAATATGAATAGCATGATAGTAAATAATAACTCATACCTTAACGAAAAAGCCACCAGCATATTTATCCTGATGATTCCCATTGGCATTGGCTGGCTTCTCTGTTAAGCAAAGAAATATCCAAACAATTATTTAACACTTAAAACACGGCAAAGATTAATGAAATGAGGGTTAAAAAAACAAAAATGTTCACAAGAGAGATAGAATGTGAAAGAAAAATGGGAAAAAAAGGTTAATATCACTAAGTTTCAAAGAGGGCATTTATTTATTTAAATGATTTATACCTGCTACAATGATGGACCAATTCTACTCAAAATAGCCAATCGAAAGAGTAAATGTTCTATTGTGTTTCTTAAGTTTCAGCTTTTCATTGAAGAAATAAAAAGTGACTAATACTTAAAGGATAAAAACGCTACAAGGGGTGAAACAAATGCAAAAAAAGAAAGAAAAAAAAAATTACAAGGGAGAAAAATAAAAGCATTCCAATATTAGATATCTATCCTATAAAACCCGTCAAAATGATTTGAAAAGAAAACAAGGAATAGGCCTTCAAACGAGAAGATTCAAAGCAATCAATTCATAAGAGAGACTTGCTTTGGAAGATCTTCGGTTCCATTCCAACTAAAAGTCTTATGAGAGAGCTTTAACTGCGCTAGCCCATAAATAGTTTGCCATAGGAGCTAAAGGACCAATGAGCAGCTGGAGAACATTTTCCTTGAAGATGTTGGTGAAAACCCACCAGTTTGTAAAAAAAAAGAAAATAACTTGGACCAACAAGGAAAAGAATATGAGCAACCAAAAAACACTTGATTGAGTGCATCCCCATCCGAACAGCAAAGAGAACAGACTAAAGGCATGTGATAGTTGGATGGAAGCTTTCTTTGTAGAACATCTAAAGTATTGAGGTTACTCTTGAAGGAATGACTTTAATTTAAGGAATATTTGTGTAATCTTTTTTAAATAAGGAAAATAGTTGACCTCCTTAATTTTCTAAATTGTTACCTAGTATCTAAGGATTTATTTATATGTAATGTCATCTAGCATCTAGGGATTTCACTAGATTTAATTTTACCCAGTATCTAAGAATATTTTTAGCCTTCTGTATTATAAAAGGAACATGCCTCTACTTGCAGTTGTTACCCTTTAGCATAACCCACAAGAGAATACTAATTCTCATAGAGCAATTGGACCTCCATAGTGCGACAGAAATCTCCTTTTTCAAAGAGGAAAAGGTCGCCAAATACCTAGAAAGAGATTTCATTGTGAAAAGGCCTGAAGAATCTAGAGACCAACTTCTTGTATCTTCATTTAGCCAACCTTTACACTAGAAAGGCTATCCAATAGAATAGGCAAATCAATAATTTCATAACCCTTTAATAATCTTTAAAAAATAATATTCCATAAGAGAAGAGAGGCAACCCAAAAATCTGAGGCCAAACCAATAGGAGAAGAAGAGACACCAAACAATGAGGATAGCAAACCTTCAAAAGAAAACTTTCAAGCCCGGTTCATGCCAAAAAAGAAAAAGATCCTATTGCCATTTCCCAGTTTGAATTGAGCAAAGGACTTTAGAGACGCTAGTCCGAGGGCTTCTAGGGCTCAAATAAAGTCTTCCAGCTGAATGCCAATCAAAAACCCTGCATGCCAACAATTACCTTTAACCAAAATGGACGCATGCATAAATCTCCAACTCCATTAGGCAATGACAGCCATGCTTCTATGCTTCAAGGCGCCAATACCTAACCCTCCATTGCCTTGAGATTTAAGGCTAAACTCTTATCTAACCAAATGATTTATTTCTCCACCCTCGTTGCCTTCATAAAAGAAGTTTCTCAACAAATGCTCCAAATCAATGCTGACTTTCAAAGGCATAAGGAATAGGGACATGTAACATAGAAGAACAAAAGATAGAACGGAATTACAAAGTCTTGCTATTCCACATCAATTCCTTTGTTGTCGAATAGCGCATAAAGCTAGCACTGGTATCTTCATCCATAGAGGTTTTAGCATCTCGTGCAACTTACAAACGGTCCTCTCTGTTGCCATGAATATACAACTGGACCAAATACTTTAAAACCATTAAAGGAAGTTACCTTTGTTAAGTCAAGTAATATGATTAAGTTTGGATTATGACTTGGTTTTCTTTGAACTTCATCGAGATTTAATTAAAATCTTGCCACAATCATGATAACAAGCAGCATGGAGTATACAAGGGACAAATACAGTATCGAGTTAAACCTAACAAATCAACAATGACCGCAAATAAATAGACCTGAATCAACAAGCGGAACAAAAGCCCCTATGGTCAAAATGCTGAAAATTGTGGAAGAAATAATCAGACCTCAAACAAACAAACCCAAAATCGCTGGAGAAACTATGCCCAAGAAAAGGTGGGACCACTGATGGTTACAGGATTCCAAAATTAAGATAAACATCACTTTAAAACCAAAATTATTATAATATTATTTTATTGAATAGAGAATGATTACATGGTACTTTAAAAGGAGAATAAATATCACTTTAACAAAAGAAATTACAAGCAATATTGACAGCTAAATTTCCCTAATATCCAAAACTGACGGTTGATATTTTACAATAACCACAAGATAATTAATACAGAAAAATCGAAAACCTAACAGGTATACCTCCAATGCCGATATTAGAATCTATGTTTTCGTCACTGGAGCTTTCATCTGCAAGAAAATTTTCAACAGCATCTTCACGCTTCACGGAATATTTGTCTTCTTTTGTCAATTGGAGGATTCCAGGATGATTCCAAATCTATAATGACAGAAAACATGAAAATATATGTGGGCAGTGACAAAGGCAAAGACATGTTCTAATAAATAATTATATTGGTCGGAATGATTGATAAAAAAAGATTCAAGGGCAAGTTTGGTAATACATTTTGAAAACATACTTGTTTCATGGACATGAAAAAAAGGAACAGTAGAATATGTCTCGGCAACTTAAGATGGAGAAAAACTGTTTTTAATCGTACTTACATATTTTAAAAAGCCATAATTTAAGCACAAACTAATACCAATTAAATATTTCCATTACCGAAACTAAGAACAGAATTTGAATTTTACAATTTTATACGTAATTGTTGATATCCAGATAATCAGACCCCTGTGGTCTCTAGGAGTAGGACCCAAAAGAAACGGACACTTGTAGTTAAGAAATTAATTTATTATCATTGAAAGAACCAAACTAGAGACCTTAGTAGTAAATTAAAACCTATAGCCCTAGACCAACTAGGCTGCCCATGGGGATCAAATTTCACAAATTTATAGCAACTTCAAAATTGTGAAACTGCAAAGACCCATCACAGGTCTAATTGACACGTTTTCTAGAAGAAAAAAGAATTTAATGAACACACAAAGGATAAAAAACACTACCCTTCTGGCAAAACACTTACAAAAGACACTGCCAACTATCATGAAGGGCACAAAACATCTGAAGAAAACTAGAAAATATAGACAAAAATAATTAAGAATTTTTATTTATTTTTTATTTTATTATGTTAGACATGAACTTTGTGAAAATCTCACTCCCGAGGACTCCCCTTCAATTTACCCATAAAAGTGCGAGTCAACCTTTAAGGGCAACAATCAATTGAACCTAATTAATGCGTACAAATGACTACACTTCTATTGATGTAGTGCAGCTGCACCCATGCCATAAAATATACGTATATAGAACACAGGATAGGAGCTTGAAAATAAGATAAGATGTCATGAGTATACCTGAGCAAGTGCTTGGTATCCAGCAAAAAAGCTCCTCTTCCTCAACAGTTCACTAGAATCTTTGCCATTATTAAAACCATGCACGTCAAGAAATCTTTTGTACAACTTCCTCTGTAAGGGAGAAAGTTTAACGGATATCACAAAGACAGTTTTAGGCGGCAAGTCCTTCTTCACCACAGACATGTCCATCCTTTGTACAAACCCTTTCAACTGTTCATATAGGATATGAGACCTCTGGTTCATTATTTTAACATCTTCCAGAGTTGAATTGGTATGCTGCCCATTCTCTATAGGGTTCTGGAAGCTGCATGATAAGAATATGTGAAGAGTAATGTGGAAAGACAAAAAGGAAGAAGAAATGAAGACTGACGGTGAAGTCTTACCGATTCCTAAATTCATGGCTACTTCCCAGGAAACCTTCTCTCACAAAATCAACCATCTGTGCCAATTATCATGTCAAAGAATATAACATCATGTATAAGGATATCAGCTGCTGTAACTGTTTCAAAGACTTACACAATAATACTCCATGAGATTGTTCTGTAGTGGTGATCCAGTTAATGCAATCCTCCTCTGGCATTTCACTTGTTTCAATGCCTGGGTTACATCAGCCTTGGTATTCTTAATCATGTGGGCCTCGTCACATACAAGAATATCAGGTCCATCCTGGCAATTGAAGGGTAGCAAAAATCATATACATACAACAGTCAACATTAGACCCCTAGTCAGACGAACTCTATCTTGGAGGAGTAAAAACTTCTTATATCTCATGAGCATGAGCAGTGTTATCATGAAATTAGTACATGAGAAGTGTTATGGTACCTATATTAGTATATTACATGTAAATATCGTAGACATATTGTTCTTTATTGTCACTTTACATTGTTTAATTTAGATTAACCTTGTACTCATGTCTATACATATCTTCAGTGAATAGAATGATGATTACTTATTTTTCCAAACCTTTAGGTTTACACAGTATAAAAGAACTAGGTATTTTCCTAAGGCTATTATGCTGTTGTAAGCTATTGGAGTCTGTGAAACTTTATGGAGGGTTAATTACGGATGATTGGTCACATGGACAAGCTCATATTTTATCAACTCGGAATGGTGAAGTGAAAGAAGAAACATCAGGAAAGGGGAGTTGAACACAAGTGATATTGAAAAACTGAGGAGTCTTTTAGAGTCCATGCAGAAGGTTCCTAGCCAAGAAACATGTTCCTTTTCAGGCATCTACTGCTTTTCTGTTTTTGAGTGGACCCATAATAGACACTTTATGATGTTTAAGTTCGTAACAAGTGCGAAGTTCTAGTAAGAACATTTTCCAATGGCAAGTTTAAAGCATGCAGACGATGAAAAATATCAACATTGCTTTAATAAAGAAATTAACCTTTCATTAGAATAGCGAACGGATTCAATAAACAAAGCAACAAATCTACAATTCAATTAAAAATTTAATTTTTTTCTCGAGACTTTCAGAAATTATATGGTTTCTACCAACTAGATAAGGCATTCAATAATATAACCAAAAAATAAAAATAAAATCAAAATGTAAAATTAAGTTAAAAATGAGGTACAGGGAACAGTTTCTGGCAGGTATAAACATCACAATTTAGTTTTTCAAAAGAAAAATAAAAAATATGAGAAGCAGGATGAAAGGTAAAAGAGTGAATAATATAAAGATGGTCACCTGCAAGGCATGGCAAATTTCTTTGGCCATGTGCCGGTCTTTGACATGTTTACCAAGAGATAAATTGCGGAAAGCACTATAACCAATTAAAAAGACACCACCCTTAGCTCTCCACTTAGCAAGCAACTCTGCCCTCCTCTCCCTGGTAAGAAAGAAAAGTCGTCAACAATAAAAAAGAAATCAACTCATAACTACAAGCCTAATGAATTGTAAATTATAGATTTCAATTTTCTTTCTTTTTAACATCAATATGGTAATATAAATATAAATAAATATATATGTGTGCTTGTTTTCATATTCGTGAGTGTTTGAGCCAGTTTCACACATCTTGATTATTGTCATGGGACTATTGATTATTCGCACATCTTGTGTAATTCCTAGACTTAGTTTAACAAACATTTGTGAATAAGAGAATTAGTTAACCTCCATATTTTTCTGTATTGTTACTTAGTATCTAGGGATTTAGTACGTCTCTGAAGCTAATAAGAGAGCAAGATAATTTACACTCGCAACATGGTATTAGAGACATCCTATTCTAGAAGGTCTGATTAATCGATAAAGCCTTCATATCTACCAATCTTCCTCCTTGACCAAGTTTATTTGGAGCCGAAGCTATTGATTTCCACTTTGACCAAATTTATTTGGATCCTTTATAACTACCATTGAAATCATATGGTTGAAGTTGTGCCTTGACGTTGAAGTCATGCCTTGGCGTGCCTGAGAAAATGCAAATTGTATGGGCATACCTTAAGGAAAAGGAAAAACTTTGACATCTCGTTGGATCAAGACCAGCGGAGACAGACCTAGGATTTGTTGCATGAGGTGAGGAGGATTCCATGATCATGTCATGGCTCTGGGATTCTATGGAGCCATCCATTAGTGATACATGCATGTTTTTACAGAATGTTCAAGGCATAAGTCACTTTATTCATTGCACTTACTCCAAGGCTCGAGATGCAACTCAAATCTTTGAGATCACGATCATGACCGAAGCCACAAAGGAAGAAGGAAGAATTATTACTGAATATGCCAATGCCCTTCAAACATTGTGGCAAGAACTTAATTATTATCGAGTATTCGAGATGAAGTGTACTGCAGATGCCGTAATTTTGAAGAAATTTATTGAAGCAGATTGTGTTTGTGATTTTTTGGCAGGTCTCAACAATGATTGTACAAATCATCAAAAAGAGGAAACACCGTCCCAAGAAGAAACAATTTTCCTTATTTGAGAGATCGTTAGATGATTTGTACACGGACGGTGTTTCTTCCTGAGAGCATCTACAATAGCACTGGTTTACATCACTTGCACCTCAAATGACTTAATATTGACTACATGATTTACAAAATTTACTGGAGACACAGAGAACACAACTCAATCATTGCGATAAACAGATATGAATAAAGCAACCAAATGATATTTACCTTGGCACATCTTCAAGCATGAAAACACGAAGAGGCTTTAATTCTGAAGGTTTCCACCTAAAGAATTCTTGCCGCCAATTATGCAACACATTAACAGGGGTGACTATAACTGCAGTTCGTAAACCCAAGTCCACATTCCTCATTGCAGTGTACAAGAATGCTATAACCTAAGACCATAGTTCAATTCAGCAAAAGAAAGTACTCACAAACCATGAGAAACAAGTTATAATCAATTTAAAACTCAAAATTGTAGTTATAAAAGTAGGCAAAAGGATAGAACTTATGCACCGTTAGTTAGAAGGTTTCTAAATAATTACCCTTCTTACATTGATCGAGGGAGTGTAGCAGTCATGATCTCTTAATTCTTTTTTTATATTATTTTATTATTAATTACCTATTAGTTTTTATTCTAATTTAATTATTTAACTTCACTTTCATAAAAAAATCATTTTCAGGACCGCAATAATAATGTCTTTGCACATTTCTTCTTACTTGCAGAGTAATGAAATCCACAATTGGTCAGCATAAAAGTTAACCATATTGCATACCTAGCATCGAGTCATTTTTACAACTTTTCATAAGGGATATTTATAAAAGAAAACAGACTTCATCTTTTTGCAAGAGAAATAGAAGTTAACCATGTGGCTTATAGTTATGAAAACACTACATACATATTTGAACTCTAATTGCAGTTTTCAAGTTCATGTGATTTAGATATGCTAGCAAGTTTTTGACAATGAAATTAGTATTATTCGAAGCAAGAGACATCTTTTATTGTATTCCAAGTACTGTAAGTAGATGAAGTGATGCACCGTTTGACAAGCGTTTGGTTCAAAATTATTCTTGTATTCATATTATTTCTCTACAATGAGTTTCCTCTTCGAAGATATTTAAATTATTGTCCAATTTTCTTTTTCTTTTTTTTTTTTAAATCTTGAAAACTATTTTTTTCAATTTCCAAATTTTTTCTTTTTTAAAAAAAACATAAGTAACACGTAGATAACAAACAAGAAAACCAATAGGTGGAATCAGTAATATAGACTTAATTTTCAAAGCTAAAAACTAAATAGTTATCAATCGGTCCTAATGGATCTCGAGGATGCCTATTCTAATTCTTCTGAATCATTTTTTTAACCAAATATTATTTATCATTTTTTAAAAGGGGAAAAAGGAATCAAAATACCACTTCTCCAATATGTAAACAAGGGCACGTTAGAGATGGATGAACCAAATACCTGAAAAGTTTTACCAAGGCCCATTGTGTGAGCAAGAATGCATCCAAGACCTTTATCACCAGACTTCACTTTCCTTACTGATTGAATGATATTTTCCCACATAAATCTTATTCCAGAAACCTGCAGCAGAAAACAATATGAATAAATAAAATAAAAATAGACCAGAGAAGGCTTCCACCTTTCAGTATAGTAATTAAAACTCAGTCATCCAGGACCATTGTAGTAGGCTTGTCAAAAAGTTTAAATGAAAACAGAACACAACTCCTAAAGCTCATTATATAAAAAACCAAGCATTTATCAGCCTCAGTTATATTAGTAAGTAAAAGATTATGACTCTGATAGTCATCCAGGTTTCAAACTATACTAGGAGCTAAGTAATCTGAAAAAGTTTAACAGAAATGGGTCAAGATGGAACTGGATGCTTGGAAGACAGAGAAGGAGAGGAGAAATGAGCCCAAATAGAAATTATATAGCATAGTCTACGAGGAAGAATGGAGAAGCTTCTATTTGAGTCAGAAATAAAATGGTTGAAAGAAGATGACAATAATCCTCACTTCCACAAGATTCTTGTAGTAAGGACAAGGAATTTTTTTTTTTTCCTTCCAAAAACCATATGCGAAAATAAGAAAAGTTCACAGAAGGACAAAATGAGGGGAGAGGACAAACTTAGGCCCCACTTACTTACCAATAATCAAAATGAAAATCAATTAGAAATGAATCAAGGGCAATAAAAATATTATTCATTGAATGTTCTTTAATAGAGATGTTAATATAAATTTTTAATTTATTTTATTTGATAATAATATAATTTGTTTGAAGAACCTTTTTGATATTCACAAATAATAGCTATTGAAATAAAATTACATCAACTAAAAAAAATAATATATTGTCATACCGATAACAAAAGCAAAAAAAAAAGATTACTGGAATGTGATTCTTTCTGAGTGTACATTTTCATAGACTTCTCTAGGAAATATTGTCAGCTGTAGATCTTGTGAGACATTTGGAGACTGGACGTCTCATCAAGCTAATCCGATTCTTCATTCAAAGGTATCTGTCAACTTTGAAGAGTGTGGTTTTTCTAATACTTAACCACGTAAAAGAAGTGTGGAGGATAGACATATCCTGCAGGTTGGATTCTCTAATAAAGAGATTGTTCCTCATACTACGGGAGAATATGCCTCTTGAGGAGCCCTCTTAAGGAAAATTGGTATTACAATCGTTCTCTCTTTCTTTGTAAGCTTATTTAAATGTATTACTTTTCTTGTTCATTAGACAGGTATAACAATGGTAATAATTAAGTTTGTTACTTATTAGAAATATATCATTTTACTCCCTACCCCCCAAGAAAAAAAAACACAGAAACCAAGTCCAAGAAATTTGAAAAAAGATTGACGTGCATGTGTAGCTATGCTCAAACCTGATGGGTTTTCAACTTCGATGAAATGCTGGGTGGAATTCTAATCGCTTCCTCCCCCTTCTCCCTTACTACATTGACTATATATCCCGTTGAAGCATCACCAAGGACTTCAGCACTAGCACCTTCAGGTAGATTACCACAAAAGCCAGCAGAGCTCATTCTTTTAGAATCAGAGGAAAACTGAACTTTTAGTGATTTTAGACGTTCTTGGCGTTCCTTTGGAGAGAAAAATGAAATAAAATGAAAAGAAAAAGTAAAACATGGTGAGTTATTCTGAACAAGTTACAAGGTAAAATCATACAAAACTGCACATAAAATTTACCTTTTCTATGGCAATTTTCTTTTTAGTATCTTCTCCTAATTCAGCATCATCAAGTATCCGCCGGATCTTTTTCTTACGCCTTCTCTTTGAGCTGATTGGCAAATCGGAAAAGTGATCAAATTACAACAGAAAAACAAAAGTTCATTCAGATTATTATAATAAAAATAACTGTAACAAAAACCTAACCATTGTACTAGGTAACTGAAGCTCAAGAAAAAAAAATAAGAGCAACAGAAGGAAAAGGTTGATAATTTGCTTCAAAATGTTATTATCTGGAAATTTTTATTTAGCCAGATCATACAAACTCCTAGGAGCAAGGAGTGATAGGTTTTCTTAATTATCTTCCTCTCAGGTGGCTTTTCATGTTAAAAGTTTTGACATTGCAAGCGTCTCAAAAAAAGTCTGGCTTAGTTAATAAAAAATCTAGAGTTGTGAAGAAAAGACTCCCGCTACAGGTCGGTCACTTTAGGTGTTTCATTGATATAGCTCCTAGGTGGTTTTTACATTGGCTATTAGTTTTCTTTTTCCCCCCTTTTCAAAATGGATAATTACGTTGTGTTTTACTTTTATTCTAGTTGAAGTTTAGGGTATTTATTAAATATATTTTGGAGTTCTGTACGGCTAGTGATGGTTTATTCTCCTCCAAGGATATTTTAAACTATGTTTGTAACTTTTCATTACTTCATTGATAGTTTTGTCAGGAAAAAATTGGAAGAGCCTATTTTGTAGGCCCATTAGCTGTTCGGAAATAGTTCTATCTCCTTTTTTCTAAATCTTTTTAAGGAATTACAAGTATCTGTTTCCGATTAAAAAAAAAAAAAGCGCAGAAATTACTAATGGCTGGAAAATTACCTTATGGTTCCATTAATATCTGCATGTGGGTTGTCTGAATCGCTGTCAGAGCTAGAACCGGTCAAGTCTTCAGATCCTAAGACCTCCTCCAACTGCATGGTCAAGGATTGCAAGAGACTTGGGCGACAACAACAACAATGCCAGCCAGAAGATTGGGCCTTGAGCAAGCACTCGACACCGAGGTTCCTCCTTATGCAACTGATACAAAATAGTGTCTTGCATGATTTACAACTTACTAAGTCAGCATTTCGCCCACACCATCCACAATAGCACTCCGAGCAATCAGGTTCCTGAATTGTTCCAACATGAAATCCAAGAACTTTAAGAAAACCCTAATTAAGTACGGATAATAAGATGAAAAAGACTAAGAGACTATAATGATTTTACTTCCGTTTCATGTGAGATAACAAAAACATCCATGCCAAATATGGTATGATGATTTTTTTTTCAGCAGAACAAATCAGTAGTGACTACTTTTACCAGTAAAGTGATTACTTTAACCAATAACACTGAATAGAATCAGATATACTGTTTTTTCTCTTTGTAGAAGCAAAATACAAATTTCAATAAGATCAACAAGTGAGATTTTTCCGTACCTTTACATTCTTCTTGTCATCCATCAAACATTTGCAATCCTCACAAACAATTACGTTCAGAAAAGGGTGTGCATGCGCTTTAATAACCATTTGATCACACGCAGTACAACGAATCTTCTCATTCAGGCACTCTGATGGAAGAGAATCAGCACCATGGTCATTTTGTTTGGTGTTGCATAGGGTGTCCAACGTTGTTGGATTGAAAGCAGAATCCTCCTTTATCAGGGGACTTTCATCCTCATGTACACCATTGGTACGACTCTTTTTAGTTTGAATAATCAGTTCTTCAGTATCGTTTAAACGCTTTGAACCTAAAGGTTCCACAAAATCAGATAACGCTGAAGGATGCAAAGAAGCAGTTTTCTCCAAAGACCCTTCCATGTCAATATCACTTGAAGCACCATCTGCATTTTCATCATCCGAGAGGCCCTTTCGATTTCCTTCAGTTTTCTCATCTAAAACAGGGTTCAAACAGTCAACCGGAGATACAAGCTGCTCTTCATCTCTTTGTATCACTTTATCAACAGTGGAAACATCTTTTTGAAAGACCTCCTAAATCAAACAAAAAATGAGTAAAGAATGCAGGAAATATCCGGCCCACTTGAAAAACACCAGAAACTAAGGTATGTAGCCTCTGAAGAACCAATTTAATCCTAGCACCACGTGTAGCCCTCATCATTCACATTGGAGATTCAAAAGCACTGGTGAAACTACAGTTCGATCCCACAGTATAATGACGACTTTATTCAACTTTTCTAAGCCCTAAATTATTAGCGCCAGTTTTAGTAACATCCTCAATCATTTTCCCTAAAGCCATTGATCCATATCTATCTTTTTCTAAACTAGAAACTAAACTTTTCAATAAAAAGATGAAACGACACTAATACTCAAAAGATACAAACTTCATAGGAAGTGAAATAAAATAAGATAAACAGAGTTACATATCCTGTAAAGAAAAATCATCAAAAGAGTTGGAGTGAGGACACCAAAGAGGAGCTTTGACCTAACAAAGAACAATATTTATCTTCAAAGATCTACTTATTTCTTTCCAACAATAACTTCTTTTACCACATCAACCCACAGAAAAAGTGAACGCAAATGCAAAGGCCCAATAAGATCAGAAGAAAATTACATTTGGCATTAGAATAGAAAATCCAATGCAAGATGAAGATGCTGAATAATTTGAACCAACAAGTCTGTGAAAAAGGCATCCAAAAAATAGGTGGATAAGAAATTCTCCTGCTTCATGACAAAGGCAACAGATGGAAGGATTTAGACAAGAAGGAAACTTCTTTGAAGAACATCAACTGTATTTAGACTGCTATTTAGCAATATCCAAGAACGAATGTTATTTCTTTTTGGACTTTTTTAACTTCCACAAGGCAGAGAACCAAAACTTAGTCAAAGAAATGAAGTATTCAATTAACTAGAAAGAGATTTCAAAGAGAATAAATCTCAAGCCTCTAAACACCATTTACGAGAGTCTCAAAACATCCAACATTAGCAACTGATAAATTATTCAGAAGACTATTTACATCAACAACTAATCATATGACTAGTAATCCCAATTTGTTTCACTCTTTCATCATCTTCATCCTTGCTAGCTAATGTTACCTTGTAGATGGACCAAAATCATTTGTTCTTGGAACTGGCATAGTAGATCTAACTCTGTCTCTTTCTTTGTCCTTGGTTCTACTTTTACCCCCACATTCCTATAATTTGATATCTATTAGTTTACGCTCTAACGATCTTAATTATTGTGATTCCTTCTATCTTGGCTATTGATTGTTTTAGGATCTTGTGACGAAGGAGATTATTGGTAAAGAACATGAATCTGGAGAACATTACATTCTTGGTCATCAAATGTCAAAAGTTGCATTCTCTAGAGTCATTTCTCTTTTTGATGCCCATTGTCGTCTAGGTCATCCATCTCTTTCCATGGTCAACAAGTTTTGTTCTCAATTTCATAACTTGTCTTGTTTAATTAGTGACACATGTCAATTTTTCAAATTTCATCATCTTATATGAGCCATAGAATCAATAAGAGAGCAAGTGTGCCTCCTGAATTATTTCGTCCCGATATTTGGGGTCTTTGTCTAGTTTTGTCCAAAACTGGATTTCAAGATTTCATTCTTTATTGGTGATTACTCTCATATGAGTTGGTTATATTTTATGACGAAAAGTTTGAGTTACGTTCCCCTTTGGAAACTTTCATGCTTATGTTTTCCTCAAAACTTTGAGAAGCATGTTAGTCCATACTTTTCTGAAGCACTTGGGTTGTACCTATGTAAGCATGGAATTATTCATCAGTCATCTTTTGTCGGTACTCCATCTCAAAATGAAGTTGTTGGGCGCAGAATGGGCGTCTTCTTCAAACTGCAAAAGCAGTATCCTTTCAAATGCGTGTTCCATACCACTTTTTGGTTGATGCAATTTCTACGGCTTTCATCTTGATTAATCACATGCCCTCATTTGTGCTTAGTCTAGTTCCTTGGCATGCTTTATTTCCAACAAAATCTTGGTTTCCCATTGAGCTGAAAATAATTTGTGGGACCTGTTTTTTTGAGGTGTTAGTCCTAATCTAACAAAATTTGACCTCAATCTTTGAAGTGCATTTTTTATGCTCATTCTCGTTTTCATAAGGATATAAATGCTTTTGTGTGAAGTTCGAAGAGGTATCTTGTATTTCACAGTGTTTCCTTCTTTGAAGACAAACCCTTCGATTCCTCCTTGCTTCATATGAATTAGGGAGAGGAGGATGATATTTTTATCTATACACTTGTGCCTCCTACCATCCTCTCCCAATCCATCTCCTTCCTATTTGTCTCTACTAGTAGTATGAAATTCCCCCACATTTGATCCCACAATATCACCAAGAACTTGAAATGTTAAACCACGGGCTACTAAGGCTAAAGTTTGATATCCCAAGAGTCTGCCAACCAAAAAATTCAGAAATATGAATGTTATGTCTTTCTGCAGATCGCAGAATTCAAAACTACAGACTTCACAGGTATTCATTCAATCTCAGTAATCCAAGAATTCCCAAAGGTGTCCATGTTCCTTTGAGAATTAAGAACTTTGAACCTCTATTCTCATAAATAAATCTGCCTACCCGAGAGTTGAAGTCTACCCTATGTCATTTTTCATAAAACTGGAACCTTCGTTTGAACTCTTTTTGAATATGGACGCACTGTAATAAGTTTGCTTTAGATAGATAGATAGATAGATAGACAGAGATTTTAACACAAATATAAATCAGAAGTACTAAATATCAAAGGTAGACTGAAATACACAAGAAAACAAAACCAGGAGAAGACAAATAAATTATACCTGTTTACATCTCTTCTGATATCGCTTTTGTTTCAAATGCATTTGGAGTTTTCTATCAAAAATGGCATCATCTTCTTCTTTGACCTATCAATGCAAACTAATCATCTTCTCAAGTTTAAAATACCTTTAAAAATTAAGACAGGTAAATTGCACTCAGAAAAGGTATAAAGAATATGCGTGGTCAATGAAACCAGAAGTATTGATCATCAAGTTAACACATTTGCTCAATGGAACCTATAAATTGGGTATTTAATAAATACATCATCCAACGCTCATTATTCGCACCCAAACAGATCAACTTGGAAGAAAAAAGCTTCAAATGGGAAAAAGGGTGAACATGATAACCACATGATTCACAATAGAACAAGAAGAATCACAATCAACTCAACTTGAGCTTTCAAGTTCCCAGTTGCCCTTGGAAATGGGATAAGTACTTCGTAGTGGCCTTTGGAAATGGAATAAGAAGAATCACAATAAACTCAACTTGAGCTTTCAAAACCCCACCAGCTACTGTTGAGTTATCGGCACAGATACTGTAATTAAAGGCAAAGAAATTGCAATCCACTGTCTTTATCAAGTGATGAAAAGTTCTCCAAATTATCTGATACAGTGGATTTTCCTGAGATTTTGGATTCTCCTTTGGAAGCATTTTTACTTTATCAACATAACTTGAAACAATTTTCGACTCCAGAGGTTGTGCTACTAAAGTGGGAACTTGGAAACTTCCCGAACAACAATAAGCCATTTAAGAAAATCACTTAACATTTCGCAACAAGAAAACTCTTCTATTTACAAAAATCCCATCACACATGAATCAAATGTCAACCACCTAATGCCAGCGAAATGACAATCCTCATAAAATGTACATATAATTCTCTAAAAATATATAAGAAAAATAGCAAGCTAATTTAGACTTGCAACATTGCAACATAATACGAGAGTCATACTCTTAACTTAGTCATATCAATAGAATCCTCAAGTTTCGAACAAAGAAGTTGTGAGCCAAGAAGGTGTAGTTAAAAGTGACTCAAGTGTCGAACAAAGTGTGTACTTTATTCAAGGGCTCTAGTGAAGGAGTCGAGCTTCGATTAAGAGGAGACTGCTCGAGGGCTATAGAGGCCTCAGGGAATGTTCTATGGTGTACTTTGTTCAAGGAGAGGACTGTTGAGGATTATTGAGAAGAGTAGTCCCACATTGGCTAATTAAGGGGAAGATCAAGGGATTATAAAAAATGAATATTATCTCCAATGGTACGAGGCATTTTTGGGAAACCAAAAGCAAAACCATGAGAGCTAATGCTCAAACTGGACAAGATCATACCATTGTGGAGGGTTGTTGTTCCTAACATGGTATCTCATGGTCAAACATTTTCAACCGTGCAGCGTTGTGATCTCGACACGCTCACAATAAACCTTACGAGGAACTAAAGCCTCTTCCACATTTTCGCCTGGATTTGTGGCTTTGTTACACCTTATATGGTATGTTGGATGATGCACTGTCATCCTTGGTCACATCACGACATTGTCTTGTCTTGGCCCTCGCGTGGTTGGTTGAGTGCAACTTCGTGTTTTAATGAATGCAATGATTTTAAATAATATTATTGCACTTTTCTTTTTTGAAATTCTCATGAATACAAGGATTTTTAATAGTATAAATTGGAACGTTTCTTTAACATTAGTTATTTACCTTTCTGAAATTTCTCTTTTGTTCTTCAGAAAGATCCAACTCTTTTTCATTTGCAATGGCAGCAGCAACAAACGGATCACTAGAATTTCCATCAACATCATCAATTTCCTCTACCTGATAAAACGATATGAAATCTATTCTTAGGTTGTTCACAATGAAGAATAAACAGATATAGAGGCAATAGGTTACACACGTCAATAATAACAAGAGTTAAAAATTGTCCTCCAACATATTTTAAAGAGCATACAGCAAATCTTCTTACATAGTTTAATCAGCCGGTCATGCATTTCCTTTCAAACAGTCATCAACTCCAGGAACAAAATAATGATGACTAGTTTTTATCATTATCTTTTATTGGATAGTCATCGAGGACTCTACCCCACTAAATCTTTCCTTTCAAACAGTCATCAACTCCAGGAACAAAAATAATGATAAAAAAAAAACACACCGTACCTCATCAACTCCAGGAAATTTTAGTCCCATTTCTGCAGCCTGCTGCGGAGTGCTGGCCAAGTAAATAGAAGCCCAATTCTTGCTGCCGAATAATGTTTCATTGTTATTTGAGCCTTCTGAAAAAACTTTATTAAGAGAGCACCAATCAACTTCCAAATTTTCTGATCCATTTCCCTCCATCTCGAGAGTGGAGAATTTCTTCTGCAGATATCCACTTGCGCCCTCCTCCAAAAGTTTACCATGTCGTCTACGCCCAAAGCAGACTTTATATGCATATGAATGAAAATCTAAGTTTTTACAAGCTTCACAATATCATAAGGGCATGTTATACCTCCTTACAGGCCTTTGGGTTTGAAGGGTCTTCTCTGCGTCAGATACAGATACAAGAAGATCGCCAGTTACTTGAGACCCTACCCAGTGTATCCTCTTTTTCCAAGCTTCAGTATAGCAACCATAAGAAGCCTGACTTTCAATTTGTTTGAAAAGACTCGGTAACTCGACACCAGCACCATCAAGTTGCTCCTATTCAGAGAGATAAATAAATAAAAGCATCCTGGATAAAAGAAATTCATAACTCACAGAAGAAAAATATTACAGAGCATAAACAACACCCCAGATCATACACACAACTCATAAAGAAAATTACGAATATGAAGATACTATACATTTATAAGAAGATGACTAAAATATCAGAGAAGCTTCGATACTGTCAAAAACTGCTAAAAGAGATATCACCTAGAGCTTTTATTATTTGATAAGGAAAACATCTGTATTTGGTTCATGAGAAAATGGTGCATGGTTTCAAAGTTTGAATCTCCTCTTTTGTCTAGTTGCTTGAGAGTGTAAACTATATCAAGCTTTGGTGATCTTAGTTGACCATTTTTGGTTGTATTGTTTAGGGGTTCTTTATTTGGTTGGTTTGTGTTGATCTTTTGGCATAGTTGTTGGGAAGTAGCTTTCTGTTTTCAGTTGCTTTCTTATAGATCTTCGAATCCAATTTGTTACTCATTTAGGCCATGTTTGATAACCATTTAGTTTTCGGTTTTTTGGTTTTTGAAAATTATGCTTATAAATACTACTTCCACCCATGTATTTCCTTGATTTATTATCTACCTTTTACCTAGGTTTTCAAAAACCAAGCTTAGTTTTAACAACTAAAAATGTAGCTATCAAAAACTTGTTTTCGCTTTCTCATGAAAGACGAAATTCATTGCAGAAAAATAATGAAAAAACAAGCAAAAATTTTAAAAACAAAATGGTTAACAAACAAACCTTAGTTTTTCATTTCATCAACGAAACCTCTTTGTCCTTGAAAATTAAATTTTAAAAAAAAAATTAAAAGACATTGGTGTTTATATTACATCGATATAAAGAGTGGGGCATGTATTTTTTGTTTAACAATCCTGTCACTAAAAATATCTTCCCTGAAGGTTTGAGGAAGCGTATCAACAAATTATATGGTAATATCATCCCATATATACTCAAGGATCGTTAAGACTGCCAGTTTGCAGCAATCCTGCAGGAGACATGAATAAGTTTTTGCTGCAGTGGCTGCTGCAATAGTGTTGTCAAGCGAAGTATTTGTTTCACCATCAGTCGCTGACTTCTTTACCGAGAGTGTTATCAAGCTCATGTTAGGGTCTTCATACAAAGAAAATAACACTGAAATTGTAGTACAATAGCGAAGAATAACTACACAAGTAATGGCCTTATGTTTTATAACATTCTACACAAGTAATGACCTTTATGAAGGGCTCTCTCTCCCAAGTACCACCATGAACCAGTTTCCAAATTTCTGCCAACCCCAAACTCCCTTGTGTATAACCATCCACTGTAACCTGCTTCCCAAGTAATTACAATTACACTTCTAACGTCCTAATAACGTCCAATACATCCCTATTAATACTTAAACCTCCCTGACTTGCCAAAGTTCAACATCTTTTTTCTTCAATTAAAAACTAAGCTTTTGCCAAGAAAAATGAAAGAGTGCACACCGAGAATACAGGGAAAAAAAAAAGAAGGAAAAAGGAAAAGGGGCCTATAGAAAGAAACAACATAAAGATTGCAAAAAGAGCTTTACTCACTGAGATAAAAGGAAAAATGATAGCCACAAAAATCCTCAGAAATCAACACCCAAATAGAGAGAGCCATGAAACCTAGCTATAGAGCAACCTCCCCCTAAAGCTTTCAAGCTCTCAAAAAGTATTTCTATTTCTCCCCAGCCAGGCATTCCATAAAAGAGGGGAGAAGACAAAGTGGCACCCACAAAAGATCTTTCTCTAGTCCAAAACTGATGGAAGATACAATAATTAATTATCCCTTTTTATGCATAGAGAAACAGGGAAGTTTATTGATGAAGAACTAACAAGTTGAGGAAGCTTGTATAAGAGCTCACTATTTTGTTGGAAGCAAAGTAAAGAGTAATTACACAACCATTTTGATTTGACAGCCCACAAAGTTGTAGAGTAGTAGACATCATCTGTGAGTTGACCAAGTGATTGATGCCTCAAAAAACACGCCCTTTTTCTTTCAAGCCAGATAACCCAACAGATAGCAGCAGTGGAAAGGAGCCACAAAATTCGTTTTTGGTCTGAATAAGAAAAAAAGCCAGGGGAGTTCTGGAACAGCGTAGCCTTGATGTCACTATGCTAGACCCAAGGAATACTGAAGCCTTTGTGGGAGGAGGACCAAGGAAGGACGCAACTAGACAGGATATGAATAAGTGGCTTGAGTCCTCCCCATTACACTTGCACAAGGAGCACCATGTTGGACAGAGAGCCCTGTCGAGATTTTCCATTTTAAACTTTATCAGCTTCGTTGAAAGCTCCCAACAATAAAGACCAAAGGAAAACCTTCCACTTTTAGGGTAGCTTTGCAGTCCAAAGTTTGCAAAAAAGTGGGAGCAGAGATTGCTCATTAATTGAGAGGAAATCTACAAATACTTGACAGAGATAACGTCATCTCTCTTTAGAGTCCAAGAAAGATGTTCAGGTAAGGCAGTGAGATGTTTCTCTAAAGGGCGGTGGTAAAAGTGTTCCAATCGTTCTGTGTCACCACCTTCAATAGGTCTCCTTAAGGAAATTGCCCAACTGCCTTTGTTTTTGTCCCACTGATCACAAGTTTGGCATCCTGACTGGGAATTTGAGTTGATGGCAGCCAGAGCTCGACCAATCATCACATCAGAAATAAGATTTGATGTTTGCTAAAAGTGCTTCTGAGTTGAGAATGCTGAACCACTGGCTTTCGGAGTTAGCATGCTCACAAACAGTGGGAAGATATTAAGCTCCCTTCTTGCTTACCAAGTGTAAACTGAACGAAAATACTGAGGGGAACTCTTTTCAAAAGGATTTCTCGTGTAACGACAGCCTCTCCGTGACTTGAGGAATTGGAAGGATATTTTGTAAAAGCTTTCTATTTTGTGTAGGGGTTCTCTCTACCCCAGCCTTTAGGTTGTTTTTTGTGTGGGCTTCTTATACAGGATATCTCGTTCTTATAAAATATATTTATAAATATAGATTGTAAAGCATAAGTTTGCACCCTTTGGAGAAGAATCAAACCATCTGCCAAGTCTCAAGGAGATCTTCGTGGTAATGAGATCCCAGAAGCTCAAAGGTCTATTTTCTCCCTAACAGAGACCTAAGGTAAGAAAGGGGAAATGGTTGGAAGGGCATTTACCATATATCAATGTATCCACCAAAAAAAAACCCATTTTGGATTTTTTTTTTTTTTTTTTTTTTTATGTAGGAGAACAGGAGGGAATACA
>NW_019268522.1:2557371-2619793 GCF_002738365.1 Cucurbita moschata | reverse complement strand
TTTTTTTTTTTTTTTTTTTTTTCTATGTAGGAGAACAGGAGGGAATACAAAAAAAAATGATAATAATAAAATAAAATAACCCTACCTATATAAAAGGACTCCAATCGAAGAGAACAATACTAAGATCATAATTACGAAAAAGATTAGAGAGCACACTCACAAGGAGGCATTAAACTTACTCACCTCTTCACCCAATCTTTTAACCTCTCTAAACATTCTATCGTTTCCAAATACCTCATACTGTACAGAAACTTGCTTGACACAACACTTTCCTTTCGTCCTAGAAGGAGGATTTAAAAGCACCTCCATCACCATCAATTTTTCATCTCTATTGTGCACATCACAAACCTTGAATACTCTCACAACAAATGGTCAAGGCTCCCCTCATACCTCCAACAAAGAATGCACCATTCTGAGTGCAACACATAGGAAGAATACCTCTTGATGCAATTGAAAGTATTCACACCATCTTGAAACACTTACCACACAAAAACTTCAACCTTTTTTGGAATTATAACTGTCCAATGCAGAAGAAACCAAGACAACAGGAGAAGGAAAAGGGTTGGACAAGACGTGAAAAAGGAATGGCACGAGAAAGCTCCTAAAAGTATTGGGGTCCATATTCTATTATCCCTTTTCCTAGGTATCGCAAACTAGAGATGTAGAAGAGAAATGAGACCCACCACATCATTCGCCCCACAGTCAGACATCGAACACCAGAATTCTAAGGAAATAAAAGAGGAAGAACTAGAGAAAGCACCACCAAGGCCACCAAATGCAGCATCATATTTGAACAATGACAGAGACGCAAACATAACACGCATGATGGCTTATCACCCACCCAATGATCCTCCCGTAACTTTTTTTTGGCCATCCCCAACCAAACAACTGATAAACTGAACGAAAGAATGAATTCCATTTTAATTGCAGCCAAACCAACAACGAACAATCTCAAGTAAATGGAATGACAAATTGGCCCTTGTTTCTATGCTTTTTTAACAAGAAACGAAACTTTCCATTGATGAGATAAAAAAGAGTCTAATGCTAGAGAAGAGATAGAAAACTCACGAGGGAGAAAAGGCTAAAATCAGAAAGCAAAGCAAGAGAGAGAATAAATTTACAGAAAAACTTCCCAATTCTCCCGATACTATGATCAAACATGTTTGCAATTTAACAAATTTAGGTATTAAAATATTAGTTTGATGTTAAACACGCTCAACAGGAAAGACAAAACCATACCAATAACTGAGCACTCTCAATCTCAAGTTCATCAAGCACACCTTCCCACTCTTCTACCAAAATATTCATTTCATTTGCAACCGCAGTTTCAAGCTGTAAGACAAGAAAGCACATTATTGACGGTAAATACAACAGAATTCAAAAAGACCGAGACAAGGCAACAACTAACATCATCACCATTAAGAGTCAATGCCAATTCTTCTCGAACTTCGTTCTCCACTTTGGAAAGAGACTCCTTTTCAAGTGCTTCTTGAGCCTCTGCGGCCTAACATGAACATAAGGTAGATATTTCTTGCTAGAAAACTGATAAATATATATTAAAAAGAAAGCTCATGCAAAAGAGGCCAAAACCGATGGGTTTCATTTTTATTTTTATTTTTATACGAAGAAACCAACTTTCATTGAGAATGAATAAAGGAATACGCAAGTACAACTTTTTTTAAAATCTAGAATAAAAGGAGCCAAGAACAAAAAACTCTAAAGCTAATAAACTACAAAATTACGGTTAGGAAAAAGTCCACCAGTTCAAAAGAAGTTTACTAAACAGAGATCAAATTGTATCATAATTTGTGACCTTTTACACATCCTTATATACATAGGTCGATATTGTCACTGAATTTCCCCACGATCTTGACTGGAGCCAAATTGACCAACAGCAAGCGACCTCCCTCAAGTTCGCTTTCACCAAAGAAGAGGTAGGCAAGGCGACACAGTTCCTAGACTCCGACAAAACCCCATGATCGGATGGTATTACCTCAGAACTTTTAAAAATATGTTGGAACATTTTGAGAGCCGAGATTATGAGTGTTTCGAGCTTTTTTTCACAATGGAATTATCAATGGTAACCTAAATGAAACATACAACTGTTTGATCTCAAAGAAAATGGATGTCTGCTCTATCACCGACTTTCAGCTCATAAGTCTTGCAACCGTACTATACAAAATCATAGCAAGGGTGCTATCAAAGCGTCTTACAAAAGTCCTCCCTTTCACGACTACTAGGCAGCAAATAGCTTTTGTAGAGGGATTGTAGATCCTTGATGCATCCCTCATGACAAAGGAACATATAAATGAATAGAAACAAACAAACAAACAAAAAGGCGTAGTTGTCAACTTGACTTGGAAAAAGCCTTCGACGAGTTCCAACATCTCTCTATCATAACAAACTATTTTGGAATCCACGTACTCTCTCAATTGGTCTCTATCTCTTGCTATCACAATCTCACTTCTTTCCATCTCTCTACTTTTATATTTTATAACCCCCTCCCATTTTTTTCATGGAATCTTCTTTCCTAATTTCTTTCTTTTTGTATTGAATGATACGATCTCATATTCATGGATATATGTGTTAAAAATAATGTTATATGGCTTAGTTTAAAATTTGTTAAAGTTTCCATTCTTTTTCAAAAAATAGCCCTCAAACATCGATATTTCTATCAACATCTCCGAAATTCAAAACCTCGGCAATACTTTTGGACACTGATGTCTAACTCCTTGAACTCCACTTCTGCAGAAAATCTCAACTACACATTGAGAGAAATACAATGGTATGTGACACAATCTAGAGTACTTTCACCATGGTTGTAATGTAAGTTTGTTAGTAAGGAGTCTATCAGAATAGAAGCTAAATACCAATACTACGATCACAAAACATTAAGAAGAAAGTCCTTGAAGCTAAGAGAATAATATGTCACCTTACTCTCAACTTCCAAGAACTCAGCCATCAAATCCTCTATCTCTTGCTCTGTCAAAGGTTCCTGCTCAATGAACAAAAACAAAAACAAACACAAACAACGAACTTACCATACTTAAGATCATAGAAGTCAGTAGAATTGAAACAGATATTAATACCTAAGTATCAACTGACTAGCAAGATACATAGCAACAAGTGAACTCGAAACTTCCCAAACACAAATGAAAATTTAAATGTCGCTTGCCTCGAGATGCAATTGCTCGTCCTGCCCAGATGTAGATGGCCCATCATCTTCAGAGTCATCGATAAAAGAATCGGTAGACACACTGCCTACATCTTCAACGTCTTCGTGCTTTTCCGTCATCTCAAAATCAAATCAAAACCAAAAAATTCATAAGTTCAAAGAAGGTGACCTATAAAACCAAGCTTGACGGCAGTAGTTGATTGCAAAAATGATGCTTCCAAACTCCTGGAAACGGATTGCAGAGCGAACTATCCCCTTTGTTGATTCAATCTCAGTTGCTCAGTTTGAGAGTGGAATTCGAAGCAACTTCGGTTGAAATCAAGCCCCTTCTGCTCTCGACACTTCAAAGACTTGATATTCAGACCATCGTGGTTGGGAGTTCAAACGTCGTAGACCATCCAGAGGTTTTCGGGTCGACGCTCGGATGGCTAAATTATTTTTTAAATAATAATATAAATATTTTTATATATTTCAATAATATCTTTAAATATTTTTAAAATTAACATTAATAATTTTTTTTATTAAAAAAAAAATTACCGTCAATATATAGATAAAAACCATCTATTAACGGAGCTCGTAAATTATCTCTAAAACTTTTTTAAAATTTACGAGTATTTTTTAGAGTGATATTAACGAAGGGTATTTTTTAATTCTTAAAAATAAATAAATAATTATCTATTTTAGGTGTTTTTTTTATATTTAATAACAAAGATACCAAAATTGAGAAATTTAAAACGTTTTAGAGATTAAGAGTATATATGTCAATTAAAATATTTTTTTAAACTTAGTTTTGTTAATATTTTTAATTAAAAAATTAATATTAGTCTTAACGTTAACGCTGTGTTTCAAAAATATTTATAATTTTAAAAGTAAGATTAATGTTTAAATTTTAAAAATAATAACGGTTACTATTGCTAGATACGCTCTTGTCTTCTTCTATAATTTATCAGTTTATTGATCTTCCTTGATTTCTCCAAATGTTTTAACGATATTAAATGTTAGTGGTTGAATTTTATACTTTAACGTAAAGTTTTGAGTTCCATTTTGATTGCTTAGAAAAGTAACGTAAAAGTTGGACGAATGGGACGTCGATATGAATTGTTGTCAGAACGGTTATTTTGACTGTAAGATTACGTCAGATAAATAAACGTCAAAAACTAAATAAATGAACGTGAAAATTTAGGAATCAAATATATAAGTGCTTCGCATCCTTAGAACTAAAGTTCTAATTTAACGAGATAATGATTCTAACCCTAGATTTAGAATGGGTAACTAAAGGAACATAATTAAGACTAGGTTTTATAATTAAGATAATTTTTTGGGGAAATATATATATATATATATATATACCTTCACAATTTTCTCCCTTGTCCTTACGTTGCAGTAAGGTAGTAAGAGAAGGCGTTTCACTTGAGTAGCTCAATCGCCCCTTAGCCCGATGCTCATGACGTGCTACGGAACCTCCACCGTGTCAGGGGACCAAGTAGGGGCATTTCACTTGAGTAGCACAACTGCCCCTTAGCCTGATGCTCATGATGCGCTATGGAACCTCTACCGTGTTAGGGGACCAAGTAGGGCGTTTCACTTGAGTAGCTCAACCGCCCCTTAGCTCGATGCTCATGACGTGCTACGGAACCTCCACTGTGTCAGGGGACAAAGTAGGGCGTTTCACTTGAAAGCTCAACCGCCCCTTAGCCCGATACTTATGACGCGCTACAGAACCTTCACCGTGTCAGGGGACCAAGTAGGACACAACTAACAACATAGGAGCCAACTCAATGTTAGCGGCTTCATGCTGCACTAGAGTAATCCATGTGGAGGTACTTAAATTGGATCAGTGATTGATTTGTAGGTGTTAAGAATGAGAAACAGAGTTAGGACTGAAAGTCCGATATTCATTAATGTTCACAACATTTAAATAGGATAAAAGCTACCAACTAACTCATAAAACAGAAAATATACTACTCACCAAATCTTGAAAATAAGATAAAATATATCAAATTTGCTGAAAAAGAGAGCGAGTAAGTGACGAGCAACCCCGAGCGGGTAAGTGACGAGCAACCCCGAGCGAGTAAGTAACAGGCAACCTCGAGCGAGTAAGTAACGGGCAACCCCAAGCGAGTCAGTACCCCTTCTATTGACAAGAAGTCACCACAAGAGCAAGAGGGAGAATCAATTCTCATCATTTGATTTTATATATAGCATCATAATCCATCCAAATGTACAACATTACTACCATACAAAGCAAGCTTCCAAACCAATAAACCTACAAGATGGCATGGATCATCATCAAAATCAAGTATCACAAGAGCATCTAAGAAAGAAACCTTGTCCAAATGTCAAAAACAATGCCAGAATCTCGTGTTCGGGTTGACCCGGTAACTCGTTTCTCGGTAAAACCTATACACAATTTTCATTATAACTTCTCCCATTAGCAATCATGTCCGTTTCACTACTAAAAGGAGAAACGAGCAACCTCTTCATCGTCATCCTCGTCAATGACATCCTCCTCTTCGGTAAATCTATCGTAATCATCGTCATCTTCATCGACAATCTCTTCATCTTCGTTCTCGACCATCTTAGTTTTAGTCTTCTCGTCCTTCAAACCGGTGCTCAAAACCACGGTTTGTCCCCGGGAGCTCTCCATATCTTTCCTCAACTTCTCCATGTTTTCCCGTTTACGCTCTTCCTCTAATCGCTGCTTCTCGGCAATTCTCTTGTCGAGTTCTGCCCTGAAAATAAAAAAGCCAAAAGTAGCGTAAATATCGAACTGAAGCAAGTTTCGAACCGGCACGGCCGATGTCGAGTTATCATTACTTGTAGTTTTCCATGTACTCCTCAGCGCTAGACTCTATTGCTTTAAAGAAAGAATCCACTCCGGAACCGGAAACTGCAGAGACTCCAACAGATTTCAGGTTCTTGTAGAACTCATCCAGCACAAGGGAAAGACTTTGACTTAATGTGGAGGTGTAAGAACTATCCGAACTGACTGCAGCTTGAAATGCTTCAAAGTCTTCCATCCACTGCAAGCATAATTCCTTCTTTAACAGTCTAAAATTTCTAGAGCTTTGTAATATAATGATAATCTAAAAAGAGAAATACGAGCACAAAGCTGTAATAGCTCAAGCCCATCCCTAGTAGATATTGTTTGTTTTGGCCCGTTATGTATTGTTGTCAGCCTCATGGTTTTAAAACGCGTCTGCTAGAAAAAGGTTTCCACACCTTTGTAAGGAACGCTTCGTTCCCCTATCCAACCAACGTGGGATCTCACAATCCACTTCCCCTTGGGGCCCAACATCCTCGCTGGTACACCGTTTGGTGTCTAGCTTTGATACCATTCCTAACAGCTTTTAAGCCCCACCGCTAGCAGATATCTGCTTTGGCCCGTTACGTATCGTCGTCATTTTCACGGTTTTAAAACACGTTTGCTAGGAAGAGGTTTCCACACCCTTATAAAGAATGCTTCGTTCCCCCTCCAACCAATATGGGATCTCACAATCCACCTCCCCGTGGCCCAACGTCCTCGCTGGTACACCGTTTGGTGTCTAGCTCTGATACCATTCCTAACAGCTTTTAAGCCCCACCACTAGCAGATATTGTCTGCTTTGGCCCGTTATGTATCGCCATCATTCTCACGGTTTTAAAACACGTTTCCTAGGAAGAGGTTTCCACACCCTTATAAAGAATGCTTCGTTCCCCCCTCCAACCAATATGGGATCTCACAATCCACCTCCCCTTGGGGCCCAACGTCCTTGTTGGTACACCATTTGGTGCCAAGATCTGATTTCATTCATAATAGCTCAAGCCCACTACTAGCAAATATTGTACACTTTGACCCGTTACGTATCGTCGTCAACCTCACAATTTTAAAACGCGTATGCTAGGGAGAGGTTTCCACACCCTTATAAGAAATACTTTGTTCCCCTCTCCAACCATCATCATGGTTTTAAAACGTGTTTGCTAGGAAGAGGTTTCCACACCCTTATAAGGAATGCTTCGTGGCCCACTCAAACCAACGTGGGATCTAGCTAACTCCACACCACTAAGACTTATGGGAGACGTTGCTCACCCTGAAAGCAACCTTAATAACCACAATGTCAAAGGCTGAATCCTCGTATCACGTACATGGCTCACCCGACTAACCACAATAGTTTTGAGAGACTTCGCCTCTCCTAAACCAACCTTAATAAACATAGACAATGAGACGTTTAACTTATTATGTTTATAACGACTTAAACTCCGAACTTGAAGGGTAGGTCTATAACACGAGGGTCAACGATTAGGTGATCCGTTCTATTCTTACAAATAATCATTAAGAAAGGTTATAATTACTCCAACAAATTACCTCCAAAGCAAACTCATGTTTTGCCACATCGGTTTTATTGAAAACCAACACAACTGGTAACCTTGTCTTGTAGAGGATAGAACAGGCATAAAGCATGTTGCTCATGAAGGTCACGGGACTAGATGAACGAGGCGTGTCAACAACGTAAGCAATTACAGTGGGAAACGTTGAAGCAAAAGCCTCAGTAATGATGGCTCCAGATGCAGACCATGTGAATATCTCAATCTGACCAGGAGTATCAACAAGAACATAATCAAGCTGATCTGCTCGCTTTTCAATCACTCCAATTACCTGAGATCACACAACATTGGAAATATGTCATCAATCTCAACTCAATGCATATGATATGAACTTTAGGGCAGTAACACAACCCATGGTACAGATCCAGTTTAAGTAAGATCGTATAAGGATGCACATGATATGCGGAAAATATAGCATAAAAACAGAAGCAAGCTTTAATCCATGAACTTGTTTCATCTGTTAGAACAATTCATGAACTTAACAAAGCATTAAATCTTTCTTTTACTGTTCAGAAAACAAATAATGAAAAAAATATGAGACCCCGCTTCGGTTGGAGAGGAGAACGAAACATTCTTTATAAGGGTGTGGAAACCTCCCTAGCAGACACGTTTTAAAAACTTTAAGGGGAAGCCCGAAAGAAAAAACCCAAAAAGAACAATATCTATTAACGGTGAGCTTGGGCTGTTACAAATGGTATCAAAGTCAGACATCAGGCGGTGTGCCAGCGAGGATGGTGAGCCCCGAAGGGGGGTGGACACCAGGCGGTGTGGCAGCGAGGACGTTGGGTCATGAAGGAGGGTGGACATCGGGCGGTGTGCCAACGAGGACGCTGGGCCATGAAGGGGGGTGGATCGTGAGATCCCACATCGGTTAGAGAGAGGAATGAGTGCCAGCGAGAACGTTGGGCCCTAAAGGGGGTAGATTGTGAGATCCTACATCGATTGGAGAGAGGAACGAGTGCCAGCGAAAATGCTGGGCTCCAAAGGGGGGTGGATTCTGAGATCCCACATCGATTGGAGAGAGGAACGAGAGACAGCGAGGACGCTGGGTCCCGAACGGGGGTGGATTGTGAGATCTCACATCGGATGGGGAGGAGAACGAAGCATTCTTTATAAAAGTATGGAAACCTCTCCTTAACAGACGCGTTTTAAAAACCTTGAGGGTAAGCCCGAAAGGGAAAGCCCAAAGAGGACAGTATCTGCTAGTGGTACGCTTAGATTGTTACAAACAATTAACATCCTGAACACACAATAACCACCGAACAGATCATAGGAGGGGAGGGGAAACTGGCTATGCCTACCATGTTGATTGTTGTGATGGAAAAAAGATCATAATAGAAAGAGACCCATATGAAATTTCACCTCATCAAATTTTGTAGCAAACAAGTTAAGTGACGTCAAAATTCCTCCATTGGGCCCAAGATTAAATTGCTTCATCACTTCCTTGTAACGCACGGTATCTCTTATATCGATATTTGCACCATAAGGTAGTGTCATGACTGCTGGATCAAGGTTCATTACATAACCCCTGATATTTGATGCCTGTGTGTGACACACCAGACGATGAAGAAAGGTCGTCTTCCCACTTCCTGGAAAAAAAACAAAAAAAAAACTAAATTTTCACAACTATATAACGTTTCTTTAAGAAAACGAGCGTTCATTTAGGAAAATAAAACGAACACGGCTAGCAGAAGCCTGTAAAAGCCAAGAAAGAACACGAAAAAAATCTGCCAATTGGCACCAAGAAATCATAATTACAAAAAATCGAGACCAAACGCAGTACCCCACAAGACAAAACAGCTTGTATTCACCTGTTGAAGATCCTCCTATTCCTTTCCAATCCAAATCATCAGAAGACTAGCTTTGATAAATGACCAAATGCCAGGACATTCATAAGAATTCTTGGGTTACTTGGTAAACTTATTTTTGAAAATGGGGTTCCAAAACAACAATCCATCTAAAAACTCGTTTCTGAATCACAAGACAAACTAAGCCTCAACGTATGAGATCCCACATCGGTTGGGGAAGAGAAAAAAATATTTATAAAGGTGTGACAACCTCTTCCTAGCAGACGCGTTTTAAAAACCTTAAGAAGAAGCCCAAAAGAGAAAGCCCAAAGAGGAGAAATCTACTAGCTGTTGGCTTGGGCTGTTACAAATGGTATCAGAGCCGGACACCGGGTGATGTGCCAACGAGGAGGCTGAGCCACGAAGGAGAGTGGGTTGGGGGGTCCCACATCGATTGGAGAAAGGAACGAGTGCTAGCGAGGATGCTTGGCCCTAAAGGGGGGTGGATTATGAGATCCCACATCGGTTGGGGAGGAGAACGAAGCATTATTTATAAAGGTGAAGAAACCTCTCTCTAGCAGACGCATTTTAAAAAACTTGAAGGGAAGCCCGAAAAGGAAAACCCAAAGAAGATGATATCTACTAGCGGTGGGCTTGGGCTATTACACAATGTCCCGGAGATTCTTTTTTCGAAAGGAAGCATAATTTTTCATTGATGAAATGAAAAATAAAAAAATGAGTAGCAAGAGCTTACATGGAAAAACGACCAACAAAAACTAAATACATGAAACAAACAGGAAACCAACTAAAAGATCCAAAAGCGAGTAAACGAGCCGTCTTCCCCCACAATTAGATCTAAAGATCCTGCTATATATCTAGCAAAACAATCCAAAACAGCAATACCAAACTCATGATCATCTCAAGGACTCTGCAATAGGTAAAACTCTTCCGCTCCAAATATCAAATAAATCATTAAAACAACCAGCAACGTCTTGTAACCCAGCAAACTCAATAGTTGGGACAACAAACAAATCACAAGCTTAGGAAACACCACTTGTAAAACCGTCTTATTCAAACCGAGAACTTCATATAAACTTTAAACCAGCAATGAACCGATATTGCAGATCTTTTATGATGTCTGAATTACCAACTTGTCAAGATACCCTTTAAAAGTATTTGTTCAAGGAGATGTTTATTTAAAACACAAGAAACCATGAACCCAAATTATCTCAAATCTACCCATCCGTTACTGATGCACAAAACTTAACTTCCACGTGCGCCACTAAGTTGTTCCTCTTTACAATTGAAAATGATACAAGAACAAGAAGAAATAAACAAGCCTATGAAGAACAAAGACAATCAATTCCAAAGACAAAGATGTATAACTCACTAAAACTCTATTATCTATCTTGTATCCTTTTTCTGTTTCGTTCTAGCCTCAACCGTACAGAAGATATTGAAAAAAACTTAGAAGCGTGGAAAAGAAGATAAAAACCTAACATGATATCGAAACCAGGGCCTTAGATAGCCTAAGAAGTTTCCAAGAGATTTGACTGCTTTTATATTAACACGATCCTTATACTAAAGAGCCTCTAGTCCTAACGGAACCTCCCGATCCATTCAGAAAGGACGAAATATTTACTCTCTCATATTTCCTATGCCCGAGCTTCTAAGCTCCTTGGAAACGGTGACAAAACCCCACCTCACCAGGTAGAACCTCCTCGATTTGGTCCTAGAAAAAGTTCAACACCTAAATGGTCTTGGCCACACCATATGAGATTCGAAAAAAATGAAGGAACATGGGTAGGTAAACTCGAAAAACTAGCTAGCAGAAGCGTGTCCATCCCTCATGAAATAGGGGATTTATTAATTTTACTTTTGGGAAGTGACAAAAATCAGAAACCATGGGGTCTAAAAACCATAAATAAGTTCAAATATTTAAAATGCATCAAAACGCCAACAGTGACAAGAATTTTCATTGAAAATTACCTGCCATTCCTATGACAATGATAATAACTGGTTTTCGCCTGAAGTTCGTGGCTGAAGACCCTGCATGCCTAGATGATTCTTCAATATTTAAGTTCTTAATTGAATCAGCAAGCTCCTCTTTAGCTTTACCCTTATCCTTAATATCAAATACCAAAAAGACTACAAATCAAGAAAAGCTCTTGAGTTCTTAACAAATTATTGGAACAAGACAGTTGAAATGGACCGAATCACACAAACACACATAGAAAGTAAAACCCAACGTCGTTTTCAAAATCTTATAACCTAAAATGCACGGCTACTTTAGTTCGGCTAGCATGTCCATGTCCAACAAGGGTCAAACAATTGGACACTTTGACATTTGTGGGACACGTATAAGACACTCATTAACACTAAGTAGTACTAAGTCGATTATAGGTATAACATTTGTAAGGCACATATCGACCATTAAATATACTTAATAGACATAAATAACATTGAGAGAAAAATATATCAAATTCATATTCTTAAGCATTTAGATGCATAAGCTTACGGACTTTGAATTTCCTTCTTGTATAAAAATGATCGACATTTTAATAAATGTATCTTTGTCGTGTTTGTGTCTTGATTTTTAAAAAGTACGTGTCACAATGTCCGTGTCATGTCATATCCGTGTCTTGTATCTGTATCGATACTTCTTAACTCATAACTAGCCTCCAACTTTCTTATTGTACATATTTTTGAAGAAACAAGACAAAATAAGATTATAACTCAATATTTAGTTCTTAAACAAATCCACACTTTCCTTTTTTTCTTCACCCTTCTCCTAAATATTAAAAAAAAACACACAAATCAAGACAACCACTCAACAAATTATTGGAACATGGTTCAAAAATGATCCAAACACATACATAGAATAAAGAAAGTAAAACACAACGTTTACTTAATATCTTGAACCTAACAGAGTAAACAGAAAGGATTTACACATTCACAAGAGAAACAAGAAAAAAAAAATATAACTAAGGAAACTAGAGGTACTTGATATGCATTTAAATCATCAGATTCCATTGGCTTGCACCCAGCATCATCGTGTGGTTTGGTAACATCAGAATCGACCTCCATTTTCAGCTGAAACAACAAACAAAAGTTAATGAATCAAGGAAATAAGCCTCAAACTTGTTATTCCTTCCTCCTCCTAGTTGGTCGAGAACAGTGCGAGGATTGCACAACTCACACACTCACACTCAATCTAAATGAAGAACAAAAGAAAAATGATGCAAGGAGAAATATAAGTAGAGACACCGAGATGGAAAACTTTGCGGCGGCTAGGGGTTTATACATTTGATGAAATCAATAGTTACACGTAAGATAATCCATTTTAGAGAGAAAAGTGCAAGGATTGCACAACTCACACACTCAATCTAAATAAAGAACAAACAAAAAAGATGCAAGGAGAAATATAAGTAGAGACACCGAGATGGAAAACTTCACAATGACTAGGAGTTTATATATCGATGACTTCCGTATGCATAAGATAATCCATTTTAAGAACTACATACGAGAAGAGATTCTATCTAAGAAACTAAATATGAGAACAGATAAGATTCTATCTTAGAAACTACACTATAACTGGCTCCATAACCTAACGAACAGCCCTTAAAACGCCAGCATACATCTAGACGACCATGAATTTAATTCATAAACTCATCAAACCAACTCTAATCTGCAGAGGAAGTTCATCAGTCGATCAAAACAATTTCCTCCCTTCTTATTAGACAAAACCCAATTCCCTAAATTGACAGACACATGCAAGAAATCAAAAGGCAGAGGGTAGCACGCGGAAGTTCGAGAAGTCCCAATTCTTCCCAGGAATGATCACTTTTCCGTTGCTATTCAGCAATTGTTACTCAAAAATAAGCGAAAACAACTCATTTCTTGTCCTCGTTTGAGTTTTCAAGCGATCAAAAAAAGAAGGCATGGATGAAAATGGGAAAGTACCAGTAACAGAGAGTAGAAAATAAGTGCCAAAACGTTCGGAGGAAGGCTGCTGCGGCGGCGCTGAGCTGCTGAAAGGGAATGGAAGGAGTAGCCGGAGGGAAGAAAATGAGCGGGCAAGGGTTTCCTTCTTTTATTTATTATTCTATTAGGCAGAGTCAAAGTCGCTGAGTTATTTTGACTATGTGGAACGTTAGATAAGCAAATTCTTTGGAAATTGCTAGAACGGACCCAAAGGCTACGAATTTCTACATAAACGACACTTATTTTCTCAATTTCTTCAAAAATGGCCCAAATGGACATAAACACTTCCGTGTCACGCCACGTCGATGCCAACTCAGGTCGACCTGGCCTCCCTAACGAGCGTGAGACGCACAACAACGTACTTCTATGTTGAATTAGACGATACCCATGTTGAGGATTATTGGGAGTGAGTCCCACATTGGTTAATTTAGTGGAATATCATGAGTTTATAATTGAGGAATACTATCTCCATTGGTACGAGGTCTCTTTGAGAAGCTCAAAGCAAAACCATGAGAGCTTATGTTCAAAGTGAACAATATCATATCATTGTAGAGAGTCGTGATTCCTCCTAAATTTAACCATGTCAATAGAATCCTCAAATATCGAACAAAGAATTGTGAGCCTCGAAGGTGTAGTCAAAAGTGACTAAAAATGTCGAACAAATGGTGTACCTTGTTCGAGGGCTCCATAGAAAGGAGTCGAGCCTCGATTAAGGGAAGGCTATTTGAGAGTTTCATAAGCCTCAGGGGAGGCTTATAGTGTACTTTGTTCGATCGGAGGATTGTGGAAGATTATTAGCAAAGCCATGAGAACTTATGCTCACTCAAAGTGAACAATATCATATCATTGTGGAGAGTTGTGATTCCGAACAACCCTTATCTCAAATGTATGTTTGATGGGACTCTTACATGCTTTTTGTTACGTATGAGGAGGAGTACATAAATGAACTGATACCACATTCGAATGATACGGGGTGATTTCTCGAAAATTTTTCCTAATGATAATTTTACTTTTAGAATCGATGAATAAATAATGTGACCATGTCGCAAGAGAATATCAGGGCCATACAAGTGTTATGTCCACAGTCTGAATTAGTTTTATTTATTTATTTTTGTTAAAAACTATATTTTGAAAAAAAATTAAAAGGGTATTTTTATTAATTTAATTAAAAAAATAACAATAAATTAGTTATAATAACTCATGAAATAAAATAAAATAAAATAAAATTGAGAGTTAAATTCCTGAAATTAAATAAATCGGAGATTGTTCGTCTCAATTTTCTCACGGTCGTCTTGATTATAAGAGGTAGGAGATTTTTCAGCCGGCCGCTAATGGAGTCGAGCAATGCGTAGGGTTTATGCTTCTATAGAGCTTTGTTTTCTTTGAAATTTCTTCATAACCTTTGAATGTCGTAAAAGATTTCAGAAACCAGAAGGCGTTAATAGAAGTTGACGATGGAGCCGGAGGTGATAGAAGCAGAGTTAGTGTTGCCGACTCACCTGAATTTCAAGCGAATTCAAATGTACGAGAAGTATCCGAAAGGCCAATCCAGAGGCAGGCACTGGAAGCATCTGAAGCAGATTCTTCAAGCCGAGAATTATCACAACTACTCATCTGATGAACCCAACTGTAAGATTTCTCTTTCAGTTTCAATCATTTTATTTGATTACATCTTTTTCTTGAGAAGGTGTTCGTCTGTAAATTGATTTGTTGTGAGATCCCACAACGGTTGGAGAGGAGAACGAAACACTTTATAAGAGTGTGGAAACCACTCACTAGAAACCACTCACTAGGAGATGCATTGTGGAAACCTTGAGGGGAAGCCTGAAAGGGAAAGCTCAAAGAGGACAATGTTTGCTAGGGGTGGGCTTGAGCCGTCGGGCGATGTGGCAACGAGGAGGCTAAGCCCCAAAGGGGTGGACACGAGGTGGTGTGCCAACAGGGACGTTGGGCCCCAAAGGGGGGTGGATTGGGGGTTCTACATCGATTGGAGAGGGGAACTAGTGTCAGCGAGGACGCTGGACCCCGAAGGAGGTGGATTGTAAGATCCCACATCGGTTGGGGAGGAGAACGTAACACTCTTTATAAGGGTGTGGAAACCTCTCCCTAGCAGACTCGTTTTAAAAACCTTGAGGGGAAGCCCGAAAGGGAAAGCCCAAAGAGGACAATATCTGCTAGCGGTGGGCTCGAGTCATCAGGCGATGTGCCAACGAGGAGACTAAGCCCCGAAGGGGTGGACACGAGGCGGTGTGCCAGTAAAGACGCTGGGTCCCAAAGGGGGTGGATTGGGGGTTCTACATCGATTGGAGAAGGGAACGAGTGTTAGTGAGGACGCTGGACCTCGAAGGGGGTGGATTGTGAAATCCCACATCGGTTGGGGAGGAGAACGAAACACCCTTTATAACGGTGTGGAAACCTCTTCCTAGCATACGCTTTTTAAAAACCTTGAGGGAAACCCCGAAGGGGAAAGCATAAAGAGAACAATATTTGCTAGTTGTGGGTTTGGGCTGTTACATTTTTGTTGTTGCTTTGATGCGTGGACTGAGATGTTTTTGTTTGATAATTATTTAATAGGTTAGATGTATGAATTAGTTCTTGATGTTGGAGTGTTTTTTAAATTTAGTTTATGTTCTTTAAAGCTTTCAATTTAGAATGGTAATATTGGTTGATTATAAACTCATATGGACGTTAGAATTGGTAGAGAGTTGAGAGGAGAAAAACAAGGTCATCTAAGACGAGCAATATCAAAGTTCTACCAATTCTTAGAAGTTTGAAGTGAATTTGAAGCTTTCGTCATCTTTTATCTCCAAAGGTTGCTAGACTGCTCAGTCGACTTGGACCTTTTATGGAGGCTTTTGAAGTGTCTTTTTGGAAATGTTGCTTGTGAAATCCTACATCGGTTGGGGAGGAGAATGAAACATCGTTTATAAGGGTGTGAAAACCTCTCCCTAGCATATGCGTTTTAAAAACTTTGAGGGGAAGTCCGAAAGGAAAAGCCCAAAAAGGATAATATTTGCTAGCGGTGGGCTTGGGCTGTTACAAATGGTATCAAAGTCAGATACCGGGCGATGTGCCAGCGAGGAGACTGAGCCTCAAAGGGGGTGGATACAAGGCGGTGTGCTAGCGAGGAAGCTAAGTCCCAAAGGGGGTGGATTGGGGGGTCCCACATCGATTGGAGAAGGGAATGAGTGTCAGCGAGGACGCTGGGTCCCAAAGGGGGGTGGATTGTGAGATCCCACATCGGTTGGGAAGGAGAACAAAACATTCTTTATAAGGGTGTGGAAACCTCTCCCTAGTAGACACATTTTAAATATTTGAGAGGAAGCCCGAAAGAGAGCCTAAAGAGGACAATATATGCTAGCAATGGGCTTGGACCGTTACAAATGGTATTAGAGCCAGACACCGGGCGATGTGTCAGCGAGGAGGTTAAGCCCCGAAGGGGGTCGGACATGAGGCGGTATGCTAGTGAGGAAGCTGAGTCCCGAAAGGGGGTGGACATGAGACGGTGTGCCAGCAAGGACGCTGGTCGTCGAAGGGGGGTGGATTAGGGGGTCCCACATCGATTAGAGAAGGGAACGAGTGCCAGCAAGGACGCTGGGCCCCAAATGAGGGTTGATTGTGAGATCTCACATCGGTTGGGAAGGAGAACAAAACATCTTTTAAAAAGGTGTGAAAACCTCTCCCTATCAGACATGTTTTAAAAACCTTGAGGGAAAGCCCGAAAAGGAAAGTCCAAAGAGGACAATATCTATTAGCGGAGGGCTTGAGCTGACTACTAAGTCGATTTGGACCTTTTTTGGAAGCCTTTGAAGTGTCTTCGGTTTGGAATAGGGATTGTTGTTTCCTCCTATTAGTGGGAAAGGCAACATTCTATGGAAGACTTGTTTCTTCCCTCCCATTATTTGGAGGATTTGGATGGGGAGGAACCATAGAATTTTCTGAGAGGCGAGAGATCTGTGGGGGAGTTATGGGAGATTATTAAGTTTAACGCCTCCATATTGATCTCGGTGACTATGGTCGTTCTGTAATGGTCGGTTTAGCTTTATTCTTTTGAATTGAAGTTCATTTTTTAGCTTATGGTGCTTCCTTTGTTTGGCTGTTTTTTCAATCCATGTTCCTGTATATTCATTCATATTTTTGGATAAAAAGGTAAGAACAAGATCTTTGTGGTTCATTAATGCTTGGGAAGCGAACAACGGGACAAATTGAAGGGCATCACAAGAAATGCATAGTGGCTTTTGTGGTTGTGAAAGCTGTTTTTGGTAAACTTACCTGGTCCAATTATTAATGAAAGCTCCTTTAAGCATCTCCCTTGACAAGTTGTCGTGCTCTTTGACAACATCGTTTCTTCTTGATGGCCAAGAATCGCCCACACACGCTCCCCTGAAGGGAGAGTTGGAAACATAATGAACACTCTCCAGCCAATTACGAAACCACCGTTCCTTAGCGTAGCTGGGCCATCCTGGACTTGTACTAGAGACATCGCCCATGACTGCAATTTTAGAGAGACACAAAAACGAAGAAATTCAAACCCTTCTCATTGGATGATCATGATACTTCCCAAAAATCAAAATTCTTGATCAATGTAGGAACAATATCACCACTTTTGTTCAATAAAATACCAAAGTGGATTGAACCTCGAGGTTTCCTTTGTAACTCCTGGAACTTCTTCGTAGTGGCTCCGAAAGAAATTGAAGAATTTCTCGGGAATTCTATGCATTTTCATATCTCACAGCTTCGCAAAGAGGATTCTCAGTTACATAAAGGGGATAGAGTTGATCATGGATTGTTTACCGAGGTAGAGCTTTGCTATGAAGTATCGCTATCCACCACAGTTAGCTTCTTCGAATTAAAAAATTGATGGGTTTTGAGATAGCCATCTGTTGGGATTCTCATCTAAAATTGTAACCGCACAAGCCGACCACCAGCAGATGTTGTCTTCTTTGGGCTTTCCCTCAAGGTTTTTAAAACGCGTTTGCTAGGGAGAGGTTTCCACACCTTATAAAGAATGCTTCATTCTCCTCCCCAACTAACGTGGGATCTCACAAAAATAATTGGCATCTCTACTTTATCGAAATTACTCCAATCTAGATGCTCATTATTTTTTTCTTCACTGCGATTCTCTCCTTTCTGTATTCTCGAGGTCTCCCGTGGTTCATGTACTCTCCCTTTTGTGTGCTTCTCCTCTTCTACCAACTGTTTCTCCTACCCTAAGTACGCCATTGATTTCTGTTTTATTATGGGTTATTTTGAGAGTATTATAGCTTTAGTTTACTGGCTGTCGTGCTATGTGGGTTAGTACCGTCACCTCAACACGTTTTCTGCGAGGTGTTCCATCACTTTTTTTATTTGTAGGCGTCTTTGCAATTCCTCATTCATTTCTTGCATTTTCTTCTCCATGGTCTCCATTCTTTCCTCCCATTTTCTTTGAGCCATTTGATCTCCTACTCGGATAGAAATGTGTGTGTACACCAAATTTTTAGGAACTAACTATGTTACGTCTGTGCGCCCAACGGTGCAATAGAGCACCATACTTGAATAATCCTTCCAAATTCAGGAAGGCTAGCTACTCTCATACCTAAACATTTTGTAAAACCATAAACTGTCTTGCTTCATGCTCATGACATTTATGGCTACATATACATACATGTACTGTGTTAATGGCTACATATACATATACATACCTCGAGGGAGGCAGCTTGCTGTTGATCAATAGGATTCCAGTCAAGATCATGTGGAAATTTGCAGAGGGCATTGTCCTTTGTGTATAAGGACGTATAAAAGGACACAAATTTTGATACAATTTCTTCTTCGTTTACTAAACAACTTCTGCCTTGTGTGGATAAAATTTCCATGATGGTACTCTTTCGTTTCTTTGTAGCCATGATACAATGGAAAAATTTGGAGTTTATGTCACCTTCCTCTAACCATCGTTTTTTACATTTTTGTCTCCAAGATTGCTCTTCCTTTTCTGCCAACGAAATAAGTTCTGCTTTCATGAGCTTTTTTCCGTGTGTTGAACTAGTGTGATGGAGCTAGTTTCCTCCCGGAGGCGCCAACCCAGTAAGAGAGAGCAATAAATGAGCTGTGTTTGGGTCTCTTCACGAGTATTGATGTTTTCATTGGCAATAACACATTAAAAAACTAAGTAGTCTTGGAATTTTATACTTTTATACCCCTTATTGAAAGTTTTGAGTTCGATACTTCTTGAGTATTAATTGTTCCTTTCATTCGTTTTTCAGATGTTAATATCGAGTCACCTCCGTCGATGCATCCATGCAAGAAAATTTGTGATATAACAGGATATGAGGTATGTGACTTTTGTTTGTTTATGACTCAACATTGCTTTCTAAACTCGAACAACAATTAATTTCTTTGTTTTCTTAAAAAAAAAAAAAAAACCCTTTTTGAAATCACTTCAGGAAGTGACGTTGTTATTATTCAGGCACCATACTATGATCCCAGGACTACTCTTCGATATGCAAATGCTGATATCTTCAAGGTCATAAGATCACTTCCTAATGAGTATGTTCAGAGGTATTTGGCCATGAGAAATGCAGCTGTTGTTTTAAGGTAATTTCTGAAGTTTCTTTCTATAAGATCACTTCATCTTTGATCATTACCATTGACAACGTCTTTGAACATGAAATTTAGATGATGCCACATGCCCTGGTAGCTAGTTGAACACATTAAATTTCATTCAGTTTTGAGTAATCTTTTCCTAAATTACTTGAAAGTTGCCGTTTGTGTATATAAGGGATTCCTAGATTTAAGCTGAAAAAACAATCACTTATTGACTGCCATCTTCTTTCATCTATGCGGATCCCAAAGAGGCAGATTCCATTTTTTTCATCAGGTCTAGCTAAAGATTTGAGGTATTAAGAATTCAATGGTGAAGTCACGAGGTAGACACTATATGTGAGATCCCACGTTGGTTGGGGATGAAAATGAAACATTTTTTATAAGGGTTTGGAAGCCTCTCCCTATCAGACACGTTTTAAAAAACTTTGAAGGGAAGCTCGAAAGGGAAAGCCCAAAGAGGACAATATTTGCTAGTCGTGGGCTTGAGCCGTTACAAATGGTATCAGAGCCAGACATCAGGCAATGTGCAAGCGAGGAGGCTGAGCCCCAAAGGGGGGGTGGACATGAGACGGTGTGCCAGCAAGGACACTGTGCTCTGATGGGGGGTGGATGGGGGGTCCCACATCTGACTGGAGAATGGAACGAGTGCCAGCGAGGATGCTGGGCCCCGGAAGGGGGTGGGTTGTGAGATCTCACATTGGTTGGGAAGGAGAACGAAATATTCTTTATAAGGGTGTGGAAACCTCTCCCTAGCAAATGCGTTTTAAAAACCTTGCTCGAAAAGGAAAGCCCAAAGAGGACAATATTTGCTAGCGGTGGGCTTGTGCCGTTACAAATAGTATCAGAGATAGACATCAGACAATGTGTTAGCGAGGAGGCTGAGCTCTGAAGGCGGGTGGACACGAGGCGGTGTGCTAGCAAGGACGTTGGGTCCCAAAGGGGGTGGATTGTGGGGTCCCACATCGATTGGAAAAGGGAACGAGTGCCAGCGAGGACGCTGAGCCCCGAAGGGAGGTGAATTTTGAGATCCCACATCGGTTGGGGAGGAGAACGAAACATTCTTTATAAGGGTGTGAAAATCTCTCCCTAGCAAATGTGTTTTAAAAACCTTGAGGGGAAGCCCGAAAGGAAAGCCTGGAGAAGACAATATTTGCTAGCGGTGGACTCGGACCATTACACTATTCAACTAGTGCAAGTTATTTGGAAAAGTAACTCTAAGGAATCGATATGAATATTGGTCTCAAAACCCCACGCAGTTCTATAGTTGATGTGTTTGATATTCAACCAATAATCTAAGCTAAGCTGTTTCTTTAGTTTGTTTCATAAGTAGAAATCATATCACGTCGAGCCCTAAAAAGCATCAAATTATTTAGTGCTATGAATGGTTCTGAAATTCTGAGTTTTCATTAGAATAACTTCCTGCTTAACTGCTTCTTGGAGTTTTATCTCACAAGTTCTATATTTGGCTGAGTTCTTCAATCTGATGCATCTAACTCTTACAGATGAAGAGATACTACTTTTCTATTGCCGATTAGCTCGGCGTCGAACGAGACCTCCATCTCGTGGCAGAAAATGCAGTGTGAATACTTAAAATGCATCATTTGTGTATTGATTCAATCATTTTGTGTATTAAATGGTCTTGGAATGCATTTTATGTTTGCCTTTGGAACTATTAGCCAAAGTTGATTCATTTGGTTAAAACTCTCCAAGCTGAAAACATCCCCTAATGGGATTGCAGTTGAAGAAAATTTAAGGCCTAAAACTCGGTTCTATACCTCGAATCTTGAATGATTTCTATGACTTCTATGTACCGTCCGTATCAGTAACTAAATAATGATGTCACGTTTATTGTACAAATATTGTTTGATCATTCACGCTTCGACGAACAAACGACATGATTCGACAAAAGAAACTATTATGGTTTAGAAAGGAGATTTGATACCTTGTTTTAAAAAAGAAAATAATTGCACGTGTTGGTTTATGTCATCTAGCCGTCTCAACAGACTGAGATTACATTCTTACTTCTAATTTATGAGTTTGTAAACTTTGATTTTACATCGGTCGGAGAGGAGAACGAAACATTTTTTTATAAATGTTTGGAATCCTTTCCAAACATATTTTAAAATCGTGAGGCTGACGAATCAAAGCAAAATTCTTAAATATTAACCAAACATTTCTAATCAATTAAAAAGTTTATGAACTACTCTCCACAATAATGGTATAATATTGTTCTGAGCATAAATTCATAACTTTGCTTTGGGCTCCCACAAAAAGTCTCGTGCCATTAATGGAGAGAATATTTTTTAATTATAAACCCATAAACGTTCCCTAAATTAATCGATGTGGGACTTCCATCCAACCGTTCTAAATGCTTATTTACACATCTAGTTATTTTAATTATAAACCCATAAACATTCCCTAAATTAATCGATGTGGGACTTCCATCCAACCGTTCTAAATGCTTATTTACGCATCTAGTTATTTTAATTATAAACCCATAAACATTCCCTAAATTAATCGATGTGGGACTTCCATCCACATCTAGTTATTTTAATTATAAACCCATAAACATTCCCTAAATTAATCGATGTGGGACTTCCATCCAACCGTTCTAATTTTAATTATAAACCCATAAACATTCCCTAAATTAATCGATGTGGGACTTCCATCCAACCGTTCTAAATGCTTATTTACGCATCTAGTTATTTTAATTATAAACCCATAAACATTCCCTAAATTAACCGACGTGGGACTTCCATCCAACCGTTCTAAATGCTTATTTACGCATCTAGTTATTAAATAAACAAATTAAATATTACGAGAGAAATATTAACTATTTAATTTTTTGAAAAATTTAACCAATTTTCTTATTTTGTTGAGTACAGTATTAAAAAAAAAAACATAATTTTAAAAAACAAAATTGAGATTAAAATAGGATAAATACAAAAGTTGAGGAATATGGTATAAATTAAACCTACTTTGAGTGTGCTTGTCACAAAGTGATTTTGGATCACTAAAGTTTTTTTTATTTTTATTTTTATTTTTATTTTCCAATGTTAGGTAGCAAATAAAGCCACTTTCTTTTTTTAAAAAAATATACTTAAAAGTTTGACTTTAAAAAAAAAAAAAAAAACACTAAACTAATCACACAATTTAATAATAATTTAAAATTGACTAAAATCATCCCTTCAAAACATATCTTTAATTATTTAAAATTAATTTCTATGATTAGAACACAAAATTAAATATTAAATTAATTTTAAATAATTAAAGACATTTTAAAATATAATAACTTTATTGAAAAAAAAAAACACAAATAATGGGATAAATAATGGAAAAGGTTCAAGAGCATTATGACGTCATTGATGACATCATTAAAGCAGTTTCAAACAGATGAAACCATTTTTATAATTTTGGTGACCCAATTATTCATAAAGCAACTTTTTCTTTTTCTTAATTTTTTTATTTTTATTTTTATTTTTTCCACTTAGCCCAAAAATCTTTGTAGTTGCATTAGGGCCATTGGATTTGGAACCACAATTTTTATTTTTTTATTTTTAAATTTATTCGCATAGTGCGTAGATAACGAACGAACGAATGAAAAAATCGTTCCAATTATGTCAAGAAATTTATCCCTGTTAGCACCTTAGCTTGGTTTCTCATTTCAACTGTTTTTAATCATTGCCATCGGAGACTCGAGTTCTTCTCCATTATTTTTATTCTGATCGATCGAACTTATCTACTAAATAGTTTGTCCATTAAGTTTAAAGGATCTTCCGACTTTTTCTTAGCTTCAAGTTAAAGATAATCTTGAACTTAAAAAAAAAAAAATCTTAAATTACTTCGAGTACAAACGTGTTAAATTACAAATTTTAATTTTAATAGTAAAAAAAAAAAAAAATTAGAATTTAGTCTTCTATAGTTTGATAAAACTCTAATAAGTCGGGACTGTTAAGGAATATCATACAACCATAATGACCAAATTGATAATCTGTTAATAAACGTTAAAATTTTACGAACATTAACGACTTAAAATTTTATTGAACGTTTCATTACAAAAACAATAATTTTAACCTATTTCGTATTATATCAAATATATTTTGTAATTTTTTATTGTATTAATAATATAAGCTAAATAAATAAAAATACTCTTAAAATTTGTATTTTTGTGTTTCAAAATTTTCAATAATATTCTTAAATTAAAAAAATAAAAATAAAAAATACCATTAAATTGAAAAACAAAAGTTCAAAAATACCCTTAAGGTTAGTTTTGGATGAAAACCATTAATACTTTATTTAAAAAAAAATATCGGTTTCGATTTTTTAAAAAATTCAAAAGTGTTAGCACGACGTCTAAAAAATATTCATGAATTTTTCAAAATTACATTAAAACGTTTGTACATAATCAATAAGGTGTCGATAGACTATTTTTGTCCATATATTGGCAATAAGATTTTTTATTTTTTTAAATAAAGGTTGACGCTAATTTTAAAATTTTATGGGTATTCTGTATTTTTGAATTTTTTTAAAAAAGTTAAAAGATATTAATAAATTTTTTTAAAGCTCAAGAGTATTTTTGAAACAAACCAGTAACAATTTTCATTTAAAATTAAGGGGAAGAGTATTTTTGAGATTTTTTTTTTAATTTTAAGGATATTACTGAAATATTTGAAAGTTAAAATGTATTTTTATCGGTTTAATCTAATAATATATATGTCGAAAAGGAGTATTACTTTGCAAAAACGTTATGAATGAATATTAAAAAAAAAAAAAAAATTAAATTAAATGAAAACTTAAAGTGGCACTTGTGGGATATGGCCTAATTTTGGTTTATAAGATTTAATTAATTCAGCCTTCACATCCATTAATAATAATAATAATATTTTTTTTCTTTTCAATATTATAATAATTAATATCTTCCTTTATGTGTGCTTAACATATACTAATTAATATTCATATAATTTAAACGTTTATCCTAAAGATTTGGTCTATGTAATTTAATAAGTTTGAAAACTAAGGTTTGAATATTAATGTGATATCGCACGTTGGTTGGGGAGGAGAACGAAACGCCATTTATAAGGGTGTGAAAACCTTTTCCTAGTAGACATGTTTTAAAGTGGAAGCCTGAAAGAGAAAGTCTAAAGAGGATAATATTTGCTAGCGGTGGGCTTGGGTCGTTACAAATGATGTTAGAGCTAGACACTGGGCGATGTGCCAATAAGTAGGCTCTTCCTCGAAGGGGGTAGACACGAGGTAGTGTGCCAGTAAGGACGTTGGGCCCCGAAGGGGGGGGGGTGGATTTGATGGGGGTCCTACATTGATTAGAGAAAGGAACGAGTGCTAGCGAGGAGGCTCTTCCCTGAAGGGGGTACACACGAGGTGATGTGCCAGGAAAGACGTTGAGCCCTGAAGGGAGGTGGATTTGGTGGGGGTCCCACATCGATTAGAGAAAGAAACAAGTGCCAGCGAGGATACTGGGCCCTGTTTTAGGGATAGACACGAGGCGGTTTGTCAGTAAGGATGCTGGACCCTGAATGGCAATTCCTCCCTTTTGAGCTCGATTCCCTTGTGTTTCCTTGAGTTTGATTGTTGTTGGGTCCATTTTGTCTTTTCCTGCTCATTTTTGAACGAGGACTTATGTTGTACTTTTAGTGGTTATAGTCCCGGTATAAGGAACCAAATTTGGGAGTATAACCCTCTAATTGAGCATGTCTTCTCGAGACGTTGCTCTTCAGTCCCTATTGGGCAGCTTTCCTTCAGTCTTCGAAAATAACCCTAAGAATGGTTCATCAAACGTTTTGAGTTGATTATGAGTTTTCTCAAATTCAAATGCTCCAAGGTGAGTCGTGAATTATCCTTAGGAAAGCCCATCAAATTGCATGGAGATGACTCTAAGATTCCTTGGGAGTAACACCTCCTCCATAAAGACGATTACAATTCCTTGGAGATAACTTAACCGAGCTTATGGACATACCCTACTCGATTTGAAGATGCCCATCAGTTCGATTCCAATAAATAGTGCTTCATACGAGTAGCGTATGACCATAAGCTCAGCCTCAACCATTTTTAGCCTTTTGAAAATCCCTACCTTTGTAACAAACGATCTTCATCTAAGCACAAAACTTTACTTCATATAGGTCGTGACCATAGGCTCAACCTTAACCACTCCCGACATACAGAAAGCCGTCTATCTTTATATCAAATGACCCTCGTTTAAACATGAAACTTTACTTGATATAAATAGGGCACGATCATAGCCTCAACCTCAACTCCTAGCTTCGATCATGACAATCTTTGAAATGAAAAGCTTTTACATAACCATGGCCTCGACCTCGACCAACTTTAGCTTATGGGTAAGGTTTGTTATAGTTTAAGATTTAAAAAGTTATATATTATTGAATCCTTAGTGGACCCTTAATGAATCACTTTTAATTTTTAATTAATCTTAAAAAAATAAATAAATAAATTTAAAAAGACCTCCAATTAGATAGTTCACCTAAGATTCCCACTCAATTAATTAAACATAATTACATATTTCTTTAAAAAAAAAATGATTTTCTCTTAATATTTTTATTTATAAAGGCAGGCCTCACACGTACCATTCTTTTACTACAAGTTCTTCATCGAACTTCTCTAAAATTCTCTCTCGATCGAGCCGAGCCGAAGCAATACAAATGATGAGAGACTGTAATCGACGTATCGTCGAGACTTCAGTGTCGAAAACTTGTGTCGAAATCGAGTCGTGGCCCGAATTCAAAGGAAGACGCAGGTGAAATGCTTAGGTAATTGCTACTACTCCGAGGAAAATCATCCTCTTGGCAAGTCTAACGCTTGGCTAATATCTTTCTTTACATATCATCTTCTTCCTTCTATCATTTTTTTTTAAGTATCAATCTCGTGTTATTTTTGGCTGATATGTTGAATTTCTGTAATTAATTATAGTACTCATTAATATTTTCCTCTATATATATATATATTATGAAATTTGGCTAAGGACTTAATTAGGAATAAATAAATTTTTTATTAAAATCGTCACGTATTAGATTTTATTTCGAGTTATGTAAAATTATTATTATTTTTTAAAATGAAACTTATTAATTTTTTTTTAGAAAATTCAAGTTACCATGCATTATAAGAATAATTTTTTTTTTGGCGTTTTATGAAAGTTTAAATGAAGTATTTCCGCATTCAATGTTCATGATATGTATACAATAATGACTTTAAATTAAGTAGAAAGTTTCGGGTCATTACATGAAATGAGGAAACTAAATTTATTATAAGTTGTAATTTGATTTTCACAACATCGACAAACTCATTAATAAGTGGTATTAAGGCCACGTTAACTTCAATGCACTGGGTGTTCCTCACAATGGTTGAAAGGCTCAGCCCTCGAGAACCGTATGGTTCTCGACCAACCAATTTGTATTGAGAATGATATCAAAGAACTCTGATTTGCAAATATAAGTGCACATCCGATAAACGATATGATACTAACATTTAACATGCCTTCACTTTCTCCACACCAAATGGTTCTCGTTCTAACTAAAGTTGTCTCACAAATGCATCAAATGAATGAACGGGTCGAGTAGAATCTAACCAGACAAATGACATAGTGATCAAGAATAGACAATCTACTTTACTATGACGTTCGTGTCCTCAACCACCCTACAAATGGAGGCACACACTATACCTTTTCGTTGGGTCTAATTGCTGGAACTTACTTGATTTGAAGTTGTGGGTCATCTCGAGTCTAGAAGTATTGTACTTTAAACAATTTTCTACTGTATGATTGTTCTTACCACACATAAAGCGTGCCCCTATGCCAGTTAAACAACGTTTATCATGGTTTTTCTCTCATTTTCCACACAAGGGTTCATTATAGTTAGAAGTTTGCTAGTGGGTAAAGAACGGAGGAATGAGATACTAACGAAAGTGCACGACTCATCATTCTCTATGTGAACAAATACATGGTATGCTAGTAGGTGAAGGCATCAAGGCAGTGGACGACAGAGTTGTTACAACCTTCAAATGTGTCGGAATAAAAATGGAAATATAATGCAATTAGCTTTATCAAAGGTTCGTCTAGAACGTTAAAAGAATACAAAGTGATATGGGTGATCATCAACAAAATTACCAAGATAGCTCACTTCCTACCTCGAAAGATAACCAATACGGTAGACAATTGTGCACAATTATATACAAGGGACATTGTTACTCTACACGGAGTGTCAATATTAATTGTGTCGGATCGACCCATGTTTTATGTCGACCTTCTAGTGCAACCTCCAAAAAGCGTTGGACCGTTATAAGTTACCTCCTGGTCCAATTTTAAAATGTCTAAAATTGAAGTTTAGACACTGTCTTACTATTTTGGACCATTTTAGAGCCATTTTTGATGTATTTATGAGCGTTTAAGGTTAGTATGACTATTGTTTAGCCAATTAAAACTATTTGGAGCCAAGTTGACAGAGTTAGCTAATTTTATTTCTTAAAGATATTTTAATTATGATGTCGTAAACGCCGCAAATCAACGACAGAACAAGATCCATTTTGTATCATATCCCCTCTCCCTCATAAAGAGGGTTCATGCTGCCTCGGGAATTGGGAATGTATGGATTCTCGAGAAGAGAGAAGCCAAAGTGGTCCCCCAGACCTATTCTTACTAGTGGAGTAGGGTTGACTTAATCCATAGGTTAAACCTTTCGCTCGATACTAGTATACTTAAATCTCGACAAACAAAATCAATCGAATTTCGATGCAGGAATTAGCAACTAAGCCAAAAAAGTAATTATTGTTATTCTTGGAACTCATTCACGCTAGATAAATTGAATGTTGTATGAATAACACGTACCATTACAGAGAAGGTCGATCGACTCAAGAGTGGAATCTTTTTTTTTATTTAAATATTTAAATCTCGATTCTTTTATTTATTTATTTATTTTCTCAAATGGAATCTTTTTATTATTATTATTTTCCCCATTGAGAAAGGCAATTGTTCTTGTGTCAAATAAATAAATAAAAAGCTAATGGTTGTGGACATTTTTTTTTTCAAGAAATAATTAATACTTAAAGGATAAGAATGATGAGTCATCAAAGTCTTTATTTATCTTCAAATTAACTTTTTACTTTTTACTGTTCTTTACACGTGTCACCATGTATGCCTCATAGTTTGGTGGGAAAAGGCTTCTAATTTCAAAAGAAATAATATTTAATAATATTAAATAATATCAAAATAAAATGTGAGCCAACTCATTACCTTTCTTTTTTTCTATTGGTTTGTGACTCATCAAATAGTAATAGTGAGCATTTTGGTAAATTACACAAATACCCCTTAACTTGTTTCTATTTTTTTGTTAATTAATATTTTTATTTTTTTTAAAAAATTAGAAATATTAATATTTTAATAAAAATTATTATAAAAATATTTATATGACTCGATAACTCGATCAATCTTGTAACAGCCCAGATCCACCGCTAGCTGATATTGTCCTCTTTGGACTTTCCCTTTCAAGCTTTCCCTCAAAATTTTAAAACGCGTCTACTAGAAGAAGGTTTCCATACTCTTGGTGGTTTGTTCTCCTCCCCAATCGATGTGAGACATCACAAACCTGGATTTCCAACTCAAACTATCAAAGTTGGGTTCGTGCTAATTTTTTTTAAAACTAAAAAATTTGGTTCGGTTTGAGAGTTGACATTTTTTTCATTGGGTCAACTTGGTCAACCTAAAAATAGGATTACACCTTACTGTACTTACAAAAAAAATTAAAAATATTGAACGTTTGTAATGGATATTAGTGATGTATTGTGACTTGTAAATGTTTGATATTTTAATTTTATGAGATTTTAGTTATTAATGTAACGTATATTTTGGATACTAAGATTTTTTTATATAATTCTGACAACTCTAAACCCAACGACCCAACAATCCAACCTGTTGGGTTGGGTTGTGAACTCTATTCGAGCTTTTCGGGTCATCAACTTAATCAATTTAAAATTTCGAGTTGGTTCAAAAGATTTTTTTCAATCCAACCTAATATGTGTACTCCTCGTTGGCGGATTTGAATCACTAACTTGTTAAAGACCTCTTTTTCCTTTTTACGAACCACGGGAGTGTTGAGAGCCTAAAAGAACAAAGCTCATTTTTCTTTTCAAAGTAAAGCGTTATATGGTTGGCTCGTCAAAAGTCTGGTTCCTTGTTTGCAAGTGAGATAATTGTCTCTTCAACATAGCGGCATCCCTTTTCGTAAAACGGTTGAGTCCCCCTGTCTTTTATTCCGTTCTCAAGTCCCTGAACTTATGAAGTCTCGTGTCTGTAGTAGACCAATTTGTTAACATCCCCCAAACCATTTTTAATTAACATAATGACATCGAGCCCTTGCTGCAGCCCGAGCTACTGAATCTGCTGCTTTATTTTTGGTATCAGAAGCGTGCCAATTCGAGCATAATGCCCACACTAAAGCACTCAGCCTTGAAAAAGATTGGAGAGCATGGTGGTAAACCGAAAAGAACACGAAACCTTGCTGGTTGAAAATTGAAGACGAAGCTTTACACTTAAGTCATTAACAACTTATTGTTGCCTTTTATAGGGTGACTCGAAATAATTAATAAATGCACGTGGAATTGCATGAAAGTATGAACGAAGGTGCAACAAGTAATAAGTACGCTATTGTATCTAATAGGGACTAGACACGCATAATGAACTAAACTTCACCTTTTTTTTTTTTTTACGACTATATAATGCTTTGTTTTCTTAACTGAGACACAAACTCCAAAGATTTCATAGCTTAGTAGCAGCATTTGACGGTAGATTAAAAGGTTATTACTCCGCTCCTCAAGCGTCTCTTGAGAATTTGAATGAGTTTATACAGAGGAGAAAAGTGGCAAAAGGTAGGAATTAATATTAACCATTGAATTGTGTAAGGAATAATGGGAGGTGGAGATTAAAAGTAAATAAATAAGAAAATTTTTCAAATTTATTTATTTAAAATTTTTAATATAATAATAATAAAAAGATATGTGAGTAACGGTCAAATGAAAATTCACAATTTATTATAAATATAATAATATAATAATATAATATAGTAATAATATAAATCGATGTGAGTAACGAATAGATTCAAATTTATATTTTGTAAAAATAATTTTATTTAGAAATATAATAATAATACTTTGATATATTTTGATTTGTCCATCATTTTGATTTTGCTGCCACATCATCACGTCGGGTATGTTGTCTCGACTGTAATTTCTTCGTTTTAGCTCTGATTTGAGTAATTGAAAAGTCGTTGAAATCGTCATTCGCGAACTTATACTGTGGACAGTTCAAAATACTGAAAATAGTTAATAATTAAAAGTAGGTTTGTTATCATCAAAACATCAATCAATAATGGATTGAAATTGATTAAAGTGAGATCAAGGGCCAAAAAGGCAACACTCTAAGCTTTGCGAATTTTTTTAGCGAGGGTTCATAGCTGAGTAGTAGAGCATTTGACTGCAGATTAAGAGGTTTCATCTCTTGATTGACCATAATGCTTTGCTTTCTTAACCCAGACAAATTTTTTAGCAATTGAGGGTCCATAGTTTAGTGGTAGAGTATTTGACTATAGATCACGAGCCTTTTTCTTATTCTAACTCAATGCTTTGCTTTCTTAACCCAGACAGAAACTCCAAAGAAGTTTTTTAGTAATTGAGGGTTCATAACTCAGTGGTAGAGTATTTACCTGCAGATCAAGAGGTCACTAATTTGAACTCGGTTGAGCACTTTTATTTTCTAACTCACTTTCTTGATCGACCATAACCATAATGCTTTGCTTTCTTTCTCAACAAAACCCCAAAGAATTTTTTTTAGATGTTTGGACCTTTTTCTTTTTCAAATCCCAAACAACTTTTTTTAAGAATTGAGGGTTCATAGTTAAGTAGTAGAGCATTTGATTCAGATCAACAGGTTTCCTTTCTTGATGGACCATAATTTAAAGTTCACCGATTGGGCCCTTTTCTTTTTTAACTCACTTTCTTGACCATAATGCTTTGTTTTCTTTTAACCTAGACAGAAACTCCAAAGAATTTTTTTAACAATGGAGGGTCCATAGCTTAGTGGTAGACTGAAGATCAAGAGGTTTTTTTTCAGCGAGGTTCATAGATGAGTGGCAGAGCATTTGACTGCAGATTAAGAGATTTCGTTTCTTGATTGACCATAATGATTTGCTTTCTTAATCCAGACAGAAACTCTAGAGAATTTTTTTAGAAATTGAGTGTCACAGCTCAATGGTAGAGCATTTGACTGCAGATCAAGAGGTCATCGGTTGGACCCTTTTGTTTTCTAAATCAGTTTTGATCGACCATAATGCTTTGCTTTCTTAACCCACACAGAAACCCCTGAGAATTTTTTTTAGCAATTGAGGGTCCATAGCTCAGTGGTAGAGCATTTGATTGCAGATCAAGAGGTCACCGGTTTGAACCCGATTGGGCCCTTTTGTTTTCTAACTCAGTTTTGATCGACCATAATGCTTTGCTTTCTTAACCCAGAGAATTTTGCTCAGTAGTAGAGCATTTGACTGCAGATCAGGTCCCCGTTGTTTTCTAACTCAATTTTGATCGGCCATAATGCTTTGCTTTCTTAACCCAGACAGAAACCTCAGAGATTTTTTTTAGCAATTGAGGGTCCATAGCTCAGTGGTAGAGCATTTGACTACAGATCAAGAGGTCACCGGTTCGAACTTGGTTGGGCTCTTTTGTTTTCTAACTCAGATTTGATCGACCATAATGCTTTGCTTTCTTAACTAGACAGAAACCCCAGATAATTTTTCTTCCAGACAGAAACCCCAGAGATTTTTTTTAGCAATTGAGGGTCCATAGCTTAGTGGTAGAGCATTGGTTTGAATCCGGTTGGGCCCTTTTGTTTTCTAACTCAGTTTTGATCGACCATAATGCTTTGCTTTCTTAACCCAGACAGAAACCCCAGAGATTTTTTTTAGCAATTGAGGGTCTATAGCTCAATGGTAGAGCATTTGACTGCAGATCAAGAGGTCACCGGTTTGAACCTGGTTGGGCCCTTTTGTTTTCTAACTCAATTTTGATCGACCATAATGCTTTGCTTTCTTAACCCAGACAGAAACCCCAGAGATTTTTTTTAACATTTGACGATCAAGAGGTGGCCCTTTCGTTTTCTAACTCAGGTTTGATCGACCATAATGCTTTGCTTTCTTAACCCAGACAGAAACCCCAGAGATTTTTTTTAGCAATTGAGGGTCCATAGCTTAGTGGTAGAGCATTTGACTGCAGATCAAGAGGTTACCGGTTTGAACCCGGTTGGGCCCTTTTGTTTTCTAACTCAGATTTGATCGACCATAATGCTTTGCTTTCTTAACCCAGAAACTCCAGATAATTTTTTTAGCATTTTAATGCTTTGCTTTTTTAACCGAGACAGAAACCCCAGATAATTTTTTTACAGAAACCTCAGATAATTTTTTTAGCATTTTAATGCTTTGCTTTTTTAACCGAGACAGAAACCCCAGATAATTTTTTTACAGAAACCCCAGATAATTTTTTTAGCATTTTAATGCTTTGCTTTTTTAACGGAGACAGAAAACAACCCCAGATAATTTTTTTAGCATTTTAATGCTTTGCTTTTTTAACCGAGACAGAAAACCCCAGATAATTTTTTTAGCATTTTAATGCTTTGCTTTTTTAACCGAGACAGAAAACCCCAGATAATTTTTTTAGCATTTTAATGCTTTGCTTTTTTAACCGAGACAGAAAACCCCAGATAATTTTTTTACTGAAACCCCAGATAATTTTTTTAGCATTTTAATGCTTTGCTTTTTTAACCGAGACAGAAACCCCAGATAATTTTTTTAGCATTTTAATGCTTTGCTTTTTTAACCGAGACAGAAAACCCCAGATAATTTTTTTAGCATTTTAATGCTTTGCTTTTTTAACCGAGACAGAAAACCCCAGATAATTTTTTTAGCATTTTAATGCTTTGCTTTTTTAACCGAGACAGAAAACCCCAGATAATTTTTTTAGCATTTTAATGCTTTGCTTTTTTAACCGAGACAGAAAACCCAGATAATTTTTTTAGCATTTGACGATCAAGAGGTGGCCCTTTCGTTTTCTAACTCAGTTTTGATCGACCATAATGCTTTGCTTTCTTAACCTAGACAGAAACCCGAGAGATTTTTTTTAGCAATTGAGGGTCCATAGCTCAGTGGTAGAGCATTTGACTGCAGATCAAGAGGTCATCGGTTCGAACCCGATTGGGCCCTTTTGTTTTCTAACTCACTCAGTTTTGATCGACCATAATGCTTTGCTTTCTTAACCCAGACAGAAACCCCAGAGATTTTTTTTAGCAATTGAGGGTCCATAGCTCAGTGGTAGAGCATTTGACTGCAGATCAAGAGGTCACCGGTTTGAACCCGGTTGGGCCCTTTTGTTTTCTAACTCAGTTTTGATCGACCATAATGCTTTGCTTTCTTAACCCAGACAGAAACCCCAGAGATTTTTTTTAGCAATTGAGGGTTCATAGCTCAGTGGTAGAGTATTTGACTGCAGATCAAGAGGTCATCGGTTCGAACCTGGTTGGGCCCTTTTGTTTTCTAACTCACTCAGTTTTGATCGACCATAATGCTTTGCTTTCTTAACCCAGAAAGAAACCCCAGATAATTTTTTTAGCATTTTAATGCTTTTTTAACCGAGACAGAAAACCCAGATAATTTTTTTAGCCTTCTTAACCCAGAAAGAAACCCCAGATAATTTTTTTAGCATTTTAATGCTTTTTTAACCGAGACAGAAAACCCAGATAAATTTTTTAGCCTTCTTAACCCAGAAAGAAACCCCAGATAATTTTTTTAGCATTTTAATGCTTTTTTAACGGAGACAGAAAACCCAGATAATTTTTTTAGCATTTTAATGCTTTTTTAACCGAGACAGAAAACCCAGATAATTTTTTTAGCATTTTAATGCTTTTTTAACCGAGACAGAAAACCCAGATAATTTTTTTAGCATTTTAATGCTTTTTTAACCGAGACAGAAAACCCAGATAATTTTTTTAGCATTTTAATGCTTTTTTAACCGAGACAGAAAACCCAGATAATTTTTTTAGCATTTTAATGCTTTTTTAACCAAAACCCAGATAATTTTTTTAGCATTTTAATGCTTTTTTAACCGAGATAGAAAACCCAGATAATTTTTTTAGCATTTTAATGCTTTTTTAACCGAGACAGAAAACCCAGATAATTTTTTTAGCATTTTAATGCTTTTTTAACCGAGACAGAAAACCCAGATAATTTTTTTAGCATTTTAATGCTTTTTTAACCGAGACAGAAAACCCAGATAATTTTTTTAGCATTTTAATGCTTTTTTAACCGAGACAGAAAACCCAGATAATTTTTTTAGCATTTGACGATCAAGAGGTGGCCCTTTCGTTTTCTAACTCAGTTTTGATCGACCATAATGCTTTGCTTTCTTAACCTAGACAGAAACCCGAGAGATTTTTTTTAGCAATTGAGGGTCCATAGCTCAGTGGTAGAGCATTTGACTGCAGATCAAGAGGTCATCGGTTCGAGCCCGATTGGGCCCCCATAGCTCAGTGGTAGAGCATTTGACTGCAGATCAAGAGGTCATCGGTTCGAGCCCGATTGGGCCCTTTTGTTTTCTAACTCACTCAGTTTTGATCGACCATAATGCTTTGCTTTCTTAACCCAGACAGAAACCCCAGACATTTTTTTAGCAATTGAGGGTCCCCGATTTGAACCCGGGCCCTTTTGTTTTCTAACTCAGTTTTGATCGACCATAATGCTTTACTTTCTTAACCCAGACAGAAACCCCAGAGATTTTTTTTAGCAATTGAGGGTCCATAGCTCAGTGGTAGAGTATTTGACTGCAGATCAAGAGGTCATCGGTTCGAACCCGGTTGGGCCCTTTTGTTTTCTAACTCACTCAGTTTTGATCGACCATAATGCTTTGCTTTCTTAACCCAGACAGAAACCCCAGAGATTTTTTTTAGCAATTGAGGGTCCATAGCTCAGTGGTAGAGTATTTGACTGCAGATCAAGAGGTCATCGGTTCGAACCCGGTTGGGCCCTTTTGTTTTCTAACTCACTCAGTTTTGATCGACCATAATGCTTTGCTTTCTTAACCCAGACAGAAACCCCAGATAATTTTTTTAGCATTTGACGATCAAGAGGTGGCCCTTTCGCTTTCTTAACCTAGATAGAAACCCAAGAGATTTTTTTTAGCAATTGAGGGTCCATAGCTCAGTGGTAGAGCATTTGACTGCAGATCAAGAGGTCATCGGTTCGAACCCGATTGGGCCCTTTTGTTTTCTAACTCACTCAGTTTTGATCGACCATAATGCTTTGCTTTCTTAACCCAGATAGAAACCCCAGAGATTTTTTTAGCAATTGAGGGTCCATAGCTCAGTGGTAGAGTATTTGACTGCAGATCAAGAGGTCACCGGTTTGAACCCGGTTGGGCCCTTTTGTTTTCTAACTCAATTTTCTTTCTTAACCCAGACAGAAACCCAGATAATTTTTTTGTTTTCTAACTCAGTTTTGATCGACCATAATGCTTTGCTTTCTTAACCAGACAGAAACCCCAGAGATTTTTTTTAGCAATTGAGGGTCCATAGCTCAGTGGTAGAGCATTTGACTGCAGATCAAGAGGTCACTGGTTCGAACCCGGTTGGGCCCTTTTGTTTTCTAACTCAGTTTTGATCGATCATAATGCTTTGCTTTCTTAACCCCCAGACAGAAACCCCAGATAATTTTTTTGTTTTCTAACTCAGTTTTGATCGACCATAATGCTTTGCTTTCTTAACCAGACAGAAACCCCAGAGATTTTTTTTAGCAATTGAGGGTCCATAGCTCAGTGGTAGAGCATTTGACTGCAGATCAAGAGGTCACTGGTTCGAACCCGGTTGGGCCCTTTTGTTTTCTAACTCAGTTTTGATCGATCATAATGCTTTGCTTTCTTAACCCCCAGACAGAAACCCCAGATAATTTTTTTGTTTTCTAACTCAGTTTTGATCGACCATAATGCTTTGCTTTCTTAACCCAGACAGAAACCCCAGAGATTTTTTTTAGCAATTGGGGGTCCATAGCTCAGTGGTAGAGCATTTGACTGCAGATCAAGAGGTCACCGGTTGGGCCCTTTTGTTTTCTAACTCAGTTTTCTTTCTTAACCCTTTTGTTTTCTAACTCAGTTTTCTTTCTTAACCCTTTTCTAACTCAGTTTTCTTTCTTAACCCAGACAGAAACCCCAGATAATTTTTTTGTTTTCTAACTCAGTTTTGATCGACCATAATGCTTTGCTTTCTTAACCAGACAGAAACTCCAGAGATTTTTTTTTTAGCAATTGAGGGTCCATAGCTCAGTGGTAGAGCATTTGACTGTAGATCAAGAGGTCACTGGTTTGAACCCGGTTGGGCCCTTTTGTTTTCTAACTCAGTTTTGATCGACCATAATGCTTTGCTTTCTTAACCCCCAGACAGAAACCCCAGATAATTTTTTTGTTTTCTAACTCAGTTTTGATCGTCCATAATGCTTTGCTTTCTTAACCAAGACAGAAACCCCAGAGATTTTTTTTAGCAATTGAGGGTCCATAGCTCAGTGGTAGAGCATTTGACTGCAGATCAAGAGGTCATCGGTTCGAACCCGGTTGGGCCCTTTTGTTTTCTAACTCAGTTTTCTTTCTTAACCCAGACAGAAACCCCACATAATTTTTTTGTTTTCTAACTCAGTTTTGATCGACCATAATGCTTTGCTTTCTTAACCCAGACAGAAACCCCAGAGATTTTTTTTTAGCAATTGGGGGTCCATAGCTCAGTGGTAGAGCATTTGACTGCAGATCAAGAGGTCACTGGTTCGAACCCGGTTGGGCCCTTTTGTTTTCTAACTCAGTTCTGATCGACCATAATGCTTTGCTTTCTTAACCTAGACAGAAACCCCAGAGATTTTATTTAGCAATTGAGGGTCCATAGCTTAGTGGTAGAGCATTTGACTGCAGATCAAGAGGTCACCAGTTCGAATTAGGTTGATCGACCATAATGCTTTGCTTTCTTAACCCAGACAGAAACCCCAGATAATTTTTTTAGCATTTGACGATCAAGAGGTGGCCTTTTCGTTTTCTAACTCAGTTTTGGTCGACCATAATGCTTTGCTTTCTTAACCCAGACAGAAACCCCAGATAATTTTTTTAGCAATTGAGGGTCCATAGCTTAGTGGTAGAGTATTTGACTTTAGATTAATAGATCATCGGTTCGAACCCGGTTGGGCCCTTTCCTTTCTAATTTTTTTAGGAATTGAGGGTTCATAGCTCAGTGGTAGAGCATTTGATGCAGATCAACAGGTTTCCTTTCTTGATTGACCATAATGTAGAGGTCACCGGTTGGGCCCTTTTCTTTTTTAACTCACTTTCTTGATCGACCATAATGCTTTGCTTTCTTTCTTAACCCAGACAGAAATCCCAAAGAATTTTTTTAGCAATTGAGGGTTCATAGCTCAGTAGTAGAGCATTTGATGGCAGATTAAAAGGTCACTGGTTCAAACTAGGTTGGGCCCTTTTCTTTTCCAACTCGTTTCTTCATCGACCATAATGCTTTACAAATTTTTAGCAACAACTGTTTTTTAGCAAATGAGGGTCCAAATTTTTAGCAACTGTTTTTTAGCAAATGGAATATCAAAATTTGATTTTTTAAAAATTATGTTGAACATTATAGTATACATAACTATATTGTCCGCTTGAAGGCCCAATATCCTTATTGACACACCACCCGATGTCTGGTTCTAATACTATTTATAACATCCCAAGCCCACCACTAACATATATTGTCCGTTTTGGCCTATTGCGTATCGCTATCATTTTCCCGATTTTAAAACACGTCCACTAGAGAGAGATTTCCACACCTTATAAGGGATGTTTCATTCTCCTCTCCAACTAACGTGAGATCTCACATTGTTTTTTAAGGTCACACAAACTTCCAAGCTAGCTTTATAAACCTTTCATAATTCAAAAGGTATCTTAAAAGGACATATTTGGATGGAACAAGACAACCTCTATGCTTAGAAGACACATATTAGGCATGCGTTACATAGACATCTTTTCGTTGTATAACCTAACATATTATAAAGCTAAAAGAATGACCAAACGAATTATAGTATTGTTGGAAATCTACATGAACATGAATTCGATTAAAATTGAGAAGCTCTGATATCATGTCAAGAATGATGCTCTTATACCATATTAAGAATGAGAAACAAAAGTAGGATTGAAAGTCCAAAAAGTGAGATCGAAAGTCCAATTTTCTTGTAGTTAGTAGAATATTTTCTCTTATTTTTAGAATTTAATTTGTAGTTTATATTCTACTTAAACGTTGTGAATATTAACGAAAATTGGACTTTCGATCCCACTCGGACTTTCAATCCCACTTGTTTCTCATTCTTAACATGGTATCAAAGCATCATTCTTAACATGGTATCAGAATAGGAGAAGAGGAAGAACTATCGGAGTGAGAGAAGAGTAAGAACTATCCGAGCTTCTCATTCTTAACATGGTATAAGAGCTTCTCGTTCTTAAGAGATTCAGAGGAAATGTAACAAAATTTGAAGATTTCTCATTTCAACATAGACTTGTCTGCACCATCAAACGAATTAAATTACCATAATTTACTTAACCTTTATGAAAGAATGGTCTCACAGGCTAAGAAGAGGGTTAAAAAAAACTTCAAAATCTAGTTTTTAGAGTTGTACAATGAATGATATGAGACCTGAAAGTTAATACAAGAAAATTTTCTATTTCACAGCACTGCTCCTACTTAAACAAATCATCAACACAAGAAACACATACCTCTGCTGCCTCTTACACCATCTCTGCTCTCAAGACCTCTCAAAAATGATCTTATTGCAAGGTGTTCAGAAGCATATGTCATAAAAGCTACCAAGACTAGCCCTCCTACAACCATCAAACCTAACCTGTCAAAGGAAAGGAAAAACACAGGGACATGAAATACGATATGATTGTTTTCGGGATGACGACACAAAGAAATAATATCTTTTCGACATGATGGCACAAGCAACAAGTTCCCCAATACCATCAAAATATGTATTGTGGAAGCAGTAATGAGGGTAATTGTAGATATAGAAGTTGTAGTTTAAGGAAAATTGTAATGCCCCAAATCACCGCTAGCTGATATTGTCCTCTTTGGGCTTTACCTTTCGGGCTTCCCCTCAAGGCTTTAAAACAAGTCTACTAGAGGAAGGTTTCCACACCCTTATAAATGATGTTTGGTTCTCCTCCCCAACCAATGTGGGACATCACAATCCACCCCCCTTTGGGCCCCAGCGTCCTCATTGGCACTCGTTCTTTTGTCCAATCGATGTGGGACCCCCACCAAATCTACCCCCTTTGGGGCCCAGCGTCCTTACTGGCACACCGTCTCGTGTTTACCCCTTTGGGGAACAACGAGAAGGCTAGCACATCGTCCGGTGTCTGGCTCTGATACCATTTGTAACGTCCCAGATCCACCACTAGCAGATATTGTCCTCTTTGGACTTCCCCTCAAGGCTTTAAAACATGTCTACTAAGGGAAGGTTTCCACACCCTAATAAAGGGTGTTTTGTTTTCCTCCCCAACCAACGTGGGACATCACAAAAATCATCAAAACACCAGCTATAATACAAGCACGTTACAGTCAACGTGCCGAGGAATCATATGACAGTAATGTTGCATAAAACATTGAAAGTTTAAGAATTTCAAAAAAAATTGTTTAAAGCTCAGAAACCAAAAGGGCAGACATGACAGCTTTCATGCATGTCATGTTGTTAATAGTCCTATACACGTTTCGTCTACATTATGGGAAAACACAAATAAAGATACGACAGGCAAACTGTATGAGTAAATTTTTCAAAGACAAGCAGATTCTGAACATTGTTACTGTTTGTGGCAATAAAGAGCCGAGTAAATTACCTCAAAAACAGAGCAGTAATACCCAAAATACAGGGCAAAGTTGGAGCAACAACAGCCAAGATTGCCATTCCTAGAACATAAAACCATGTGGTAACGTCACAGTTCGGTGCCTGCCACTGATGATCTAATAAAGAAGATAAATCAACAACTTAGAAATCACATAACAACAACATTTGTTTGGTTGCAGATACTCATATTAGAAATTGAGAACAGCTGCGAAGTGTTCAAGCAAACCTTTAGCAGAATAATCCAAGGACTCAGAATCAGAGGAGAGGGATCCTGCTTGTGTTGCCATTGATTTTCCCCATTTGTATATAAAATGGAGATAGCCTCCAAATAACACATTGAAAATTGTGAATATCCATTCATACATCAACAGCAAGCCAGTCCATGGCGTCACTTGGCTCGGTACAATCACAAATGCAAAGGCTATGGCAGTTACAGCAGTGATAAAACAGACAAAGATCGATATTCCACCTAAATAAACAGGTATCTTGAACTGCACGTCATCGTAGGAACTCGTACGTAAGACAAGGTATAAACTTCAAAGAAATGAAATAAAAAGTGATACACAACTCATGACTTTGAAACGAATGTTATGATTGTAACATGCTACTAATATTATAGAGACAAAAAGAGGAAACTCACCTGATGGTTCAAATTAACAGTATTGAGTGAAGAAAGACCAGTATAATTAACAGTTCCAACAGACTTTATTTTGTAGTAAAGATGTCTGGCTTGGTCGCATAACACGCTTCGCCATGATGTACTACAGTACCGCCGTGCCTGTGACAAAAATAAGAAACCATTTAGATCCAAATATGACTAATCTTGTCCTTGTAATTACAATTCAAAGATATTTTACCATATTGCTTACCTGAATACAAGATTGATAGTTACAAGCGATCAACGCAACAAGAGGAAGAAGGGCAAGAATTTTGACAATAATATCATCATAAGGATTTCTACCCCTACCAGTTCCAGGAAGGGAGTCTTCCAGCCTTTCCCTGACATTCTACAACCAGCAAACAAAAGAAAAGCTTATAAGTGGCACTAAATATTTCACTCCTATAACAAGAAAAACTATTTCAATAGTCAAAAATCAGGTTGCCTGACTCGTGCACACCGTTCGTTTGGGAAGGATAATTGAAGGATAATTGAAGTGAATGCTTGCAAATGTGTGACGCTATGATACATGATAAACCGTGCACGTACACAAGCAACAAAGGAATAGAAGAAACTAAAAATAAAATTCAAGAGGATACCTGCCAGATATCAACAGGCTTTAAGAGCCAAGACGTCCACCAGTCCCATGGTTTGAGGGGCCCCAGGGTATAGTGGATAACCCGCAGTTCGCTTTCGTCTACCATCCACTGCAGAAATATGCATAATGCTCAAATAAGATTGCAGGTATTTACATAGAAATTAGAGAGTTTTACTTCCAACCACAAATATAAGAAATCATTTTAGGACTTCACCTTTAGTTTTTTTTCACCTTAATCCCCCTTTTAACAGGATGATACCTATTCATCCATAAATTTTTTACACTTCTTAAGTGTCTCCTTTCTTTCAATTTGAAATCAAAACCCCATGAATTGCCTCCAATATGCATTTGTAATCCATATGAGGAACTTTTAAATTTAGCCGACCAGTATTCTTTATACCCGACCTCAGAAGCTTGCAGTGTAACATTAGAGAGAGATAGAGAGAGATCTACGGTGATAGCGTAGGGATATGGTCAATGGTTCTCCCAATAACTAAAAAGTATATCATGCCTGAATCTAACTGGGGTTCGCGGTGGTGGAGGAACTGGATTGGAAAAAAGAGGGATTCCAGTTGTAAGATATCTAATGAAACCGTCAGTGGAATTGAGATCTCATTCAAAGAGAAAGATATCAAATATTTGGAGTTTCTTTTTGTATATTATATGGATGATCAGATCCGCAAGGACCATGATTGGGAATTGTTTGATCGTCTTTCTCTGAGGAAGAGGCAAAACATAATCAACTTGAATTCGGGACAGCTATTCGAAATTCTAGTGAAAGACCGTTTGCATGGACTGGCCGCGCACTTGTATGGTTTGGAGAAGCTTATTTGTCTTATAGTTTAGGTGCTTAAAACATTTTTGGTTTTATTGCTTGTTGTTTTGTCTGGTTCAATAATATTGCTTATTCGAGTGAGTTTTACGGGCCGATTGGACCTGAAGCTTCTCAAACTCAAGCATTTACGTTTCTAGTTAGAGACCAACGTCTTGGAGCTAACGTTGGATCCACTCAAGGACCTACTGATTTAGGTGGGCTTGAAATCATCATGCAAGTACTAACTTTGTTGTAGGTGTGGAGGTTTTGCCATATGGTGGGGTGTACGGTTGTTTACATATTAACTACCGTACAGAGAGATCTTGTACCGACTTTCTACGGTATTAAACTTCTCTGCTCTACCCATGATTTTTTTCTCAAAGATTATTGCATATGTTTTGTAATTACGGTCTTTCATTAATTTGTGCTAATCGGGGAGTGTTTTCGAATGCATTTTTTACTACATTTGATCAAGAACAAAATTAATTTCTCATAAAAAAAAAAAAAAAAAAAACGTTTAGTTCTTGAACTTCCCCATAAGACCACTAGGCTAACACATTATAGTAGCGATAACTTATCAAATCAATTACTTGGAGTGGACGACCACAACTTTCTCCTTTCGGAGAACTTGCCAATGACATATCTTGGCTTCCCTTTAGGGAGAAAGGCGAAGAACCTTAAATTTAAGGCATAAATAACATTGAAAAGGAAAATACACCGAAAGGAGGTAATGAGCATCATGTGAGACGAATGAGAATTCATACAGATATACTCAATTCAATTGTAACGACCTAGATCCACCGCTAGCAGATATTGTCCTCTTTGGGCTTTTCCTTTCGGGCTTCCCCTCAAGGCTTTAAAACGCGTATGCTAGGGGAAGGTTTCCACACCCTTATAAATGGTGATTTGTTCTCCTCCCCAACCAATGTGGGACATCACAATCCACCCCCCTTCGGGGTCCAGCGTCCTCGCTGACACTCTTTCCTTCCTCCAATCGATGTGGGACCACCCCCAAATCCACCCCACTTTGGGGCCCAGCGTCCTTACTGGCACACCACCTCGTGTCTACCCCCCTTCGGGGAACAGCAAAAAGGCTGGCACATCGTCCGGTATTTGGCTCTAATACCATTTGTAACGACCCAGATCCACCGCTAGCAGATATTGTCCTCTTTGGGCTTTCCCTTTCGGGCTTCCCCTCAAGGCTTTAAAACGCGTCTGCTAGGGGAAGGTTTCCACACCCTTATAAATGGTGATTTGTTCTCCTCCCTAACCAACGTGGGACATTACATAAATAAAGCCACTAAAACTGACCGTAAATGTACCTTGTTAGCAAGCATGTAAAGGCCAACATCCGCATTATAAAGAGTAGAGAGTCGCTCCATTTCAGGAGCTGGTCTGGAACGTAGCACTTCCGGTGACAGGTTTGGCTCAAAAACGTGTGCACTAGGAAAATTAGAATAATACGAGTTCAAAAAGCCTTGATCCCCTGTTAAATTAAAACAAAAGTGTTCATCAAAGTTTGAGACTTCTACATGTTCATCAAAGTTTGAGACTTCTACATAGTCCACATAAAAGCAAGCAAAAAGTATAGGTAAGATTTTACAACAGGATCATCTACCTCCGGTGTAAGACGGCAACGTCCTAACTTTGCTCATCATGTCATTGAAAATAGCTTCAGACGGTTCGACAACCATAACACCAGAATTCAGCCTTTCAGAATGCTTCAAGTTAGCACAGAATTTGATACATTTGAAAAGATCATCAATATTTTTCACCACAATTGTATCTGCGTCAAGATATACCACTGCACAACAGTGTAATAGAGATTAAACAAAAAGCAACCGAACACTGCTTTGTAAAGGTCGTATACACACAAAGTAAAATGAACTATCCAACAAAGATCCCCACATAATTGGAAGAAACACTACATATTTTGTACAATCTGTACAATAAGAACACAAATTTTACCCTTTCTATAGTCGGTCATGTTAAATATTTTCAGCTTCGTATAGACGCCCCAAAACCTCGATGGACGAACTTGATTAGGATTTTCCAATAAACTAATCCTCTCCACTATCCACCCATCAGCCTGCACAGTTATATAAGAAGCAAAACATAAACGCACATACATACATGAACTTCCAAAAGAAAATCATAACAAATGGGATTAAGGATTCATTTTGAGACACTAATTTTCCAAGTTTCAATTGTCTTAACTTTTTTCCACTTGATATCTATGAGTCATGAGTGTTAGGACCAACTGGCCCACTCATCAACTAGCCTATACAACATTTGATTGTTAAAAACCTCATAAAATTCTAATTGCAGACACTCCAACCATGGATTTAGATTAAATTCTCTGCCATTAGGGGAAAAAAGCTTAAGAAAACTCCCTTGTGTAACGATTCAGGCCCACCACTAATAGATATTGTCTTCTTTGGGCTTTCCCTTTCGGGCTTCCCCTCAAGGCTTTAAAACACGTTTGCTAGGGAAAGGTTTCCACACCCTTATAAAGGGTGTTTCGTTCTCCTCCCCAACCAATGTGGGATATCACAATCCACTCCCCTTCAGGGCCCAATGTCCTTGATAAGGGTGTTCCGTTCTCCTCCCCAACCAATGTGGGATATCACAATCCACCCCTCTTCAGGGCCCAACGTCCTTGCTGCACTTGTTCCATTCTCCAATTGATGTGGGATCCCCACCAAATCCATCCCCTTAGGGGCCCAGCGTCCTTACTCGCACACCATCACGTGTCTACCCCCTTTGGGGAACAGCCTCCTTGCTGGCACATCGTCCGGTGTCTAGCCCTAATACCATTTGTAACGGCTCAGGCCCACCGCTAGCAAATATTGTCCTCTTTGGGCTTTCCCTTTCAGGCTTCCCCTCAAGGCTTTAAAACTCGTCTGCTAGGGAGAGGTTTCCACACCCTTACAAAGGGTGTTTCATTCTCCTTCCTAACCAATGTGGGATATCACAATCCACCCCCTTCAAGGCCCAGCGTCCTTGCTAAGGGTGTTTCGTTGTCCTCCCCCACCAACGTGGGATATCTCCAATTGAAAGATTACTAATTACTCTAATTTCATAAACATCCCAGCGTCCTTGCTAAGGGTGTTTCGTTGTCCTCCCCCACCAACGTGGGATATCTCCAATTGAAAGATTACTAATTACTCTAATTTCATAAACATCCACACACATTCAGACTAAATCAACATATAGGATGAAATTCGAAAATAGCCAACAAATCTAACTTAAAGCAAGACAGAAATAAGCAGAAAGTATCCATCAAATAAGCTGTTCTAATAGCTCAAATTTTCTAGGAAACATAGAGAAAACTATTCCCTGACCTCTAATAGCTTCGTAGCATACTCAGAAACGCCATCAGAAACCAAGGCCACCATGTCCCTGTTAGACCCAGTATCGCGAATCGATTTACCAAGAACTCGAACCCCCAAAAGAAACTCATCGCCATACAAAAGCGTAACATAAGCTTCGTCGGAGGACGGCGATTCAGATGAAGAAGAAGCTGCTAACACTCGATTTAGAACGAAAACCAACGCGATCGTGATGAAAATCAAACCGCTAGATTTCATCATAAAACTATAAAAATTAAAAAATTAAAAAAAAGGAAAAAAAAGTTAAATTAATCCCCCAATTTCGTTGGAAAATTGGGAATTTTATAGAGAGAATCCTTTTGGAAGACTTGCCGATTGAAACGATTTGGCTTCTACCTCTCTCTCTGCATGTCGCCACCTCGACGCTTTTCAGAGGCGCCTTTTTTGAATTTTTTTTTAGCGTAATCTGGTGTGGTTGGTTCCACACAACTTTTGCTGTATCCCATCTTATTTATTTTTTAAAATACTAATTAACTTTTATTTTAAAAAATATATTTTCGAAATTTTAAATTTAATTTAAAAATAAAAAATATTTTTACGGTTAGGAAGTCGTTATTATCTATTTAAGGAATATAATTACTTTTTTTCAAAAATATTTTTGAATTTGTAAAAAGTTTAATTAATATTCTTAAAATGACATTTTGCCAGAAAAAAAGATAAATCTCTTGAATTTGTAAAAAGTTTAATTAATATTCTTAAAATGACATTTTGCCAGAAAAAAAGATAAATCTCTTTATTCAAAAGGTTGTTTTTTTTAATAATTATTCTTCAATTTATTTATTTTTTTTTTTTTACTTCAATTTCAAGTTGGTATATTTGAATTTTTTTCAATAATGATTTTATTTTCTNTTGGCTCAAAAACGTGTGCACTAGGAAAATTAGAATAATACGAGTTCAAAAAGCCTTGATCCCCTGTTAAATTAAAACAAAAGTGTTCATCAAAGTTTGAGACTTCTACATGTTCATCAAAGTTTGAGACTTCTACATAGTCCACATAAAAGCAAGCAAAAAGTATAGGTAAGATTTTACAACAGGATCATCTACCTCCGGTGTAAGACGGCAACGTCCTAACTTTGCTCATCATGTCATTGAAAATAGCTTCAGACGGTTCGACAACCATAACACCAGAATTCAGCCTTTCAGAATGCTTCAAGTTAGCACAGAATTTGATACATTTGAAAAGATCATCAATATTTTTCACCACAATTGTATCTGCGTCAAGATATACCACTGCACAACAGTGTAATAGAGATTAAACAAAAAGCAACCGAACACTGCTTTGTAAAGGTCGTATACACACAAAGTAAAATGAACTATCCAACAAAGATCCCCACATAATTGGAAGAAACACTACATATTTTGTACAATCTGTACAATAAGAACACAAATTTTACCCTTTCTATAGTCGGTCATGTTAAATATTTTCAGCTTCGTATAGACGCCCCAAAACCTCGATGGACGAACTTGATTAGGATTTTCCAATAAACTAATCCTCTCCACTATCCACCCATCAGCCTGCACAGTTATATAAGAAGCAAAACATAAACGCACATACATACATGAACTTCCAAAAGAAAATCATAACAAATGGGATTAAGGATTCATTTTGAGACACTAATTTTCCAAGTTTCAATTGTCTTAACTTTTTTCCACTTGATATCTATGAGTCATGAGTGTTAGGACCAACTGGCCCACTCATCAACTAGCCTATACAACATTTGATTGTTAAAAACCTCATAAAATTCTAATTGCAGACACTCCAACCATGGATTTAGATTAAATTCTCTGCCATTAGGGGAAAAAAGCTTAAGAAAACTCCCTTGTGTAACGATTCAGGCCCACCACTAATAGATATTGTCTTCTTTGGGCTTTCCCTTTCGGGCTTCCCCTCAAGGCTTTAAAACACGTTTGCTAGGGAAAGGTTTCCACACCCTTATAAAGGGTGTTTCGTTCTCCTCCCCAACCAATGTGGGATATCACAATCCACTCCCCTTCAGGGCCCAATGTCCTTGATAAGGGTGTTCCGTTCTCCTCCCCAACCAATGTGGGATATCACAATCCACCCCTCTTCAGGGCCCAACGTCCTTGCTGCACTTGTTCCATTCTCCAATTGATGTGGGATCCCCACCAAATCCATCCCCTTAGGGGCCCAGCGTCCTTACTCGCACACCATCACGTGTCTACCCCCTTTGGGGAACAGCCTCCTTGCTGGCACATCGTCCGGTGTCTAGCCCTAATACCATTTGTAACGGCTCAGGCCCACCGCTAGCAAATATTGTCCTCTTTGGGCTTTCCCTTTCAGGCTTCCCCTCAAGGCTTTAAAACTCGTCTGCTAGGGAGAGGTTTCCACACCCTTACAAAGGGTGTTTCATTCTCCTTCCTAACCAATGTGGGATATCACAATCCACCCCCTTCAAGGCCCAGCGTCCTTGCTAAGGGTGTTTCGTTGTCCTCCCCCACCAACGTGGGATATCTCCAATTGAAAGATTACTAATTACTCTAATTTCATAAACATCCCAGCGTCCTTGCTAAGGGTGTTTCGTTGTCCTCCCCCACCAACGTGGGATATCTCCAATTGAAAGATTACTAATTACTCTAATTTCATAAACATCCCAGCGTCCTTGCTAAGGGTGTTTCGTTGTCCTCCCCCACCAACGTGGGATATCTCCAATTGAAAGATTACTAATTACTCTAATTTCATAAACATCCCAGCGTCCTTGCTAAGGGTGTTTCGTTGTCCTCCCCCACCAACGTGGGATATCTCCAATTGAAAGATTACTAATTACTCTAATTTCATAAACATCCCAGCGTCCTTGCTAAGGGTGTTTCGTTGTCCTCCCCCACCAACGTGGGATATCTCCAATTGAAAGATTACTAATTACTCTAATTTCATAAACATCCCAGCGTCCTTGCTAAGGGTGTTTCGTTGTCCTCCCCCACCAACGTGGGATATCTCCAATTGAAAGATTACTAATTACTCTAATTTCATAAACATCCCAGCGTCCTTGCTAAGGGTGTTTCGTTGTCCTCCCCCACCAACGTGGGATATCTCCAATTGAAAGATTACTAATTACTCTAATTTCATAAACATCCACACACATTCAGACTAAATCAACATATAGGATGAAATTCGAAAATAGCCAACAAATCTAACTTAAAGCAAGACAGAAATAAGCAGAAAGTATCCATCAAATAAGCTGTTCTAATAGCTCAAATTTTCTAGGAAACATAGAGAAAACTATTCCCTGACCTCTAATAGCTTCGTAGCATACTCAGAAACGCCATCAGAAACCAAGGCCACCATGTCCCTGTTAGACCCAGTATCGCGAATCGATTTACCAAGAACTCGAACCCCCAAAAGAAACTCATCGCCATACAAAAGCGTAACATAAGCTTCGTCGGAGGACGGCGATTCAGATGAAGAAGAAGCTGCTAACACTCGATTTAGAACGAAAACCAACGCGATCGTGATGAAAATCAAACCGCTAGATTTCATCATAAAACTATAAAAATTAAAAAATTAAAAAAAAGGAAAAAAAAGTTAAATTAATCCCCCAATTTCGTTGGAAAATTGGGAATTTTATAGAGAGAATCCTTTTGGAAGACTTGCCGATTGAAACGATTTGGCTTCTACCTCTCTCTCTGCATGTCGCCACCTCGACGCTTTTCAGAGGCGCCTTTTTTGAATTTTTTTTTAGCGTAATCTGGTGTGGTTGGTTCCACACAACTTTTGCTGTATCCCATCTTATTTATTTTTTAAAATACTAATTAACTTTTATTTTAAAAAATATATTTTCGAAATTTTAAATTTAATTTAAAAATAAAAAATATTTTTACGGTTAGGAAGTCGTTATTATCTATTTAAGGAATATAATTACTTTTTTTCAAAAATATTTTTGAATTTGTAAAAAGTTTAATTAATATTCTTAAAATGACATTTTGCCAGAAAAAAAGATAAATCTCTTTATTCAAAAGGTTGTTTTTTTTAATAATTATTCTTCAATTTATTTATTTTTTTTTTTTTACTTCAATTTCAAGTTGGTATATTTGAATTTTTTTCAATAATGATTTTATTTTCTTATCCTTATTAATATATTTATAAATGAATGAAAATTTAATTTATTGAAATTATTTTAATAAAATAAAATAATTAGCAAAAATTAATGGTGTAAATTTTTTAAAATTAATTGTAAGAGTGGAATATAAATATTATTTATTTACGTACAATTCTGATGATAAATTCAAATAACTGTCATGTATTCTATTATCAGATATCTTATTTCCAATAAAATTTTGAACCAAACGGCTCTTTAAATTCTTTCAAAAAGTTTAAAAGATAATGTCACCGAACCGAACCATTAGTATCACATTTAAAAAATAACATAGAAATTCTTTAAAATATTGAATAGAAAATTAATTTGGTGATGACATGAAACAATGAACGACATCTTAACATGTTTTTTTATTTATTTATTTAATGTTTTAACGATGATTCAACTTCAAAGATAGTTTTGAAACGTTTATGAAAGATTTAGAACGACATGACGATGCTTGTCTGGATTAAACTCGAGAGACGTCTACAAAATGAAAAGATTAGGGACTTAATAGACTTAGAGATGTCTGCCCCGTGGATGTCTCTAAGTCTCCCTCGCACGCCTTCAACTCTATTTAGACCAATTTGACATTGGTAAAACTGATATTGGCGTAAGCTTGGTAGGGTAGACACTCGATTTCGGCTTTAACTAGTTTTGAACGTGGTTTGCGAGTTCATGTAGTATTAGTTCAATCATATGTAGTATTAGTTCAATCGTATGTAAAGATGTAACATATAGAAAGAACTGAGCATAAAATTATATCTTTTGGGTTAATGAAATTATATTAGTATTGTAATAGTTGAAGCTCACCACAACTAAATATTGTCCTTTTTGGGTTTTCCGTCAAGGTTTTTAAAACGCGTCTGTTAGGGACAGGTTTTCACACCCTTATAAAAAATTGGTTTGTTCTCCTCCCTAATTGATGTGTGATCTCACAATCCACCTTCTTTCAAGGTCCAGCGTCCTCGCTGGCACTAATTCTCTTCTCCAATCGATGTGGGATCCCTAATCCAACCCTTTCGGGGCTCAGCCTCCTCGTTGGATCTCTAAAGGGGTGGGTTGTGAGGTCCCATATTGGCTCGAGAGGGGAAAGAAGCACTCCTTATAAGGGTATGAAAACCTTTTCCTAACAAGACATGTTTTAAAAACCTTGATGAGAAACTCGAAAGCAAAAGCTCAAAGAGAACAATATTGCCAGCAGTGAGCTTGGACGGTTACAAATATATTGTGAATATGTTTATGAATGGAAATGTGGTTGAAGATATTGATTGCTATTTGACTTTTATTGTGAATTCTATCTCGAGAGCCACCGCCAATAGATATCGATGCAAATATTGATCTAAACCCTTATAAAGGGTGTTTACAAATATATTGTGAATATGTTTATGAATGGAAATGTGGTTGAAGATATTGATTGCTATTTGACTTTTATGGTGAATTCTATCTCGAAAGCCACTGCCAGTAGAGATTGATGCAAATATTGATCTGAACTCTTATAAAGGGTGTTCTGTTCTCCTCCCGAACCAATGTGAGACATCACAATCCACCATCTTTCTGGGCCCAGCGTCCTTGTTAGCATGCTGTCTCGTGTCTACCCCTTTGGGGCCCAGCGTCTTATTGGCACACTGTCTCGTGTCTACCCCTTTGGGAAACAGCCTCCTCGCTGGCACATAGTCCGGTATCAAGCTCTAATACCATTTGTAACAGCTCAGATCCACCGCTAACAAATATTATTATTTTTGGGTTTTCCCTTTCGGGCTTCCCCTCAAGGCTTTAAAACACGTCTTCTCTGCTCAGGGAAGATTTCCACACCCGGGTGTTTTGTTCTCCTCCCGGAACATTACAAAAAGTTTCTTAGAAAAGAATCAATTTTTTTTAATAAAAATAAAAAATGAAAAAAATTCTCGTGGGAACTTGATCCTCGAAAAATTCTTATCTCGATTCTCACATAAATAAATGAAGATTTCCATATGGAAAGAGAATGAAGTAGGGAGCAAAGATGGAAATGAAAAAGATTCATCTGTTCTTGCTCTACAGACATCTCTAAACCCAACTAATTCTCAAGAATATATTACTTTGTTTGGAAAACTTTCATTTAATTTCTTTATCGATTACTGAAAAAAAAAAAATTACTATTTTTGTTTGACTTTTTATTTTAATTTGTCAATAAACATTTTTAATTACGATAGATATTCAAACACGAAATCAAACATAATATAATTCAATTAGTTAAAAGTTATAAGCTCGATTAAAATGTTCGATTTTACTACGAAAAGTAAATACGGACAAATTAACATCAAACATAATGATTTATTATAGTTTTGTAACATCAAACATAATAAAAAATATGCTTCATATCAATAGTTTTGTAACAGCAGATATTGTCTGTTTTGACTTGTTACATACCGTCGTTAGCTTCACAGATTTAAAACCCATTTGTTTGGGAGAGTATTCTACGTCTTTATAAAATATACTTTGTTCTCCTCTTCAACCGATGTGGACCTCACACTCATCTTAACAAAGTCCTCATTTATTTTTATAGAAATTTGAAGAGAATTCTTAGTATAAAATTTGTGAAGATTGGATTTCCCACGAAGAGGATATATATATATATATACAAATGAAATTGCTTCCCTGACCGCCCATCCTATGAGTTCATTCTTGTGTTGTTGGTTTGTTGTACTATTTTGTACCTCGATCGATTGATAGAAAAATATTCGGGAGCTGGGAGGGCCTATCGTGAGGGAACTTTCCCTTTCACGGTAGGTGAAGGTAAAGCGGGAGCTGCGTATGTCCACGGTGATCAAGGCAGAGCGACTACTTCTTTAAAAGAGGTTAGTTTTATCGAAACGGTTAGATCTGCTTTCATTAAAGAAAAGATAGGAGTTCTTGGTTTGGCTGATGTCTATTCGTATGGCAATGCAAACTTGACTCAGGATGAGGATTCCGATTTTCATACTGCTGCTATGAGCCGAAAGAGCTAGTAAGCTATCTCGCTAAATGAAAGGAAAAAGCACGTACGGGTTGACCTTGTTACAAGGGGCAGGGACCCTATATATATGTGTGTAAAAAATTATTCAATTTAAAGTAATTTTTAATGAATAATTTTCTTTTTTTCAAGATATTTTTTTATTAAAAACGTAAAATAATAAATATAATAATATTTTATAAGTAAAATATAATATAATATTCTATCAATGTGATGTCCCACATCTATTGGAGAGGAGAACGAAACCCTTTGTAAGCGAGTGAAAATCTCTCTCTAGCAGATGCGTTCTTGATGGGAAACCCGCCTGAAAGGGAAAGCCCAGAGAGGACAATATCTGCTACCAGTGGGCTTGGACAGTTACAATCAACATAATTAAAAAAAAAAAATCAAAATTTAATATTATAACATAGTCTTCAATACACAAAACATATATAATCGACATTTTATATTTATATATAAGCAGGACGTGACAGAAAATAGGGCGAACGGTCTCTAGCGTCGTGTAACTAACGTTAAGAAATCTCTTCCCGTTTCCTCTATCATTTTGTGTTTAAACGGGATGCCTTGCTCCATTTAAACCGGGTCCCCTTGAAGCCCTGACCCCGTGAATTAAACGAACATCTCTAATTATATGGATACTAAATTAATTAATTCTACCCGATACTAAAGTCAATATAAAAAATATGTAATCTAAGTGAGGTTAAATATTTAAAATTTTCGTGACAAAAACATTATATTAAAGAAAAATTAATGAATTACATTAAATTTATGAGTCCATGAGAGTACAACTTATTTACTTTTGAACGGTTAAGCAAGAAAAGCCATCAATTTCAAAATTAATTAGGAGAGGGCCATAGGTAAGACCTTGGACGTACTAAATTTAGGGTAGTAAATTTTGGTTAACATTTTAAACGTGGGTTGGGTCGAGGGCTTATTTGTACACTTACGATTCCAATTCAACCCAACTATATATGTCGCCGTCATCCGTATATGTGCGTCTTGCCTTTATTTGAAAAATGATGTGACACACAACGTGAGTATTTAGAAGAATACTCGGTAAGTGACCCCACATGCAAATGCAAACACATGCAACCATGCTCTTGGAACCTATCTCTATCTCATCTAGGGGTGGCCTCCAGTCTTGGATAACTATGGATGTGTAGTACTTCCCTACACACGACCCACATGTACGAGTGCCAATCCCTAGGTAGGCTCACACATCCCTTGGACTCTCTATGGTCACTAATCTGTAGCGACGTTCGGAGGTAAGCGAAACCCTAGTGTCATGTGCCTCATGAAAACCCCTATCATCATACTGTGCACGTCCGCACTCATCATCCCTAGGGAAAGTAGCTCTATGCTTATGAACATACAACATGCATGAGGCCACTCTAAATCCCATCATAGTGTCTGACACAATCCTCTAGTCTCATCTGTTTGTTACATTAAGTAAAACATGCTCGTGGATATTTAAATTAATATCATTTTCATGCTTTTAGGGTTGTGTCCTAGGTCGATCTAGCGACATGATGCAATATGACACTCATCATCAAATAACATGCTTAATATGGAAAACGTCATCATATTAAGCAAAACGTCATGCAAACATCTTACTCATCATAAAGCCATCAAGTACATCAAACATAATATCTACGTGGGATCAAGCAATTCTCCTCTCCAATCGACGTGGGATCAAGCAAAGGTATTTACACCCTAATGAGCCCACGATTTAGTTCATTAAAAGAAAAGACGGGGCAACATTTGACTAACATAACAAAATTAGAATGAAGCCAAACCCTAGCTAATTCACAATAAATAAGTTTAACATCGATTCACATTATGTTCTATAAAACCTATACTTTCTCTCCTTTCATTTATACATCCATTTTTTTCTAAACATGAAGTTCTTCCAATTCAAGTCTTTCTTTGTGGTTTACGTTCTCTTAAACTTGCAAACTCAATATTTGGTTCTTGGAGAGCCTCAAGTTCCTTGTTTCTTCATCTTTGGCGACTCGTTGTCCGATAATGGAAACAACAATAATCTTGTAACTCTCGCAAAAGCAAATTATAAGCCTTATGGCATCGACTTTCCACAAGGTCCTACGGGAAGATTTAGCAATGGTCGAAACCTTGCTGATTTCATTGGTTTGTTGTTCTACCCTTGTACTTGAAAACTTTACGTCCCATTTCATAATCTTTTTTTGTTTAGTTTTTACAAGCTTTGAATGTTTTAAGCTAAATTATACGAATTATATATGTGATATCCCACATTGGTTGGGGAGGAGAACGAACCACCCTTTGTAAGGGTGTGGAAACCTTTCCCTAGTAGACTAGTTTTAAATCTCTAAGGGGAAGCCTGAAATAAAAAGCCCAAAAAGTACAATGTCTGTTAGCGGTGAGCCTAGGCCGTTACAAATGGTATTAGAGCCAAACACTAGACTATGTGCCAGTGAGGAGGCTGTTCCTCAAAGGGGGTAGACATGAGGCGGTGTGCCAATAAGGATGCTGGCCCCGGAGGGGGATGGATTTGGTAGGGGTCTCACATGGATTGGAAAAAGGAAGAGTGCCAGCGAGGACGTTGGAACCTGAATGGAGGTGGATTTTGATATCCCACATTGGTTTGGGAGGAGAACGAAACACCCCTTATAAGGGTGTGGAAACCGCTAGTCATGAAGCGATGTGTCAGTAAGGACACTGGGCCCCGAAAGGGGTGGAATTGGTGGAGGTCCCACATTGATTGAAAAAAGGAACGAGTGCCAGCGAGAACGCTGGGCTCTGAATGGAGGTGAATTGTAATATCCCACATTGGTTGGGGGAGGAGAACGAATCACCCCTTGTAAGGGTGTGGAAACCTTTCCCTAGTAGACGCGTTTTAAAAATTCGAACTACTGGCCTTTTAACATCGTATAATATAATCATCCTTTTTAACATAACTTTATAAAAATATGTAATGTTGGTGTAAAGAACCGTACATAAATGAGCTGAGATCATATTCAAATGAGAGTGATCTCAAAGATATGAAGTTATGGTTAAGAAAAGCATAAAAAATAATGGATAGTTTTTACTTATACTAATGAGGTGCCCATTCTTTTTCAGTACTAAATAATAGAAACATCAAAATAAAACCGTGTTTAGCTTGGAACAATTTTAGGTTGAGTGACCTTTTAGAAATTTTCTTAAAAAACATGTGTGAGTAAGAACGAACAAAACTATAACGACCCTCGTCCAGGATTTGGATCAGGATTCGACATTTGATAGCTCTAACGTTCTCCACATCCTCTGCGATATGGTCAAGTTGCCTACTCCTCGCTTCATAAGAGTGAAGACTATACTCATAGACCAATACGAGTTCTTCCAGCATGTTTTTTCCTCGCTCACATGCATCCCAAGAAAATTCTAAGAGGTCACCCAACATAAAATTTGTGATGTCCTATATCGGTTGGGGAGGAGAACGAATCATCTTTTATAAGGGTGTGGAAACCTCTCCCTAGTAGATGCATTTTAAACCCCGGAGGGGAAGCCCGAAAGGGAAAGTCCAAAGAAGACAATATCTGCTAGCGGTGGACTTGGGTCATCACAAATGGTATCAAAGCCAGACACGGGGCGATGTGCTAGCGAGGAGGCTGTTCCCCGAAGGGGGTAAACACAAAGCGGTATGTCAGTAAGAACGCTGGGCCTCAAAGGGGGGTGGATTTGGTGGGAGTCCCACATCAATTGGAGAATGGAACGAGTGCCAGCGAGGACGCTGGGTCCTGAAGAGGGGTAGATTGTGATGTTCCACATCGGTTTGGGGGGAGAACGAAACATCCTTTATAAGGGTGTGGAAACCTCTTCCTAGTAGACGCGTTTTAAAGGCTTGAGGGGAAGCCCAAAAGGAAAAGTCTACAGATGACAATATTTGCTAGCGGTGGATTTAGGCTATTACAAAATTGCTCTAAATTAAACACGTTTAACCGTAGAGTTTATATGATTGAGCTATTGAAAAGAAAAGTACATTTTGTCGGTATAGATAGTGACTTTCAATTCTTTTAAACCTTTTTTAAACGAGCTCTTTATTTGGATGCAGTCTCAGTTCATTCATATACATTCTTTTTACTCGGGTTTCACAAAAACATACTAACATAACCCACTAAAAATAATTTTCCAGCTGAAAATTTGGGGTTCGCAAGTTTTATTCCACCCTTTGCAAGGACTAAGAATACACAAGGATCCGAGAGTCTACAAGGTGTAAATTACGCATCGGGAGGCGCAGGAATTCGTAGGGAAACTGGACAAGCAATGGTATTTAATACCTCTAAACTTTCAAAAATACTCGCAAGCTTTCAAAAAAGTTTAAAAAGTACGTACACCCTTAGTTTTGAATGGTAACGTTAAGATTTTGTTTCAAAAATACCTTTTAAATTTTGAACTTTAAAAAATTCCATTATACCCTTCAACTTTTTAAAAAATTGAAAAATATTATTTCTGCTAATACATATGCGAAATTTTAAAATTAGTATTAACACGGGCCTTTATAAAAATTAAGGGTTTTGATATTTTAAAACATTTTTATGAAAGCTAAAGATATTTTTAAATTTTTTTAAAGGTATTATAATTTTTTTTTAATTGTTAGAATATTTTTAAGATAAAATAAAACTCAAACCTACTTTTTATTAATTTAACCTTTTAAAAATAAAAAGAATAAAAACATGGTCATTATATATATATATACCCTTAAACTATGGGTACCACTAGAAGATATTGTCTGTTTTGGCTGGATACATAGCTATTAACCTCACGATTTTAAGACACGTTTTCTAGGAAGTGGTTTCAACACCCTCATAAGTAATGCTTTGTTCACCTCTCGACGTGTGATCTCACAATCTACCTCTTAGAGACCAGCGTCTTCATTGACACATTGTCCAGTGTCTGAGTCTGATATAATTTATAATAGTCCAAACCCATCACTAGTAGATATTGTCCACTTTTACTCGTTAGTATCACAGTCAGTGTCACGTTTTCAAAACACGTCTACTTAAATATAATAAACAAAAACCCAAAATAAAAACATTATCTGACAAACATGATTATTATGAAACGAGAGCATTATCAAACAAACATACGTAATTTTTAAAATATTTTTATCATTCAAAAATTGAAAACATAAGAAACAAAAACTCGAAACTCGAAACAAGAATATTATGTAATCGATATGAACCGTACTAATACAAATTCGATGAGTTATCTCGTTTCATGTTTGTAGGGAAGGGTGATAAGCTTGGACGAACAATTGAGGAATCACGAGTATACAATTTCAAAAATTGATAGGTTACTGGGGAGAAATGAAAGTGCAACAAGAACATATCTCGAAAGATGTTTATATGTGGTTGAGATGGGTTCCAATGATTACCTTAATAATTACTTTTCTTCACTTCCTTATACAACTAGCCTCCAATTTTCTCCTCGAGAGTATGCATTGGCCTTGCTCAAACAACTCTCTTCACAAGTGAAGGTTAGACCTAATTATCAATCTCTCATCCATTATTCTATAAATCTTATCGTCTTTAAAGCGTTCTCGATCATTTTAGAAGTGGGTTTTAATTGTTATCGACATTTTTTGCCTTCAAAGTCATTTAGTAAGTTGATCTAAACGTACTGTATTTAGAATAATGCAGCTAAAACTGTAACAGCCCAAGCTCATAGCTACCAGATATTGTCTTCTTTGGCTTTCCCTTTCAGGCTTCCCTTCAACGTTTTGAATCGTATTTGCTAATTTCCATACCCTTATAAAAAAAATATTTTATTCTTCTCCCGAATTGACGTGGGATCTTACAAAAATAATGTCTGCTCATTACTTTAGCCATTTGATAACATTTTATGTAGTTGAAAACTAAGCTTGTGACATAGTATGTGTGAGATCCCACGTCCGTTGGATAGGGGAACTAAACATTTTTATAAAGGTGTGGAAACCTCTCCTTTAACGGCCTACACCCACCAGCATATATTGTTCCGGGTTTTTCCTCAAGGCTTTAAAATGTGTTTGGGTTTCCACACCCTTATAAAGGGTGTTTCGTTCTCCTCCTCAACTGATGTGGGATCTCACAATCCACCCTCTTCAAGGCCTAGCGTCTTCGCTGGCACTCGTTTCTTTCTCCAATCGATGTGGGACCCCCACCAATCTACCCCCTTTCAAGGCCCAATGCCTTTACTAATACACCGCCTCGTGTCTACCCCCTTCGGGGAACAACCACTTCACTGGCCCATCACCTGGTGTCTGACTCTGATATCATTTCTAACGGCCAGACTCACCGTTAGCAGATATTGTCCTTTTTGGACTTTCCCTTTTAAATTAAGGGAAGTTCGAAAGGGAAAACCCGAAGAGGTCAATATTTTCTAGCAATGAACTTGAGTGGTTAAAAATGGTATAAGAGTCAGACACTGGATGGTGTGCCAGCAAGGATGTTGAACCCCGAAGAGGGGTGGAGACCGAATAGTGTGTCAGCGGAGACGGTTAGATAACATTTTTTTTTGTTGTTGAAAATTAAGGTTTGTATGGTTAGATGAATATGTTTCCATGCATTTCATGATTATTCAAAATTTTACTGATTTTGTGAAGAGAATATTGTAGACCCTATATACTCGAGGAGCTAAAAAGGTTGCTGTTTTTGGAGTGGGGATTTTGGGGTGTACTCCCTATGCAACGGCTACCTATGATACCCAAGGATCTCCATGTGTGGACAGAATCAACGATGCTATTCAACTGTTCAACGTTGGCCTTAGGTCTCTTGTTCAAGACCTCAATGCTAATTTCACTGATGCCAAGTATACATTCATTGACACATACCAAATTTCCTCACAAGGTATTCAATTCAAGGAACCATATCTTACAAATTTACGGTATATCAATGTCGAGTTGATAATAGATTTCGTTTTTCGTTTTCTGATATTGGTAATCGTGCTTGTTTCCTTACCATTTCTTTATTACGGGTTTTCATTAAAACAAAAATATTGAAATTCATAATCAAATTCCAAGAACGAAGAGTTTTTGAAACCGCATTTTTAGGCTTCGGTTCATGATCATTTCACTTGTAAGGACCCATACCCAGAAGTCGAAATCTAGATTCGGCACTTGATGTCCCCGTCATTCCCCTACGACATGGTCACATTAACTACTCATTTCTTAAGAGTAAAATCTATTCCCACAGACCAACACGAGTCCTTCTAGCATGCTTAAATGATCCACACTTACATGAGGTCACAAAATTGCTCTAAATAAAGTATGCTTAACTATGAAGTTGTTATGGTTGAGCCACTCATAAGGAAGGTGCACTTTGTTGATATAAGTAATGAGTTTCATTTCCTTTAAATATTTCTGAGTCATCCTATCATCAGGATCACTCTCATTCGGACATGGTCTCGGTTCATTTATGTATCCCTCATTTAATCGGGTGTCACATGTCCACCAGCTTCCGCCTTTGTTCGTCCCCAAACCACATTTTAGTAAGAGCCCAAGCCCACCGCTAGCAGATATTATCTTCTTTGGGGTTTCCCTTTCGAGCTTCCTCGAGTTTTTTTGAAACGCGTTTGCTAAGGAAAGGTTTCCACACTCTAATAAAGGATATTTTCTTCTCTTCCCCAACCAATGTGGGACTCTCACATCTTATTAGGAGAGATATCGTTCTATACCATTTATAACAACACATGCTTAGAATTTCGAATCTTGATCGGAATTCTAGGGTTGAGTTGTTACCTCGTTAGTTTCATTTATATGTTTCTTTGTTTCGCCTATAAATATTAGCCACTAAAAATACAAACTTGCAGGTCCACCAGTTTCTTTTACCCCTTGCTGTCAAGTGAAGCTTACAGGAGCGCAGTGTGATCCTTATGGAAAAGTATGTGGCAATAGAAGTGAAACCGTATTTTGGGATGGAGTTCATCCAACTGAGATTGCATTCATGGCATTGGCTAACAGGTCCTTTAATGCTCAATTTCCCAATGACACTCACCCTTTTGATATTAGCCAACTTGCTCAGCTGAAACTCCCATAAAAGCTTTAGTTCCTTGGAGTGACCATTTTCTCTTGAGTTAGATGTTGCTTAATATAGTTGTAATATCAATAAACGTCTAAGGATGTTATCTATGATCGACATACATATGAGCTAGAATCGAACATGTGTATGATGCTTTATAAACTATAGATATATGGTGCTTATGTGGGTTGTAATATCAAATAAATGTTTAAGGATGTTATCTATAATTGATATGTCTGCTTTGACTCGTTATGTATCGCCGTCAACTTTACGGTTTTAAAACACGTCTGTTCATGAGAGGTTTCCAAATAACTATAAATAATGTTTCTTTTCACTCTCCAGCTGATGTGGGGAATTCACAATCCACCCTCTTGGGGGCCAGCGTTCTCGCTGGCACATTGTCTAGTGTTTGGCTCTGATATCATTTGTAAGTGGACCTACCGTCGGTTTGGTTATAATTGTATGTTGAATAATGACGCGTGCCTTTGGCTTCGTGTCATATACTCGTATATGCAAACTGTTATGAAATGATATGTGTATGATATGATATGTGAATATTATGTTGTATGTGATAAATTGATATGTTTATGATATGATACGTTAAGATATAATATGTTTGAAAGCATGTTCGGGTTATGATATGTGCATAATATGAATTGATATGTTTGAAGACATGATAAGTTTATGATATGACATATGTGCAACATGAATGATATATGATATGATTGACATGCAAATAACAATTGACATAATGTACAACTTCGATATACGCATGAAAAATTATGATAAAAATATTATTATATGAAGGAAAATGCTCGTTGGTAACACATGATAATTGATATGAACCAAGAGACATCATTCATACAATATACTTCAATGAAGATGTGAAGAAAATGTTGTCAAAATTATCAAAAGAGGTTGCAATTCATGTCACATTGAAGAGGAATGAAGTTTGATGATTATAAATTTTGGGTGGGTTACAATTTAGAGTAATTTAGAGTTATTG
>NW_019268522.1:2548085-2557092 GCF_002738365.1 Cucurbita moschata | reverse complement strand
TGATATGAACCAAGAGACATCATTCATACAATATACTTCAATGAAGATGTGAAGAAAATGTTGTCAAAATTATCAAAAGAGGTTGCAATTCATGTCACATTGAAGAGGAATGAAGTTTGATGATTATAAATTTTGGGTGGGTTACAATTTAGAGTAATTTAGAGTTATTGTATTTTAAGACATTTTATTTACTAGGTTACATTTACATAATGACTAATTATGACCATTAAATATGAATGTTACAACTCTTGGAATGCCTTCAATAGTTTCATTTTGAGGCTATATAAACCCATGTATGTTGTATTTGTAAGATAGACTTGGAAAATATAGTAAAAGAAGCATTTGTGCTTTTCTTTAGCCAATGACTAAGTTTCTTTGCAACTCTATGTAGTTTAGGTTGCATGTAGAATCATTCAAGCTCGACATGATCAATCTTACTTGTGGAGTGATTCGAATCTCAATCAAGTGTTCTTGCGTTGAGATATTTGATCAACAAGAATCATTGAAGCTAGACATGATCGATCTTTGCTTCTGGAGTGATTCGAATCTTGCCTTGAGATATTCGATCAACAAGGTAATCCGAATCTTATTCCCCTTGTAGTTGATTCCTTATCTTATCATTTGGTATCAGTTCCCCTTATTCCCCTTGTAGTTGATCTTTGCTCTGATACAAAATGATAAGATAAGGAATCAACTACAAGGGGAATAAGATTCGGATTACCTTGTTGATCGAATATCTCAAGGCAAGAACATTGTTTGAGATTCGAATCACTCTAGAAGTAAAGATCGATCATGTCTAGCTTCAATGATTCTTGTTGATCAAATATCTCAACGCAAGAACACTTGATTGAGATTCGAATCACTCCACAAGCAAGATTGATCATGTCGAGCTTGAATGATTCTACATGCAACCTAAACTACATAGAGTTGCAAAGAAACTTAGCCATTGGCTAAGAAAAGCACAAATGCTTCTTTTACTCTATTTTCCAAGTCTACCTTACAAATACAACATACATGGGTTTATATAGCCTCAACTTGAAACTATTAAAGACATTCCAAAAGTTGTAACATTCATATTTAATGGCCATAATTAGCCATTAGATAAATGTAACGTAAAGTAAATAAAATGTCTTAAAATACAATAACTCTAAATTACTCTAAATTGTAACCCACCCAAAATTTATAACCATCAAACTTCATTCCTCTTCAATGTGACATGAATTGCAACCTCTTTTGATAATTTTGACAACATTTTCTTCACATCTTCATTGAAGTATATTGTAGGAATGATGTCTCTTGGTTCATATCAATAATGAAAAAGGAAAAATGTTGGACCTCATGCATTATTGTGTATTCATGCATCCGAGGATACCCTCTCCTTTTATGATAGTACGAACGTGTATGTTACAAGGCAGAAAAACGATCATTATGTTAACCATAATGCTGCTACGACGGCCGCTACTCCTAATGGGTGTTCGACATATACAACTACCAAAAAATGCTCACCGACTAGAAAGGAGCTCTAGAGGTGTGTGAATCGACTGGTGGGTCCATGCTCGCAAGTGGGGACCATGTATAGAAAAGTAAATACACATCTAAATATCCGTTTAGGATAGCGTAAAAAAATAGACTGATATGATAGGTCCCACTCATGATTTGTATGTGCTTGCATTTAACCCCGATAGGGGGTCGCTTACTAAGTATTTCTTAAAATACTCAAGCCATATGCTACTCATATTATTCAGGTAAAGACAAGACATTCCTGTACGACTGACAACGTCATCCCAATTTGAGACCATGACACATGCTTAGGGTAATTGTATTTATTTTCTTAGACTTAGATTAGAACATGGTGTTTTTAATTTTAACGCTTATTTATTTCATTTAGTATTTTGTTGTGTTGTTTATGTTTTCGAACACATAAGTCCATGACAGTATTTTAAGATAAAATTTATGTTTTATGATAAACTTTAAATGCTTATTTTCGTACAAAATGATTACGTTATAATGACGGTAACGACTCTAGGTAAGTAGAAATTTAGGGTCGTTACATCTAACATACTTTGTCCTCTATCATATGAATCCCAAGAAAGTTTCTAGGTGGTTATCCAACATAGAATTGCTTCAAGTTAAACACGTTTAACTATGGAGATCCTATGATTGAGTCACCCAAAATGAAGGTGCACCTTATTAGTATAGATAGTAACTTTCCATTCTTTCAATTCTCAGGATCGCTTTCATTTAGATGTAGTCTAGGTTTGTTTATGTACACGCATAACAGCAAAAAAAAAAAAAAAACAAAAAAAACAAAAAAACAAATAAGTTAATAAATAAATATATATATTAAACATTACTACACACATATATATATATGGTAATGATATTACTATATATAGATTAAATATTACTATATATATATTTATATATAGTAATAATAATATTACTATATATATATTAAATATTACTATAATATACATTTATTACCATATATATATATATATATATTAAATATTATAACGTATCAAATAAAAATGATTATTGTCGATAGTTGTAAAATAACTCTTGAAGGGAAACCTTGAGGCATTATTAGTAAAGAGATCCATAATTAATTTAATTAGCAGAGTTTTAAGATTTTTTACTTTGGGATCAAATTAGGGTTAATCAAACCATTAATTTGATTGAAATGAGGAATTAAGCCACTTTGAGACGAGACGTGGGAGGTACATTTCAACATAGAGTTCGTGTGCCGTCCTATGAGTTTTGGATCAGGATTTGGTCGGCATTTAACGGTCTCAAGTCCATCGCTAGTATATATTGTCTGTTTCGGCCCGTTATGTATTGTCGTCAGTCTCACGGTTTTACAACGTCTACACAGAGAGAGGTTTCCACATACATATAAGAAATGTTTCGTTCTCTTCTCCAACGGACGTGGGATTTTACATTACAAAGCAAAGGTATGTACGCCCTAATACTTATCATAGGGCCTACGGATTAGTTCATTAAGAAAAAAGACGGGTCTATGCAACTATGTAACAAATTCTACCGAGTCGTTTTCTAGATTGCAAATTTGGTTCTATAAAACCCATATTTTCTCTCCTTTCATTTATACATTCATTTTGTTCTTCACACTTAAACATGAAGTTCTTCCAATTCAAGTCTTTGTTTGTGGTTCATGTTCTCTTAAACTTGCAAACTCAATATTTGGTTCTTGGAAAGCCTCGAGTTCCTTGTTTCTTCATCTTTGGTGACTCGATGTCCGATAATGGAAACAACAATAATCTTGCAACTCTCGCAAAGGCAAATTATAAGCCTTATGGCATCGACTTTCCAAAACGTTCTATGGGAAGATTTACCAATGGTCGAAACCTTCCCGATTTCATTGGTTAGTTGTTCTTCCCTTATCTTGTAATTAAAAACTTTACATTTCGTTTCATAACCTTTAAACGTTTTTAGCTGAATTATACGAATTATATATCTCGATTTTAAAATCAGTTTCAATTATACTTTTAGACTTTGAATGATTTCACGTTTACCTTTGAAGTTCGAAATTTGTTCCAAAATTAGTTGAAAAATTGGCATACATGACATTATTTGCATCGTCGTTCATATATAAGAAATTCTATGTTGAGTGACCTTTTAGAATTTTTTTTAAAAAAAGATGTGGGAGCAAGAAGAAAACTGTAACAATCCACGCCCAAAATCCGGATTAGGAATATGTGTTGAGAATGATTGAGAGGAGTAATCTGACATGAGCTAAAATACTATCTCCATTGGTACGAGACATTTGGAGGAAAACCAAAAGCAACGCCGTGAGAGTTTATGCTCAAAGTGGACAATATCATACCCTTCTGGAGTGTCGTGATTTCTAACATTCTGCACTTGATAGCCTCGATATTCTCCCACAGACCAACACCTTGTTAGTAAAGGTAGTGACTTTCAATTTTTAAATTTTTTTTTCTTAATTATCGTATCCTGAGGATCTCTCTCATTCAAATGTGATCTCGGTTTATCGATGTACCCCGACTATCCTCACAGATCAACACGTTATTAGTATAAGTAGTGACTTTCAATTTTTTTAAAACTTTTTTTAACTATCCTATCATCAGGATCTCTCTCTTTTTAATGTGGTCTCGGTTCATCCATGTACCCCTCATTTACTTGAGTGTCACAAAAGTATACTAAAAATAAAGTTTTTAATACGACCTTAGGTTTAGGTTAAGTAATAAAAATTAATTAAACGTTTAATTATAATTTTCCAACTAGATATTTGGGGTTTCCAAAACCTATTCCACCATTTGCAAGGACTATGTATGCAAAGGGTATCAAGAGTCTAGGAGGTGTAAATTACGCATCCGGAGTAGCAGGAATTCGGAGTGAAACTGGACAAGCAAGGTATTTAATTTAATTTTAAATTTTAAAAGTTCCATTAATACCCTTCAACGTAAAAAAAAAAAAAGTTCAAAAATACCCTTTCCGTTAATACTATATTTCAAAATTATCGATAAAATTTTACTTCAGGAATTATTTTCTGATACTTTTGAAAATTTATTAGTATTTTTGAGACGCGTTATTAAGGGTAATTTTTAAAACTCAAGGTTATTTTTGAAACACTTTTAAAAGTTAAAGGATAATTTTGAAACAAAATATTAACGATTTTCCTCCAGAATTAACTGTAATATTATTATTGAACTTTTTCGAAAGTTTAAAGATATGTTTGAGATTTTTTTTTTCCCGAAAGTTTAAACATTATCATAGAAACATGATTCCTATGAAACAAGAATGTTATCTTGGGAGACGTAATTCTTAATAATATTTATGGTTTTAGGAAACTGAAAAAATAAGAAACAAAAACATGAAGTAAAAATTGTTAGGATCGCACAATAACGCACACACTCGATCTAGATGAACACAAAAAATATGATAGAGAAAATGCAATGAGAACTCTGTCTAAAGGATTTATATTGATGACTTCACGTATGTATAGTAAGAGAGAATACAGAAAATACAGAAAGTACATTTTCAAAGCTCTGCGAGTATATATATATATATATATATATGGTTTAGCTTACTATATTTAGCTTTACTAGATATAATCATCTACCATATATAACTATTTATCATATATATCTTTACCCAATATAACTTTTTAGCTATTTATGACAATTTCATTTACCAAATAGTTTTACTATGTATAATCGTTGACTCAGTTATAAATGAGCAGCAGACTCCATAACCTAACAATTCTTCCACTTGGAGACTGATCCAGTCAACTAAGAATTTCATTCTCAAGCAATCATGAATATCTTTACTGCACCATACCAATTGAGGTTTTGCATAACCTCAATATTCCAACATCAACACATTTTGTTAACATGTTTGCTAGATTCTTTGCACCCTCTATCTTCTCAAAACACATTACCATCTTCCACTAACCTGCAAGTGAAATGGTATCGCCTTCCATGTTTTATCTTTAAATGATAGACCGGGTTCCTCACCAACTGTATGACACTCTGACTATCTCTATAAAGAATCTTTTCGTGCTGCTTATTGCCCAATTCTTTCAGATAGTCAATCATCCATATCGTCTTCTTTCCAGCTTCAGCTATTGCCACATACTCAGCCTCAGTACAATGCATTTTTGAAGCCTAGACGTCCCATCATCCATGACTTGCTCCCACTTGGTTGTATCCTCCAACTGTAGGGCCTCTTCAAAGGGTTGTGGTTCCCTTTCATCAGCAACAGATAGTGTAATGAAGGTACATACATATCTAGTACTCTGATAGTACTGGATGATCTTCTCAACACCAGTTCAGGTGTCACTTGCTCCACTGCTGATTCCTCTGCAGTAGTCTCAGGAGTTTCATGAGTATCTGCTACAACATCACTAGGTGAATTTTCTTGCAACTCAAGCTCAACTCCCATTTGCTTCGTGGTCCTGGAACTTTGCTCCACATCTGGTTCTTCAGCAGTAGTCTTAGGAGTTTTATGAGTATCTGCTACAACATCACTAAGTGAGTTTTCCTGCAACTCAAGCTCAACTCCCACTTGCTTCGTTGTCTTGGAATTATGCTCCACATTTGGTTCCTCAACAGTAGTCTCAGGAGTTTCATGAGTATCTACTACAACATCACTAAGTGAGTTTTCTTGCAACTCAAGCTCAACTCCCACTTGCTTCGTTATCTTGGAACTATGCTCCACATCTGGTTTCTCAACAGTAGTCTTAGGAGTTTCATGAGTATCTGCTACAACATCACTAGGTGAGTTTTCCTGCAACTCAAGCTCAACTTTCACTTGCTTCGTTGTCTTGGAACTATGCTCCACATCTGGTTCCTCAGCAGTAGTCTCAGGAATTTTATGAGTATCTGCTACAACATCACTAAGTGAGTTTTCCTGCAACTGAAGCTCAACTCCCACTTGCTTTGTTGTCTTGGAACCATGCTCCACATCTGGTTCCTCAGCAGTAGTCTCAGGAATTTTATGAGTATCTGCTACAACATCACTAAGTGAGTTTTCCTGCAACTGAAGCTCAACTCCCACTTGCTTTGTTGTCTTGGAACCATGCTCCACATCTGGTTCCTCAGCAGTAGTCTCAGGAATTTTATGAGTATCTGCTACAACATCACTAAGTGAGTTTTCCTGCAACTGAAGCTCAACTCCCACTTGCTTTGTTGTCTTGGAACCATGCTCCACATCTGGTTCCTCAGCAGTAGTCTCAGGAATTTTATGAGTATCTGCTACAACATCACTAAGTGAGTTTTCCTGCAACTGAAGCTCAACTCCCACTTGCTTTGTTGTCTTGGAACCATGCTCCACATCTGGTTCCTCAGCAGTAGTCTCAGGAATTTTATGAGTATCTGCTACAACATCACTAAGTGAGTTTTCCTGCAACTGAAGCTCAACTCCCACTTGCTTTGTTGTCTTGGAACCATGCTCCACATCTGGTTCCTCAGCAGTAGTCTCAGGAATTTTATGAGTATCTGCTACAACATCACTAAGTGAGTTTTCCTGCAACTGAAGCTCAACTCCCACTTGCTTTGTTGTCTTGGAACCATGCTCCACATCTGGTTCCTCAGCAGTAGTCTCAGGAATTTTATGAGTATCTGCTACAACATCACTAAGTGAGTTTTCCTGCAACTGAAGCTCAACTCCCACTTGCTTTGTTGTCTTGGAACCATGCTCCACATCTGGTTCCTCAGCAGTAGTCTCAGGAATTTTATGAGTATCTGCTACAACATCACTAATGCTCCACATCTGGTTCCTCAGCAGTAGTCTCAGGAATTTTATGAGTATCTGCTACAACATCACTAAGTGAGTTTTCCTGCAACTGAAGCTCAACTCTCAGGAATTTTATGAGTATCTGCTACAACATCACTAAGTGAGTTTTCCTGCAACTGAAGCTCAACTCCCACTTGCTTTGTTGTCTTGGAACCATGCTCCACATCTGGTTCCTCAGCAGTAGTCTCAAGAGTTTCATGAGTATATGCTACAACATCACTAGGTGAGTTTTCCTACAACTCAAGCTCAACTCTCACTTGCTCGTCGAACCTTGCTCCACATATGGTTCCATTTTCAACCGCACCTTCTTCAATTCTCTGGCGGTCCTTGTGAAGCTAACTCGTTTATGCTTGCTCATAACGTAGTTCTCACAACAACCCACTTCAACAGATTTTAGACCTTCTAAAACTTCTTTTGCGGCCAGCGTCTTAATTCCTTTCACGCTCATATGTCCAAGTCTATTGTGCCATAGACTTGAATTTGAAGCACTCTCAGCAACAGCAGCTATGTTCATACACCCTGCAGTGGTGTATAAGGTTCCAGATTTTGAGCCACGTGCTACCACCGTAGCACCCTTCTTAATCTTCCACGAACTTTTCCCTAACTTTGTTGCATAACCTGTGCTGTCCAACTGACCAATAGAGATCAGGTTCTTTTTTAGATCAGGAATATATCTGACATCCTTTAATGTCCACTGATTTTCTGCTGGAGTTTTTATGCAAACATCTCATTTTCCTTTAATCTCCAAATCTTTATTGTCGGCAAGATACACCTTCTCGAAATTTTCAGACTTGAAACTCCGGAACAACTCTTTATTTGGAGACGAATGAAAAGATGCACCTGAATCCAAAATCCAGGAACTGTCCATGCTGAGGATTAGAGCATCCCCGATGTCTTCTGCTGAATTTCTAGAATCATCATCATCTCTAGATTTGTGATTCTGCTTCCTCTTTGGTTTTGTACAACTTGTCCGAAAGTGACCTTTTTCTCCATAATTCCAACATGTTACGTTTGATCTATATGGAGATTTTTCTCGGTTCTTTGATTTTGATCGCCCTTTGTTTGGGCCCTTCGATTTACTTCTTCCCCGTTGGTCAACACTAAGAGCACTACCAGATGAATTTCTAATTTCTCGTTTGCGAGTATTTTCACCGAGAACTACATCTCGAATTTCATCAAACTTCAGTTTATCAGATCCTCGGGAACGGCTGATTGCGGCAACAACAGTATCCCACGACTTGGGTAAAGATGATATCAAAATCAATGCTTTAATTTCATCTTTGAAATTAATTTCCACCGAACTCAGTTGACTTACGATCATATTGAATTCATTTATATGATTCACAATAGATCCACCTTCAGACATCTGTAGATTGAACAATCTCCGCATCAAATACACTTTGCTTATAGCCGACAGTTTTTAGTACATATTCGACAGCGCCTTCATTAGATCTGACGTTGTCTTCTCCTTGATGATGTTAAACGCCACATTTCTGGATAGCGTCAACCGGATCATCCCTAAGGCTTTTCGATCCTTGAGCTTCCATTGCTCCGTGGTCATGGTATCCGGCATCACTCCCAACAGGGTTTCGTGATGATCTTTCTGGTACAGATAATCTTCAATCTGCATCTTCTAAAAACTGAAATCGAATCCATCGAACTTTTCAATTCCAATCTTTGAACTTTCCATCTTCACAGATCGTGGTGACTTCGGCCTAGCTCTGATACCAGT
>NW_019268522.1:2502956-2548075 GCF_002738365.1 Cucurbita moschata | reverse complement strand
CTAACTTTGTTGCATAACCTGTGCTGTCCAACTGACCAATAGAGATCAGGTTCTTTTTTAGATCAGGAATATATCTGACATCCTTTAATGTCCACTGATTTTCTGCTGGAGTTTTTATGCAAACATCTCATTTTCCTTTAATCTCCAAATCTTTATTGTCGGCAAGATACACCTTCTCGAAATTTTCAGACTTGAAACTCCGGAACAACTCTTTATTTGGAGACGAATGAAAAGATGCACCTGAATCCAAAATCCAGGAACTGTCCATGCTGAGGATTAGAGCATCCCCGATGTCTTCTGCTGAATTTCTAGAATCATCATCATCTCTAGATTTGTGATTCTGCTTCCTCTTTGGTTTTGTACAACTTGTCCGAAAGTGACCTTTTTCTCCATAATTCCAACATGTTACGTTTGATCTATATGGAGATTTTTCTCGGTTCTTTGATTTTGATCGCCCTTTGTTTGGGCCCTTCGATTTACTTCTTCCCCGTTGGTCAACACTAAGAGCACTACCAGATGAATTTCTAATTTCTCGTTTGCGAGTATTTTCACCGAGAACTACATCTCGAATTTCATCAAACTTCAGTTTATCAGATCCTCGGGAACGGCTGATTGCGGCAACAACAGTATCCCACGACTTGGGTAAAGATGATATCAAAATCAATGCTTTAATTTCATCTTTGAAATTAATTTCCACCGAACTCAGTTGACTTACGATCATATTGAATTCATTTATATGATTCACAATAGATCCACCTTCAGACATCTGTAGATTGAACAATCTCCGCATCAAATACACTTTGCTTATAGCCGACAGTTTTTAGTACATATTCGACAGCGCCTTCATTAGATCTGACGTTGTCTTCTCCTTGATGATGTTAAACGCCACATTTCTGGATAGCGTCAACCGGATCATCCCTAAGGCTTTTCGATCCTTGAGCTTCCATTGCTCCGTGGTCATGGTATCCGGCATCACTCCCAACAGGGTTTCGTGATGATCTTTCTGGTACAGATAATCTTCAATCTGCATCTTCTAAAAACTGAAATCGAATCCATCGAACTTTTCAATTCCAATCTTTGAACTTTCCATCTTCACAGATCGTGGTGACTTCGGCCTAGCTCTGATACCAGTTGTTAGGATCGCACAACAACGCACACACTAGATCTAGTTGAACACAAAGAACAGGATAGAGAAAATGCAAGGAGAACTCTGGCTAAAGGATTTATATTAATGACTTCAAGTATGTACAGTAAGGGATAATACAGAAAATAGAGAAAGTACATTTTCAAAGGTTTACCAGGATATATATATATGGTTTAGCTTACTATATTTAACTCTACCAAATATAACCATCTACTATATATAGCTATTTATCCTATATAGTTTTACCCAATATAGCCTATTTCCTATCTATGACAATTTACTTTATATGTCATCTACCAAATATAACTGTGTATAACGGTTGACTCAGCTATAAATAATCAACAGGCTCCATAACCTAACAAAAACATTATTAGATAAATCGACTCCTATGAAACAAGAACATCATCAGACACACGTAATTTCTAATAATATTTCCGTTTTAAATAAAAAAAAACACTCGAAACCTGAAACAAGAACATTATCTAACCGATATGAATCGTACCGATACGAATTCGATGAGTTATCTTGTTTCATGTTTGCAGGGAATGGTGATAAGCTTGGACGAACAATTGAGGAACCACGGGTATACAATTTCAAAAATTGATAGGTTATTGGGGAGAAATGAAAGTGCAACAAGAACATATCTCCAAAGATGTTTATATGTGGTTGAGATGGGTTCCAATGATTACCTTAATAAACGATATTAAGGTAGAACCGAACATGTGTATGATGCTTAATAAACGATAGATATATTGTGCTTATGTTGGTTGTAATATCAAATAAATGTTTAGGGATGTTATATGTGATTGATGTCTGTTTTGGTATGTTTTACGTATCGTTGTTAGCCTCACCGTTTAAAAAACATGTCTATTAATGAGATGTTTCTAAATAATTATAAGGAATGTTTCGTTCCCCTCTCCAACTGATGCGGAGAATTCACAATTCACCCTTTTGGGAACCTAGGGTCCTCGCCGGCACACTGTTTGGCTATGATACCATTTGTAAGTGACCCTACCGTTGGTTTGGTTATAATTGTATGCTAAATGTGACATGGGCCCGTGGCTTCATGGCATATACTCATATATGCAAAATGTTATGAAACTTTAAAACGCATCTAGTAAGGAGAGGTTTTCACACTATTATAAGGAACGTTTTTTTTTATCTCACAATCCACCCCTCACTGGCACACCGCCCAGTGTTTCGTTCTAATACCATATGTAACAGCCCAAACCTACTATTAGCAGATATTGTCTGATTTGGCCCGCTACGTGTCGTTGTCAGCCTCATGATTTTAAAATGCGTCTACTTAGAAGAGGTTTCCACACCCTTATAAGGAATGAATGAATGTTTCGTTCTCTTCTCCAACTGATATGGGATTTCACAATTCATCCCCTTAGGGGCTAGCGTCTTTATTGGCACGGGTTTTGGCCCGTTACGTGACGTCGTCAGCCTCACGATTTAAAAGCGTGTCTCTTTGGAAGAAATTTCCACACCTTTATAAGGGTGTAAGGAACGTTTCGTTTTCTTTTGTAACCAATATAGAATCTCACACGTTCTTTTCCCTCGATCGAATTTTACCATTGCTCTCACGTTAAAGTGAGATCGATGTATTTTCCTAAGGAATCCATAAAAGAAAAATGAAAATGAGAAGCCTTAGGAACACAAAATTGGTAGTATCCTTTTCCTTTTTTTTCAGCCACACCCCATAGCAAACTCACGATCATTAAAGACCTCAAATTGCACAACCAACCCAAAAATGTGAAGGACAATGGAGGCCCAATATATTAAACTAGGGTACCCTACACAAGATGAAGCAACAATGATCAATTTTACTCTCACTTAGATTTTTATTTGGATTATATTATTTTCGCTTTTAACCGTGTCCAAGTGCACCACTAGTAGGTATTGTCTGCTTTGGCTTATTATGTATCGTTATTAGCCTCACGTAAAAGGTTTCCACACTTTTATAAGGAACGTTCAGTTTCCCTCTCCAACTGATGTGAGATCTCACAATCCACCCCTTGGAGACCCAACAACCTCGCTAGGGATGCTGACACACTGCTTGGTGTCGGCTCTGATACAATTTGTAGCAACTCAACTTCACCGCTAGCAAATATTATCCGCTTCGGCCTGTTAAATATCGTCGTCAGTCTCATGGTTTAAAAATGTGTAATGTTAAGGAGATATTTCAACACATTTATAAGAAATGTTTCGATCCTCTCTCCAACCATGTGAGATCTTACATACATAAAGGGTAGAGGATCCAAAATTTCGATCATTGAAAAAGTAAGTAATCCATTATCAAGTTAGTCATGCTCGTGTCAGCCCTCGTTCTTTTTCTCTCTCTCTTTTAATTTTCTTTTTAAGTTTAACAACGTTATGTAGAGTAGAGATTTGTCTTTTTTATCGAGAATCTACAACTTAACCAAATAAATTATGCTCAGACTCGAGGCCTTCTCTCTTGATGGCTATTTGCCAAGGAGCATAAATTCTATGCCAATATGAATAGTGTTATGGGCTTATGGTGTGCGTTTAATTCAGCTTTTCAGCAATAAAAATGCCCCTTTGACAAAGTAACCTTCCCATCAAGATGCTCTGCCCACACTCTTTCACACTTGTAAATGGAACTTGTTCTTCCAAGGATTTTAGAATTTTCTTCCATGAATAAAATTTAATCTAAGATTTAATATAAAATAGCATTTTAATCCATAAAACTATATAATATAACACCTAGAATGAAATAGTTATTATAACGGCCTAAGCCCACCGCTAGTAGATATTGTGCTCTTTGGACTTTCTCTTTCAAGCTTCACCTTAAAGGTTTTAAAACATGTCAGTTACGGAAATATTTTCACACCCTTGTAAATGGTGTTTCGGGGCCCAGCGTCCTCGTTGACACTCGTTTCTTTCTCCAATCGATGTGGGACCCCACCAAACCTACCCCCTTCGAGGCCCAGCGTCCTTACTGGCACATCGCCTCGTGTTTACCCCCTTAGAGGAACAACCTCTTCACTGGCACATAGTCCAGTAAGGGAAAGCCCAAAAACCTGAGGCGAAGCATGGAAGGGAAAGCCCAAAGAGAACAGTATCTAAATGAGCACCGATTCCGTTGTGTACCTATGAAAGACGCGTTTTAAAGCTTTGAGGGGAAGCCCAAAAGGAAAAGCCCAAACAGAATAATATCTATCAGCGGTAGGCTTGGGCCGTTATAGGCATAAAATTCTAAGATCGAAAATGTACTTGAGCAAATAAAATATACCAAAACTAAAAGAAGGGGAAAGAAAAACACATGCAACTCTTGGGAGCCCCCATGTGATGTAGATAGAGAATCAATGCATCCTTATTGTATACCATTTTTTGTGTGCAATATTTGAAGTTCATTGATTTTAGTTTCCAAGTGAATAAAGGAATCAAATTCCAATTTTGATTGGTCCTTACAAATGTACTTTTATGCCAATTGCATTAGTGAATATACATTGCCAATTATCTTACACAAGATCAAGTATCAAATGCTCTCTACAAATAATGGAAGAAAAAATAGTGGCTTTCATTAGTTTCATGCAATTATGTTTACTAAATAGTGGCTATGATTTATTTTAGAAAGATTTTGCTCTCGTATAAACGAGGGGATATAAATGAACTGATACTATATTCAAATGAGGATGTCAGATCCCACATCGGTTGGAGAGGAGAACGAAACATTCCTTATAAGTGTGTGTAAACCTAAACCGTGAAACTAATGTTGATTTGTAACGGGCTAAAGTGGACAATATTTGCTAATGGTGAGATTTGACTATTATAAATGGTATCAGAGCTAGACATTGGGCGGTGTGTCAGCGAGGACGCTGGTCCCCCAAGGGGGTGGATTTCGATCCTACCTCGGTTGGAAAGGGGAACAAAACATTCCTTAAAAGGGTGTGAAAACCTCTCTTTAGTAGATGCGCTTTCAAACAGTAAGACTGACGATGATTTCAATCCCACCTCGGTTGGAAAGGGGAACAAAACATTCCTTAAAAGGGTGTGAAAACCTCTCTTTAGTAGATGCGCTTTCAAACAGTAAGACTGACGATGATACGTGACGTGCCAAAACGAACAATATCTGATAGCAGTGAGTTTGGGCCTTTACAGAAAGTGATCATAAAAATATTTATGTTGGGTGACTTTCTAGAAATTTTCTGAGGAAACATGTGAGTGAAGACAAAGATTGACATTTTATTGCATCCTTGCATCTCATCCCATGTAACATGAGCACGTTACCCTATTTGTCTTGAACTACTTCTAAGGGAAGTCTCTGTTATCTCACATGTACGAGGCCATATATTTCTTATAGTGTTGGAGTTGTGAGCCAATTCATGGATCTTTCATTCTTATTGCTCTGGGTTTCAATCTATATGATATCTAGTCTGTACAAAATCAACATCTTTTGTTACCAAACATACTTAACTTTGGAGCTTTGTGATGAAGCCACTCGAAAAGAAAAGTGCACCTTGTTAGCATAAGTAATAATTCCAGGTTCAATCGAAGAGATCGAAGCGAAGTCATCAATTCAACTATTCACACGGTCTCCCAACCTCTTTTCCAAATATCGATTCATTCTTGTACCCATCTTTACACGAACGTCACAATACTAGTAACCGAGAATGATTTTTAAGAAATATAAACAATAAAGCGTTGCCATTTTTAAAGCATGAGTATGTAACTCAACGATAAAACTTTATCTATCTTCTATGAAATTAAAAGGTTTAATCTTTCGTCATAATATTAAATAAAAAAATGATATAATATACTCTATCATTCAATACAATTTAAAAATCTACCCATTTGACGACGTATGCGAGAGCTCATTCACATAAAATATTCGATTTTCTGGTTATCAAAATGAGAGAGATGATTCAAGAAGAACTAAATTGAGAGAACGAGAAAAATGAAAAATGAAAAATAGAAAGATCGAGCTAACCCGACATAGACAACAATCTAGACAACCAAGTGATTGAGATATCTTGAATCGACCAAAAAAAAAAAAAAAAGAATGGAGATCAAGGATGTAAGTTCAAATTGATGGAAGAGAATGTGATAAGTTTTAAGTGGTTGAAAAAAATAAGCAAATTTTAAAAAGAATTATACATTAAAAAAATGTTTTAAAAAAGTGGAGATTCCTTTGGCAATTTAAGATGAACCATTTGAGAATGAATCTTATTTATTTACATTTCATATTATTTCATAACATAACATAATATCGATCAAATCTCATCGTATCATCTTATTGAGCTACTTTAGGTTATCAACCTATCTAAATTTATCAATATTTATACTATAAGGTTGTTACTATATCAAATATACAATTTAGAGTTACGAGGCCATAGCCTTATAGCTCACCTACTTCAGTATGTCTTTGTCATTAGAGATGTCCATTTTATCCGTGGTGTCGGGGCCTACCTAGAACGAAGCGAAAATTCACCGTTTAGACGGAAAATGAAGAGGGAGTGAGGATCGTTTTTTTTTATTAGATAAATGGGGTCGGGAATGAGATTATATTTCTCCGTTCCTACTCCGATAAATGGGGTAGGTTTCCTATCTCAATTTATTTACTAGAGCTCATTCGAAATTATCTCAATCATTGATGTCATGTGATCCATCCAACGATCTATATCATATAGTCTAGCTCTTCTAAACTCATATCTCAATCATTGATGTCTCATGAGCTATTCAACGATCGGTTACTCATCAACTAACTCCTGTGATCATACCTCGATTATTGATATCATACTTAACGATTGGTTTATGCTATCTAACTTCATTAAATTTCAAAATGTAGTTTTTTTTTATTTTATTTGAAAATGGTTTAAATCTAATTCAGATCGTTAATGAAGTGATGTAGTTGTTAAATTGCTTGTACGTTGTTGCTTTGACGAAATGCATTAAGTTTTATATTCATTTAGACTTCTGTAGCAGAGAAATGAACCATAGTCACTAAATTTAGTGATCAAGCTCGCTCGAGAAATGAGCTTCTTCAACTAACTAAACCTAGTGATCAAGCTCAATTGAGGGATGAGCCCGGTCGACCGAGCCGAGGAGGTTGCCAAGTTGGTTATTTTTATTTGTTCTTAGTATTCCTCAATATTTTTTTAATTATTATTATTATTATTATTTGACAATAAGCTAACACTAATTTCAATTTAACTAAGCTAACACCAAACAAATCCAACCCCAATAGAACAAGCACATTGTGAAAACGACGGCGTTTCAATCAAACGGCAGCCATCCCAGAAGGATAACGGTCGTCAACAGGACTAGGACTCCCATCGGCTGGCTCAATCCTCCTCAGCATAAACCCAGCCGGCTTCCCAGACGGATCATCCTCGTCATTGTACACGTAAGCAAACCCCCCATGCCTCGTCATATCCATCCCTGCCATCTCATCCTCCCTCGATATCCTCAGCAATTTCGCCTTCTTCAGCCCATAAAACAATCCCCCCATCGTCACCGACACCCACCCCACAATCGCCGCTATCTCCACCAATTGCGCCGCCAGTAGCCTCCCTCCGCCGCCCATAAACAACCCAAACGGCCGCCCTGCCTTATAAACCTCCGCCACGTACTCCTTTCTCGCGAATAATCCCGTGAATATCAACCCCCACGCGCCACATCCGCCGTGGAGTTGCGCTGCCTCTAATGGGTCATCGTAGCTGCACTTCTCGGCTAGCTTGTTGAAGCCAATTAGAATCCAAGCCGCTATGAATCCACATATCACAGCCGCCCATGGGTCCACTACGGCGCAGCCGGCTGTGATGGCTGCGAAGCCACCTAATAAGCCGTTGCACACGTCGATTACGTTCCAATGTCCAACTAACAGCCGTTTTGAGAAGAGCGTTGTTAGCGCGGCTGTACATCCGGCTAATGTTGTGGTGACTCCGGTTCGGCCTATGGCGCTCCATTGGCCGTAATAAGGGCGGCCGTCATTGTAGGATTTGGAAATAGTTAGAAACGAACCGGGGTTGAACCCGTACCAGCCGAACCAGAGGAGGAATGAACCGAGGACTACTAAGGAAGCGCTATGGCCACGTAGAGCTACGGACCGGCCTGAACGGTCGAATCGGCCGATTCGTGGGCCTTCGATTAAGGCTCCCCACAAGCCGGCTATGCCGCCGACCATGTGGACCACGCCTGACCCAGCGAAGTCGATTGCGCCCGAGTTGAATAGGAGGTTACTGGGTCGAGCTGCGCTAGCCCAGCCATCGGCCGACCAGAACCAGTGGGAGACTATGGGGTAGACAAAACCGGTTAGGACGGTCGAGTAAATGAGGTAGGCTACGAATTGGGTTCGCTCGGCTATTGAACCGCTTGTGATGCCTGTTAAAAACACGAATAAAATATGAAAAATATTCTATTATTTCAAACTATTGATAGCCACACAAGCTTTTAAATATTACAAATTTAATGAAAAATATTAAATATATTTATTTAATTTATTTAATATGATTTAACCGGAGGTCGTAGCCTACCAGAGATCTACCCTAAAAAGAGTGAAAAATTAGAAATATTCATTTAACTCAAAACCGAATCTTGTGGGACCCACTCCAAACTGGAAAATCTCCGGTAAGGAGAATAGGGAAAAATGCCCACGAGAGATCTGCCCTAAATAGAGTGAAAAATTAGAAACGTTCATTTAACCCGAAAACGGAATCTTGTGGGAACCACCCCAAATGGGAGAATCTCCGTTAAGGAGATAGGGAAAAATTAAAAAGACATTATTCCCTATTAGATAAACCTGTCTTCTCCATATATTTATTTACGTGGTTATCAAAATTTGAATTTTTAGAAATTATGTTGTATTTTATGTTATATTTTTATTTATGAAATATTATTGAATAATCAATTCAAAAATCATTTTAAATTAATTTTTAAAATATACATGTATATAAATATATTAAAAGATTAGAAAATAATTTTTATAAAAATAAATGGAGAATTTTACGAAAATGAATATTGAGATGAGACTGTAACAGCTTAAGTCCATCGCCAGCAGATATTTAAAACGTGTGTATTAGAGAGAGGTTTCCACACCCTTATAAACAATGTTTCATTCTCCTCCCAAACCGATATGGAATTTCATAGAAACGGTCTCACTCTCGATCGAGTTTAAAATTGATCGGAGGAAGTTGATGAGTATTAAGAACATGAAATTTACCTGCGGCAGCAATAGCAAAGGCCCATTGGTAAAGAAAGAAGCTATAATCAGTGGAGGGGTTAGGGAAATGGGAGAGGCCAAAAAAGTGGCGCCCGATGAAGGAGTTAGAAGGGGCACCGAAGGCGAAGGCGAAGCCGAAGAGGTAGTACGAGAGGCCACCGGCGGCTGCGTCGAGGACGTTGGTGAGCATGATGTTCATGGTGTTCTTGGCCCGGACCGAGCCAGCGCATAGCATGGCGAAGCCGAGTTGCATGGCGAAGACGAGGTAGGCTGAGAAGAGAAGGTAGGTGTTGTCGAGGGCGTAGGAGGTGGACGTGAGAGTAGCGGCGACTGTGTTGAACCTCGAGCAGAGGTAGTCGGCCACGGCGGAGGAGTTGGCGGTGGCGGTCGAGCCGAGGAGGGTGGCCAAGTCGGAGGGTTGGCAGGAAAGAGTGGCCATGGTGAGAGAGTGGGAAATGGCCAAAGGGAAATGAGTGTGTGTTAGGGATGGAGAGAGTGTTTGGTGGAGATTTATAGAGGAAAGTCAATCTCTCTCACATGGATGACTTTGATTTTAATTTTTTTTTAAAATATTGATTTATTTCTTTTTTATTTTTTTAATTACATTTTATCGGTGTTTATTTAGTTCTATGTTTCAAACCGCTGTTAATAATTCTCGAACTTGTAAAATCGTGTTAATTATTTTGTTCTCGTAATTTTTTTTTTTTTTAATTGATCTCTTCGGCCTTGTTTTTGAAATTGTATGTTTATCTTGATTAGAGATGGACAAAGGGCATAGATGGGGAAGATGTCCATAGAGCGGGTGGAGATGGAGAAGCCTTCCACGTCACCATCTCCGTAAGATTAACCATTTATCCATTTATTTATCCATCTCGTTTGAAAGAGACTCAAGTGTCGAATAAAGGGTGACTTTGGTCGAACACTCTAGAGAATGAGTCGAGCCTCGATTAAGGGAAGACTGTTCGAGGGCTCTATAGGCCTCGAGAGAGGCTCTATGGTATACTTTGTCCGAGTTGAAGATCGTTGAGAATTGTTGGAAGGGAGTTCCACATTGGCTAATTTAGAGAAGGATCATGGGTTTATATAAGTAAGGAATACATCCACACCGTTATAAAGAGTGTTTCGTACTCCTCAAGGTTTTAAAACTTTTAAAACGAGTAGGAAGAGGTTTTTACACCTTTACAAAGAATGTTTTGTTTCCCCATCCCACAATTTGGAATCTCACAATCCACCCATTTGAAGGTCTAGCATCCTAACTAACACATTGCTCGGTGTCTAGCTCTAGATACCATTTGTAACAGCCCAGTCTCGATTTCCACCCTCTTATATAGAATATTTTGTTCCCCTCTCTAACCCATGTTGGATCTCACAACCCACCCCTCTTGGGGGCTAGGAGGCCAGCGTCCTCACTGACACACTGCCCGACGTCTAGTTCTGATACCATTTGTAGCCGTCCAAGCTCACCACTAGCAGATATTATTTTCTTTAAGCTTTCCCTTTTAGACTTTTCCCTCACTAGCAATTTCTATACCGTTATAAGGAATGTTTCATTATCTTCTCCAACTAATATGGGATCTCACAGTAAAAAATATTTTAAAGCAAAGTTTAATGTCGGTCAAATAATTATTTTACGAAATTAATAAACTAAATAAATAGAATCTTTGAAATTTTGAAGACAAAAATATAATAATCTTTGAAGTAATATTATTGTAAGAAGATATTAGAAAAAATAATCATATATAATTTAGAATCCAAGCATTAATTAAACTATAAATTCTATAATATTGACCATATAATAAAAAAATAATAATTATAAAAACGTCATCATATATATTTTTAATTTATAAAAATAATTTTAAAAAATAAAATTATTGTGTGGTCCTAGGAAGGAGAGTTGGGAAGCATACAACGCATAGGTTTAATTATTGGACCAAAGTTGTGCAAATGAGTAACAAAATAGCAACCAAGTGGAAAGAATCTTTGGAATTTCTTGAAATCATGATGAATTATTAAATGAGTGGACGTAGGGTGCAATGGTCTCGTAATACTCGTGTTAATGGTAAGTTCGATAACTTTTTTATTTTTTTAATCATTATTATAGAAATGTTCATTTCAACTGCAAGAACCCGTCTCGAATAGACGGATGACAGAGAGATTTTTTCCTATTAGCTAAACGGGATCATGGATAAAAATTATATTCTTCATCCCTATTTTTGCCCTTGACTTCGTCAAATTTCCGCTCGTATCAAAACGAATCGATGAAACGCTAAAACCGACTAAAATATGTTGGAATAGGAAGCAACCCTGATTTAGTCCTTATCCATCCTAACCCTATATAGAATCGATGAAAACGGTAATTGTGAGATATATAAACGATTTAATTTTCTCGGAGAATGTAACGTCCCTAAATTTCTACATACTTAGAGTCGTTACTAACGTTTCATGCTCATCATCTACATGGAAATGTAACTCAAGAGTTTACTCTCACCAGAGTCAAAGTGGTCGAGCCCAAACCTGACAATTTAAAATATGGGAAGTTAAGCTGAGGCTCACATGTTCGAGACCGGCCGAGATCGAAAACGTCGTGTGATAAAGCCGATAATGCTTACTAAAAGAGAAAAAACAAGGTACATAAGGAACAAGATGGATCACTATGGAGACAATTTAGATCACTTAAAGTGGAGAGTTAAGTTAGAAGACTTAAGGACCATTCAAATTAATTCGGACGGATCTGCCCTCTATTAGGTCTTCTAGAAGGAATCTTGCCAACAATTTGGATCACTTAAAATGGACACTCACCCACAATTGCATCTATCTATATATATATATATATATATATATATATATATATATATATATAGTTTTAAAACGCCTCTTGAGATAGGTTTCCACACCCTTTCCCCCTACCCAAGGTTATATACTGTGAGCCGTTGTTATTTCTCTCTTGCTTGCTTATATAACGTTTCTTTAAAAAATCTCTCTTTCGAAAATCTCTCTCTACTCTCGCTTTCTAAAAACCTTCTCTTAAAATCGAGGTCAGAGGCTTGAGCATACGTCGCTTGGCCGTAGGCGACGCAAGAACGAATTGGCTTAGCTCACTTGTTGTTGGAAAGTGAGTGTCCCACAATCGCAAGTCCGCTGCCATCAAAAGTGCGATTGTGACAAGTGGGAAAATTGTTTAATTTCCCTCTCCAATTAATGTGGATCTCACAATCCACCTCTTTGGGGCCCAACATTCTGACTGGCACACCGTCTAGTGTCTGACTTTGATACCATTTAATTGACTTTATCATATGGGTTCATAAATATAACCGCCCAAACCCACCGAGCAGATATTGTCCGCTTTGGCTCGTTAAATATTGTTGTCAGCCTCACAGTTTTAAAATGTGTCTGCTAGGGAGAAATTTCCACATTGTTATTAAGAAATGTTTTGTTTCCCTCTCCAAATGATGTGTGACCTCACAATCCACCTCTCTTGGGGCTAGCATTCTAATTGGCACTGGATTTGATATCATTTGTAACTGCTTAAATCCACAATTAGCAGATATTATCTACTTTGGCCCGTTACATATCATCGTTAACCTTACGATTTTAAAATACGTCTATTAGGGAGAGACTTCCACACCATTATATAGAATGTTCGATCCCCTCTCTAATCGATATGGGATCTCACACTAAATCTTATACTAACACTATGAACATAAATTTTTATGACTACATTTTTTATTTTGTGATGATCTAAGCATAGGATGAGTACATAAATAAACCAAGATAAGATCCGACTAAGAGTAATGTTGAAGATATAATGATTAATAAATGTTTAAAAGAATTTATAGTTTTATTCCAACATAACAGACCATTTTTCGGTGGCTTTAATCATAAGAACTCCAAAATCAGGCGTGTTTCACTTAGAGTATTCCTATGTTGTCTGACCTTCTAGAAGTTTTTTTTTTTTAAGAAAAACATGTGAGTAAAGACAAAATATTTTACAATGACTCGTGTTGCATTATACGGATGCTCTTCACTCTTAGAAGTAATTCGAGACAAGTAGAAGACGTAGTCATGACGTAGGCAATATTGAAAAATGTTGAGGTCATTAGATGTCGGATCATAAACACGGAGTGTCATGGGTATCAACTAAAAATACTTTAGTGAAGGTTTTTGTTGACACATCCATGAAAGCAACATATGAAATGTAGCATTGTGATTAAAAACATGTGACTTAAAATTTTTGTTGAATTTAATATGAAAAATTGATAACAACATAATAATAATAATAATAATAATAATAATAATAATAATAATAATAAATTTGAGGACACAAATTAAAGATATATAAAGACAACCGAATTTTCACCATAATTATAATTATTCTAATAATTAAAACATTGCACAATTTTAAACTTAAAAGAAAAAAAAATTATGTAAATTTTTAAAAATATGAAATTTATATTTTTTAAAAAATATTTTAAATTGCCCTTGTCTCAACATTACTCTTTTTTTTTTATTTTCTATTTTTTTAGGAAAAAAAAAACATTGAAAATTGTTTATTTTCTCTATTTTTTAAAATAAAATACTTTGATAATTATTCTTATTTATTTATTTTTATGTTAAAAAGATAGAGTGATATGTTAAAGTAAGGGAAAATAAATAAATAAATAAAATAAAATGGTGGAAATAAAAATTTAGAAGGTTGACCATTTGTAATGGGTCAAAGCGGAGCTCACGGCTAATAGATATTGTCCGTTTTTGCCCGTTACATATCGTCATCTGCCTCATAGTTTTGAAATACGTCTACTAGGGAGAGGTTTCCCCACACTCTTGTAAGGGATGTAAAATCTCACAATCCTCCTTTGGGGGTCAACGTCCTAACTAGCACACCACTCGGTGCTGGTTCTGATACAAATATTATCCGCTTTGACCTGTTACGTATCGCTGTCAGCTCACCATTTTCTAACGCGTCTACTAGGGAGAGGTTTCCACACTCGAAATTTTTCATTTCCCTCTCCAACCGATGTGGGATTACTCAATTCACCTCCCTTGGAGGTCCAGTTTCTTCGCTGACACACTACTCGGTATCTGGTTCTGATACTATTTGTAGCGAGTTAGATTATGAAAAAAAAAACAAAAAATGACGTATTATAGGAAGAGGGAGAGGTTGTGAGAGAAATAAATTATAAATTTTATTTTTAAGTTAATTTTGTTATGTCAACTAAAAATATTTAATGATTGATTACGTATTCCTACGTCACCATGAAAATATTATAATATTAATTAAACAAAACTATTTATCATTTTTATATTAATATTACCAAAACCGCTATTGAGAGGAGTATTGAAAAAAATATTAAATTATAAGATTCTTACATTACATTTAAAATATTTAAAATCATTAATATAATATGGTTGACCCTTAAAATATTAAATTATTAATTAAAATAATCGGACCATAGTTTAACTAGCTAGACATATCAAGATTTTACTAGCTACGGTTAAAACATAGGCTTATTATTGTTGCTCGAAATTCAGATTCAGCGTTTGATGGTCCCGACATTCTCCTACGGCATGATCATGTTACTTTTAATTCTTTTAAGTCATTTTTAATTATTCTCTTCTTAGGATCACTCTAATTCGGATGTAGTTTCGGTTCACTTATGTACCCCTCATTTACTCTCTGTAACGGCCCAGATCCTCCACCGCTGGCAGATATTGTCCTCTTTGGACTTTTTCTTTCGTGCTTCCCCTCCCTTATAAAGGGTGTTTTGTTCTCCTCCCTAATCAATATGGGACATCACAATCCACCCCGCCCTTCGGGGCTCAATGTCCTCGCTAGCACTCGTTCCTTTCACAAATCGATGTGGGACTGCCCCCAAATCCACCCTCTTTTGAGTTCAGCGTCCTTCCTGACACATCGCCTCGTGTCTACCCCCCTTCGAGGAATAGCGAGAAGGCTGACACATCTTCCAGTGTCTAGCTCTAATACCATTTGTAACGCCCTAGATCCATCGCTAGCAGATATTGTCCTCTTTGGGCTTTCCCTTTCAGACTTCCCCTCAAGGCTTTAAAACCGCATCTGCTAGGGGAAGGTTTCCACTCCCTTATAAAGGGTGTTTTGTTCTCCTCCCCAACCAATGTGGGACATCACATACTCGGGTATCACAACAATCCAATGAGAACGATATTTAGTATATAAGATTACGATCAATAAAATGTGTCTTCCTTTCCAGTGGTTCAATCATAAGAACTTCAAAACTGACCGTAACAATCATATGTTGGGTGACCTTCTGAAAATTTTCCCAACGAGGATAAACCCTACTAAACACGTGATTATAAGTAGGTCAAAAGAAGTAAATAACGTGATTATGATTTTCAAATCATCGAGTCTATAATTTTCAAATGTCTCAAATGCACCCAACAACTAAAGCCCTCACCATTAAAATATTTGAAAATTATAATATTTACATAATCCCAAAAGTCATAAAAACAAGGTGGCTCCTCAATAAAGGCTTAAGCTACTTGCATTATAAGTTTTATTATTTATTCTATTTATTTAATGTAAGCAAGAAAATGATTTTGACAATCATAATCTATATTAAATATTTTTATTATTTTCATTAAATTTATTAAATTTTTTAAATATGTCAATTTGGTAATAGTGACGTACACAAAAATGTCAAGAATCGATACTGATTATTGCATTTAATTAACTAATTTAAATGTTGTGAAAATGATTTCAGAAATATAATTTATAGTGAAATGGGTCAGGTATTAGTTATACGTGACAATCATCGACCTTAGTCGTTGAATTTTATTTTTATTTTTATTTTTTAACAAAAAGGGTGAGATGAAAATTAAAAATTAAATCTTGATATTTAACTTGCAATTTGTGGGCCCACCCTAGCCGATATTGTCTTCTTTGCGCTTTCCGTCAAGGGAAGGTTTCCACATTGTTCTCCTCCCCAACCAACGTGGGACATCACAATCCACCCCTCTTGGGGGCCAGCGTCCTTGTTGGCACTCGTTCCTTTCTCCAATCGATGTGGGACTGCTACCAAATCCACCCCCCTTTGGGACCAATGTCCTTACTGGCTCATCACCTCGTGTCTATCCCCCTTCGAGGAAGGGCAAGAAGGCTGACACATCGTCTGGTATTTGGCTCTGATACCATTTGTAACGACCTAGGCCCATCGTTAGCAGATATTGTTCTCTTTAGGCTTTCCCTTTCGAGCTTCCTCTCAAGGCTTTAAAACGCATCTGCTAGGGAAGGTTTCCACATCCTTGGTGTTTTGTTCTCCTCCCAATGGACATCACACAACTTAGGCAAGTAATGTTTTTACATTATATTTGTTGTTTTTTATTAAAAAATCAAATTAATTAATAAATAAATATTTCACTTTTTAAATGAGTATATATATATATATATATATTATAAAATATTATGTTGACATTGTTTTTTATGAACAATTATGTCCACATTAATAATATATATTTTTAAATTTTTTAAAAATATAATAGAATCATTAATTCATGTATTATTACCATGAAAATGTCGAAAGGTTGACGGAAATTTAATATTTCAGATGTTATTGATTAATAAGAAATTATAAGTGTTGTTTTCAATTTTGTTTATTTTGGAAATTAAGTTCACATTATTTGTTTTAATGCATATTGTATATAATTTTTAATATTATATATCCACTCAATTATATTTTAAATAAAAATAAAAGAACCTAGAAATAAATTTTATACGCGTTTTGGTTTTGGGTTTTGTAATGTCTTGTATCGGTTGGAGAGATGAACAAAACATTACTTATAAGAGATGTAGAAACCTTAATTTCCTCAGTAGACGCGTTTTACGATACTTAACGGATCAAAGCGGACAATATCTTATAGCGGTGGGTTTGTGCTGTTACAAATGGTATCGGAGCCAGATACTAGGTAGTGTGCCAACAAGGACGTTGGGGCCAAAATCAAGTCGATACCTAATAGGTAAAAGTGAACAATATTTTTTAGCGGTAGGTTTGGGTTATTATAAATGCTATCAGAGCCAAATACTGGGTGGTGTGCCAACGAGGACGTTGGGGCCTAAAATCAAGTCGACATCTAATAGGTCAAAGCGGACAATATCTTCTAGCGGTGGGTTTGGGCGGTTACAAATAGTATGAAAGCCAGATACTACAAATGGTATCAGAGCAAAATACTGGGTGGTGTGCCAACGAAGACGTTGGGGCCCAAAATCAAGTCGACACCTAATGGGTCAAAGCGGATAATATCTTCTAGCGGTGGATTTGGGCTGTTACAAATGGTATCGGAGCCAGATACTGGGTGGTGCGCCAACGAGGACGTTGGGGCCCAAAATCAAATCGATACCTAATGGGTCAAAGCAGACAATATTTACTAGCGGTGGGTTTAGGCTGTTACAAATGGTATTAGAGCTAGATACTACAAATGGTATGAGAGCCAAATACTGGGTGGTGTGCCAACGAGGACGTTGGGGCCCAAAATCAAGTCGATACCTAACGGGTCAAAGCGGACAATATCTTCTAGCGGCGGATTTGGGCTGTTACAAATGGTATTGGAGGCAAATACTAGGTGGTGCGCCAACAAGGACATTGGGACCCAAAATCGAGTGGTGTGTCAACGAGAATGCTGGGGCTCAAGACCAGGTGCCCGAGTGGTGTGTTAACAAGGACACTGCGGCCCAAGACCGAATGCCCAGACGGTGTACCAGCAAGGACGCTGGGTCAAAGATCGAGTGACGTATCAGCAAGAACGTTAGGCCCTAAGAGGCAGATTGTGAAGTCACACATCAATTAGAGAGGGGAACGAAACATTCCGTATATAGAGTATGACGACGATACGTAACGGGTAAAAGCAGATAAACGGACAATATTTATCATAAACGTTATCAAACCAAACCTAAATAATATTTTTACGAGTTGAATGGAGTTGTTGGATTTTTAAGAAATTAGAAAGGTGGAAAGGGAAGCTAATGCGTCACTTGCTACGTCATCTACTTAATTTTATATTTCCAAAAAAATATTAAATAAAGTCAAATTAAAAACGCTAATCGAGGATTAAATGAACATTAAGCTGCGTAATCATAGCTGTAATATTGAAATTATTATTTTTTTAATTTGTAATCTCTATTATTATTAAACTGAAAAATATTATTAATGCATCATCAGAGTGTGACACAAACTATATAATATATTTATCACATTAAATATGTCAAAGGGGATATTCACTTGCATCTATTATATATTTAAATATATGGTTTGAGAATCAAATATGAAAATATATATATAATCTTTGATTTAAACATTATGAATTTAATATTTGCAACAATCATAGAGGAAAAAAATAAAACAATTTGAAAATAGTAACAAAAATAAAATAAAATAAAATCTTGATATTTACTTGACATATATTTTTAGACCTATGGAAAATAATTTATTTTATTTTGTTGTTTTACATATTTTTACGGTTAAAAAGATGTAGGTATAATTTCAATGCAAGATAAGTTACGACTTAGATCGGTACATATACAAACATTAGGGTAAATTTCAATGCATGACAAGTAACAATCTTGATTGATATGTGTGCAAAAAAGTTAGGGTAGAATTTCAATACAAGACAAGTAACGACTCTGATGGGTACTTGTACGAAAGTCTCAAGATAAGAGTTTCAATGCAAGACCAGTAATGACCTTGATCGGTATAGTTGTAGAAAGTTAGAGTAGAATTTCAATGCAAGACAAGTAACGACAATGATCGGTACGTCCGCAAAAAATCAAGGTAGAATTTCAATTCAAGACAAGTAACGACCCTGATTAGTACGCGTACAGAAAACGATGGTAAAATTTTAATGTAAGACAAATATGACCCTGATCGGTATGTATGCAAAACGTCATAATAGAATTTCAATGCAAGACAAGTAACGACCCTAATGTAGCAAGTTAAAGTAGAATTTCAATGCAAGATAAGTAATGACCCTGAGCAATACATGAGCAAAAAGTCAGGGTAGAATTTCAATTCAAGACAAGTAACGACCTTGATCAGTGTCATGATCATGCTTCTCCAAGGCGTGTTGCTTGTGATTACATGTCGGATGTCCCGGTCATGCTTGTCCAGGACGTGTTGTCCATGGTCTTTAAAATTGTTTTCAACATAGTCCACAAAGTCTGAATTACACACGACTTACTTGTTCACTAGGTTAGAACAAGTGCCGCACAATTATTGTCCCACTACCGCAGAATTGTGACATTCAATACATGTACAGAAAGTCAATGTAAGACAAATAATGCCCTTGATTAGACGTGTACAGAAGGTCGAGATAGCGTTTTAATAAAAGATAAAAAAATGCCTGATAAAATTTCAATACAATGGAATATATTTTTGTCCAAAGTGGTATGATCTATACTATGGGTGTGTAGAAAAGGATAAGAACTTTAGTTCGACCATTAAAAAATTCGACTTTTTTTTATAAAAAAAAAAAAAAAATTAATTTTAGTTCTTAGTTTGAATTTTAAAAAGTTGAAAAATATTAAACCAAAACGAATAAATTAAACAATTAAAAAAAAGAGTAGTGGCATGAACGTTATGAAACATGGTTACGTGATAAATGGCCAAACCATTATTTGTTTTTTAAAATTTTAAATAAAATTTATGAAAGGACACTAAATAATAATAATAAAATAATAAATAAATAAATAAATCCTATGAATATTTACTTAATCAAAATCCTATGAATATTTTGTGTTAAGGTATAGAATCAATTACTCATTTACCAAATAAAAATAAAAAAATAAAAACTAATGCAAAAATGAAAAATCCTCCGCTAAAAACCTTGATGGTCATGTTTCTTTTTTATTTATCGATTACATTTTAAAAACATGATTTGACATGGCGTGCTATAAATTTTCTAAAAGGTATTATAAATATTTTGTAAGCGACATCACTGTTGAGCCGAGAAATAGAATCACATACAACATAAAACATGTTATTCATTGCTAGTGGGACCTGAAACCATGATTTTGAGCTTATGCAATAGACGGTTCTATATGCGTACACACACAATGCACCATACTAGCACCACTTTTGTACACACAATGCACCATACTACCATTTTTGTAATCTGTATCCCTTACTAAAAATGCACCACTTTCATACGCAAGTGATATCATTTTCATACGCATCGACACTTACTAAATACTTTGAAGGAAGTGAAATAGTCATAAATGTTAGATGAACACGACTCTCTACAATAGTATGATATTGCTTACTTTGAACTTCCCCAAAAAGGCCTTAAATAAATAGAAATAGAAGACCCGACACCTTTTTTTTTTTTTTATTTGTCTTAAAGAAGAAATTGACCGATATAGTATTTTATATCTTGATACGTTACAAAATTTCGCAAAATATCTTAATGATGTGTTAAATTTCAAGAATAACATGTACCAAGTCTCGTTTAGCACCTTTGGTGGTTAATCCAGGTAGTTGATAAATGATTATGAAATAAAAACTTGTGATTTCACTGAAGGATTATGAAAAATCAAAATTCATAACAAAACTAGACTCTGGTTCCTCATTTTATACATATTACAACAGAACCCCCCTTTGTATTTGAGCTCATAACATCACACAGCATGAACTTCACACCCAGACGAGAAAAATGGGTGTTGGCCTTTACGTATAAAATAAAATACTATCTGCTGTCTCTTTAAAATTCTCATCAATCAATCAATTCTGTTTAATGGTAGGACAAAAAAGTTGGTCGAGAAATCAGCCACTTGCAGTTTCAGCTTCACTATCTTCACTATCGTCACTGTATTTGTACAAACAGAAGCAAACAATAATAGCCCGTTAGTTATATAGACCAGCCAAGGACTTCCAATCTTGAGAAACAAAAGTTAAACTCGGACTAAAGACACTCGAAGGAAGCCAAGGAAAGCAAGTAACCAAAGAGATAGAAAAAGCTAAAAACAATCTACTAGGCGGTGTGTCAGCGAGGACACTGAGCTCTGAAGGAGAGTGGATTGTGAAATCTCACATCGGTTGGAGAGGAGATCGAAACATTCTTTATAAGGGTGTGGAAACTTCTCACGAGCAGACATTTTAAAACCTTAAAGGGAAGCCCAAAAGGAAAAGCTCGGGCTATTACAAGAGTTCTGAACTACTACAGATAGAAAAAGCTAAAAAAAAAAAAATCTACCGGGCGGTGTGCCAGTGAGGACGCTGAGCCCCGAAGGGAGGAGGATTGGTGAGATCCCACATCGATTGGGAAGAACAAAACATTCTTTATAAGGGTGTAGAAACCTCTCGCAAGCAGACATTTTAAAACCTTGAAGGGAAGCTCAAAATTAAAAGCTTGGGCTGTTACAAGAGTTCTGAACTACTATAGATAGAAAAAGGAAAAACAATACACCGGGAGGTGTGTCAGCAAGGACGCTGAGCCTCGAAGGGGGGTGGATTGTGAGATCCCACATTCTCCCCAACCAACCGGACATGTTTTAAAACCTTGAAGGGAAGCCCAAAAGGAAAAGGAAATGAGAATCAATGTATATATAGATTAATTGCTTCTGCATCAGAGTTTAGGGCCCCCATGAACTTTTCAGTTGACTTTAACATTTTCTGAAACATATAAAGATTTAAAATTTATGAATAAGTATACCTCTGCTCTGGTAACTTTGATAATCGTCTGGCTTCAAGGCCTGTGATAAATTTTTGTGCAGCTTGAACATTTTCACTACCTAAAAACATAAAAGAAAAAGCCAAATACTCCAGTTTCAGTTCTTGTTAACAGTATATTAGTTGCAGATGGAGTGGTTGATGGGCCATCAATAGGATACAAGTATTGAATCATAAAAAGGGAAATTTTAGCACAATATAGACAAATACCCCTTGTCAGCTGGAAGCAATGCAAAACACATCTTTCTGCAGCTAGCCTTACAGGAGTACTTCCATCTTTCAAACACTCCGCGAGTGCTGGACCAATTAGTGAAGCATGAGTCACGGTAAACGAAGGATTTTCCTGCAATCCACCACATTTGTAAAATGAATAATGTATTAGACACTATCACTCACAATAAATAACAACATTTTTCATGAGCGGAAGCAACAAAAAAAATTCACGTACTTTTGCTACTGCTTTGATTGCAGATAAAGCCTTCCTTCTTACTTCACTAGAATCATCTTGTAGTGCTGATACTAGGGATGTAAGAATATCAAGATTTGTAGCATTTGTAGTCGGGCTCTGTTGAATTTGATTAAGCAGAAGCCTTCCTAATGCCTTAGTAGAAGTTTCACGGATTGGGAACTGTGTTAACAGAAGAATGTCAGCTAACAATAAGCTACAATCAAACACAACCAATGATAGAACAGAAGTACCTTCTCATCTTTCAATGCGGTTTTAAGGCAAGCCAAAATAGATGAGAACATAGCAGACTGACAAACGGCAGAAGGTTTGTGCCTTAGCATGGATGAAATAGTGAGCACCGACCCATGCCTAGAATGCCAGCTGGAAGAGGCCATGGATATAAGTTCCTCGAGCAGGTCGGTCAGTTCATTGTCCTCTATGTACTGGAACAAGAATATGAAAGGCACACCAAAAACAATGGTTATCAAGCACATAGCACTCATTTGTCAAAGATACTAAACATAAGTAATAAAGGTCAGTCTTGTCTTTTTAACAGCCAGTCGAGGATTAATACCCTAGACTCAAAGGTGTAAATCATGAGCGGAAAAGTCGAGTCAGTAATTGCAAGGGAAGAAAGACATGACTCATGACGAGTGTGGCATGCACTCAAGTTAGTTAAAGGAAAAGCTAATGCAGGCTAGCCAGACTTCAATGTATATATAGAAGATAGGTATAACATTGTACAGGAAGCAAAAATCTAAGGTAGCAGGGTAGGAGAGTCGGAAGTCTCTCGAACTTTAAACACTACCCCCCAATTCGTTTCTTGACCAAGTAGTTAAATATTCGAACTCTCCAACCCTTGTCACATATTTAACTTTCAAAATATAATAATAATAATAGTATCTAAAACATCCAAATATATATATATATATAGTTCATAGAAATTGCACAATACCTGAGAAATAACACCCAAAATACTTGCAGCTGACATGCGAACTTGGTCATCTTCATGATGAATCAAATCCTTCAAAAAAGTATAGACCCGAGTTCTCACTGCACTACTTACAGTCTTCCCAGCATGCTTCATGACACCTTTCAATGCAATCAAGGTTGCCTCACGGATACCACCATCAGAAGCCTGAACAGTAAAGTTAGGAAGGAAGACCAATTTCAAGATTCACAATCAGAAAGACACGAAGATAACAAAAGTCACCTGTAAACTGGAAAGCAGATCACCAACTAATGGATCAATCCTCGTGCTAAGAGCACTTAGCTTTCCAAGAGCAAGCGCAGCACTGGATCGGACAGTCCTGAACACAGATCATCTTATAAGTACAAGAAATATAGCGAGCAACTTATGAGGAAAGGATTCATCCCACAAATAGTTACTAATATGCATTTCCAAAATAATCCGTAAGCTCCAATGTCAAAGCAATTGAAAGGAGATGGAAAAGGTAAGGGTGAAAGCTGTATAGCTGTACATCTATTTACACAAATATGCTATCAACTCTTCAAGGTCCATGAATGAGTAGTGAGACTATGCATCATATTCAAATGGCTCTTAATGATAATTAATGATGATCACAAGAATAATCTCACCAACCTTGTATTATCTTGCAGACACTTGATAAATGTGGTTTGTAGTTGAGGAAGAAAAGGTTTTAAAGCCATTCCACCTTTTCTTATTATAATGCTCAAAGTAGATAGAATGGCACTCTTCACCTGCCATGGGAAGCGATCACCTATAATTCGAATAAGAGGCCTGAGAATATAAGAAAACATGATAGTCAAAATCAGAATTCACTTGACCCGGAACAAAAAGAAAAACTGACAGTGGAAGAATTTGTAAACATCAGAAACCATCTCATTCCAAATAAAAAAGGAATCGTTTGATCAAAGCTACGAATATTTCAAAACCAAATTGCAAAAATAAGGAGTCTTATTAGGTGCAAAAAACATGTACCTGCTTCAACTACGACATTCAGTCTCAATAATCAAAATTGTAACTGATGTTTCAATGGGATCAAGATAACATTGCATTATAAGAAAGATCGTAATAGCAAGAACTTTCCTAAATGCCTTTTCCAATAAAGGAGATGAAGAAGAATTTAAAAAAAAATACTGAATTGACATCAATGATCATTTAGGAAAAAGAAAAAGAAGCAGGAAAGAGTAGCGCTAATAAAATACCGAGTTACTTAATTAACAAAATCAATAGTAAGTTACTAAGCAAGATAACTTTTGTACTAAGAACAAATAAAAATCTGTAATAATTCCATCAAAAAGTAAGGTTCATTTCTACAAAATGCCTTACCTTAACAGCACCAGGGAATATTTGAAAATAATAGTCAATGTAAATTTTGAAAATGAATCGACACATCAATTTAACCATTAACTGACTAATACAAGTAATCTCAACCTTAATATGTTTAACTTAAACATGTCAATATTGATGTCTATCAAATTTAAATTGCAATTTACCCAGTTATTTGGATGACAAACTCCTTCAGCACTTTTTCACTAGTCACTTCAATCAGCTCACCAAGGCCCAAAGCTGCCTGCTCTCTTGTTTCAGCAGACCCACTAATTAAGCCCTATACATTAGACATGCAATACAATTGCTTATAAGAATTTCCGGCATTAAAAAAATAATAATAATAATAATAATAAATAAATAAATAAAAAGAAAAAACTTCGATACCAAAGTTATTATTTGTGGCTTAAACATATATATATTACTGTTTTACAAGATAAGCCTTCGACAAGAATATGGAGAACCACTGTATCTAGAATATGTCAATGAATTAAAATGTCTGTCCACAATATTTCCCGTTCAGATGTCTCAAATGGGATAATGAATCATTGATTTGACAGACCCTGTCTAACGAATAGAAAAAGAGAATGTGGAATACGGGAAACTCCAAGATGTTGTCTAATGGCTATAACAAGGATAAAGCACGTTGACCCATGACTACTGCCCAATCTATTAGACCATATGGCAAAGTGAACACAAATACCTGGAGAAATATTGGAAGCAAAGGCTGAAGAGCTTTAGGAAGACATAACCCAGGTAGCAGTATAGCCCCTCCCTGGAAACCCATTAAATGAAACAGTTAGAATAGAAAAGCAATGACGAATAATGTGAAGCGTTTGGAATACAAAAATGAACATAGAATTTCATTGTCAGAATAGCACCTTTCTTTTCCTTCGCTCCTTGTCTCTTGATGTAGATACAGCATCACGTACAAGTTTAATATATGAAGGAAGTATCTCCTTTGGGATGGAACTTACAACCCTCGATAAGGCTTCCCATGCGACCTTTTCGAAAAGGAAAGTATAACATAATTTCACAGCATAAAAATGGACAAAGAAAGTAAATAAACAAATGCCAGACATACCACAACGGTGGCTGAATCTGAGTCACTGAGCAAGACAATCAGGGTTGATATCAAGTTTGGAGCTTCGTCTGCCAAATACAATTTGCTATTTTTGAAGAAGTATCCTAACAAATAAGCAGAACTTCTTCTAATAGGAGCCTGAGAGAAAATTAAACAAACGATGTCAAAGAAAACAGACACACACGTAGCACAAAAGACACTACAAATGTTCAACATTTATTAAAGGTACCTGACTATCACTGACACCTTTAAGCAGCTCAGAGATTAGAAATTCTGTACCATCTTCATCTATAACCAGCGTCACCGTTTCTGCAGCTTCTTTTGCCAATTTCTGAACTTCCTGATTTATCAATTTAAAAATATATATATGTAAAAAAAAAATCTAGAATGTGTGTGTAAGATGATGGCTTTAAAGAATATGATTGAATTTTAAGGTTTAAAAAGTACTGTCAACTTAAACATTCTTCATAAATAGCTTACTTCATCATCACCACCCATTGCTGAGAGCAAAGCAGGAAGGACAGTGCCAAGGTGGACGTTCAAACCTGGGCCGGCAACCTCTGCTAAGGCTCCAAGAGCATGTGCATTGAAGGCACTATAAATTGGTATTTTATTTAACATTTAGTCGACATGAAGTCAGGCAAATATCATGAAAATAAAAGTTGAACTAGGGAAGGATGGACATACGAAAGAGGTGTATGGACAAGCTTTGGCAATATATGTGGAAGAACAGCTGTAGTTCTCACACTGAAAGAGACAAACATCATTAATTAGTTTTTTATCAAATGGGAAAAAGAACAGGCGGCATTTAGAAGGTATAAATTTCATGTGTTAGCTTCTCATGTAAAATTCTCTAGTGTGCAGCTTTGTCTACATATCCTGACATGAAGGATTTATATAAGATAATTGGCACAGTAGGGATTGGACAGAAAAAATAAGTTTTGACAACTTCCAATAATATAATAAAGATTCAGAAATGTATCAGCCCAATGCCAAAGATTTATTGTAACAAAGCTCGTGCCTATTCCCGTAAACAACTTTACTATGCATGCATTAGTACAAAATAAAGAACCAGGATAAAAGTGACAGGAGGGTCTGCAACCATTGAGGAACAGGTAGGAGAAAAAATTCTTGAAAGAGAGAGAGAGAGAGTTCAAAGGTAGATTAAAATTAAATTAAATCATTCAATAAATCTTTTCTAATAGCTTTCATATCTTCTCATGCCAACATCTTTTCTCATGCCATCAACATGTCCTTATACTGTTTGGATACGCAAAGGTTGAATCATTTATATTTCTAATGTTCTTTTGCATTGTCTTGCTGGCATGTTCGATATACTTCGGATCATCTCCAATGGTTCAAAGAGCTACTCTCTTCAACTGCTTATTCGTCATTACCTCTCTCCAAGGCCTCATTGGCATTGGGTAAATGCAATTAAAGATGTTATTTCAAAGATATGGTTGGCGCATAACCAAAGAGTTTTTAGAATAATCAAAGGCATTGGTTGGATCATTATGAGACTGCAAAATGAAGGCTTCTCTTTGCTGTTCTCATTCCAAATTATTCCACGGTTTTCTTTTCTACAAGAACTTTGTTTAAATTGGGATGCTTTTATACTAAGTTTCCTTTTTCACTTTTTCTCTCTTTCCCATTCTTTGATTTGTCTCTTTTAGCAAGTCTTTTTTCATCAATTGAATGTAACACTTGGTTTCTTGTGTTTTTTTAAAGCCCACTGGCCAAACACTATCTGGCAGTTGACAGTAAGTCATATACTTCTCTACAAAAAGCGATGCGTCCATTTTCATCATATTGGGGTAAACAATTAGGAGTGCTAGTAATCACAATTTTACCTGTCTAGCAATTTATAAATCTGATTTAAAAAGCTCAATGAAAAGTAAAAAAAAAAATAATAATAATAACTTCTTTAGTTTCAGTATTTGATATTTATCCAGTCTTCCACAAATTACTAAAAAATAATTTTTAAAAAAATTGAGTTAATATCTCATCTTAACACACATTTCAAATGATATCTTTCAAGGATATATTAACATTGATGCTGAATTTATCGGCATGAAACATAAGAATGTGTAAACAAAAAAGATGGAAGAAAAAAAGGGCCACCACCTCAAGATTTGTTTGAGACCGTCAAGGGCAGTATCTGATGTTTCCTCATCCTCCAAAGCATGAAGGAGTGTAGGAATAATTTCATCGATCGCTTGCATTCCAGCACTCTAAACATGATGCTCAAAATCGTTACTATTGAAAAATCAATATTTCCTGTTTCTAACTCTAAATGAAATATGTATCGTACCTTGTAAAGAGTACTGAATGCTAAGCCTGCAGACACGCGAACCTCAGGCATGCTGATTAAGGATACCAAGATTTAAGTAGTTAAGTATGCCATGAGTTATCATGAAAAGAAAAAAATGAGATTAGAGAGAAAGTACAAACCTATCACAAAGGGCTGTTCGAATAGTAGGGATAAGATCCTCCATGAAGCTCAATAACTGACTTTTACCAGCACTAGTCATCACTTCACTCAACCCAATGCATACACCCTGTCAAATTCATATTCTCGATTAAATAAAAATTCTTTTTTTTTTCCCTTTTTTTTCTCTATATAGAGAGAAGTGAAAGGAAGGGATGCTGAATTTTCAATTACAAAATCAGGTAAATGGCAGAATACCAAGAGGGAAAAATATATATATAATAATGAATAAATAAACCCTGAAGTTCATGATCAAGCAAATTTAGTTGTTTATTATCATATGAAATTAAATGATATTTTTAATATAAGAAAGAGAAGCAAAAACAATCAAATTTTGATGGTTATGTATAATTTTAAGATATTATCAGTTAAGCACACATTTTAACAAAGCAATTCATCCTTGTAATATTAACGTTATGTATAATTTTAAGATATTATCAGTTAAGCACACATTTTAACAAAGCAATTCATCCATGTAATATTAACTAATGAAATATACCCTTAGCATTTTTTTTTTGGTCAGTTTGTGTGTAGGAATTTGAATGATCTTAAAATTCTAACAGATTTTAATTGAACATTGTCGCTTACTATAATATGAATTTGAATGGCATTTTTCTATCAAAAAAGGCTATAACCAAAATAGTCATATTTTGCAAGATTTCCTAGAATTTTGAAATAAGCTACTTAACATAATGTTTAAAATGCCGATGTCAGACAAAAATATCAAAGTCTCAATTTTATGAAAATGTCAATGAAAATATCTATAATGGATAATTCTAGAAAAAAGTATAAAACAAAAAGATAGAAGAAATAAAAATCATAAATAAACATAGTACACTTTAAATATGTTAAAATACTTATTATTAACATGGGAGGAAGAGAGGAAGATGGGGCTTCTCGGTGCAGACTTTGATGGTAAACACTGTTGAAGTTGGTGAAGAGGAGTTAATTATCTACCATGTTGTGAAGTATGCGGGTTAAATGGAGAGTGGAATATTTTAGCCCACACTACCCGTCTCCAAGATGGTGGGCCAAACACCCCCTTAAGGTGATATTAACCCTCCATTTTCAGCCTCTCAAATGCTAAATTGAGCAAGGCCCATCAGTTGTGGAACCCTAATGGCCAAAGTTGGGACTTAAAGTTGAGGGGGGGCTGTTTTGTCAGAGAGTTGGAAGAATGGGGTATCCTTATTTTAATTTTGGAGCGTTGTAAGCTGCCTAACATTAAGTTGTAATGGTTGGCTTTTTGGAATGAAGTGGTCATCGTTTCTTATCCAGAAATAAGAACATCATTTCTTTTTATACTATTTGGAGGCTACAGATTCTACACATAGCCAATATCTGTTGGCCACTAAAATTCCGACCTTATTCACCATTCCACACCAAGATGGTATTTTTATAATTTTTAGCCACTTCTGCAACAGTATCAAAGGGCTGAGAATGTAAACTGTAAGGGGGCCCCACTATTTGTAACTAGATTTCCGGCTGATGTATGGGGGGTGGGTTAGGTTACTAATTAATAGGGGAGTGAGAGAACTGAAAACTGGAAACTTCGGGATGAGAAGCTCTTGAATTCATGGGTGCTGTATTTTGTTGCTATATATCAGTTCTAGTCAAAATGTGAAATAGACGCTAAAACATCTGACGATGGACATCAAGCATGGCCTAAAAGAATGATATAGCAAAGTTCTCACTTGTCTTCTGCTAGCGTTGGGATCCTTCAGCCCTTGAGATAGTATGGGAATGATCAATGGAAGTACTCTTTCCCCAAGCTTTCTCACAAGCTCACCCAATGCTCGTCCAGCAACCTAAATAAGACCCAGTCAGAAATATAGTTTCCCAACAGCAACATGGAAATCATATGAAGTATACGAGTAAAGACCTGTCGCCTCTCGGAAGATGATGAAGCAAGAGAAGAAATTAGAGTATTCATTAGAACTGGCATTATTTCCTTGAGAGTCTTTGGAGTGTTTGCGACTATGGTTTTCCAAACATGCAGGGCAGCCTGACAAGATATAAAAAAATTTATATCCTTATACCATACAATGTCAACAACAAAAAGTATATACACAACTTATAATCCAGTATTACCTGTCGAACTGAAATGCTAACATCAGTTCTAACCATATACAGGGCAGAAAGTATTTCATCCCGCTTTTCTCGACCAAGAACCTCAATAATAGCACGTCCATGGGCTTCAGTGCTAGAACCTTCATCATCACTACCACCCTCAAGCAATGCTTTTCCAGATGTTCCAGCAACCTGCAAAACAGAAGTTGAGACACATGCGTACGCTACACACACACACACAGATTAACATGTACCTTAAATAAGAGATCACCCAACAGTTCGACAGAACTCTGTCGAATACGCCAGCTGTCATTAAAGATACCATCTTCCACAGCAGGGAGGAGCAATGGTAAAGATCTGAAAATAATAAACCATTATCATTTTCTATGCAAACCGCATATTGGAAAATTTTAAAGCTTCTAAATATAATCACTGGTTAATCCAAGAAGAGCCTAAATAAACAAAAATTATACAATTCATATACACATAAAAATAGTATTTCTACTGGGCAAAATTAAGGGTGAATGGAAATTCTATTTCTTCTAATTCTCTTACGAAAGAAGAAAATAGTAAACGACTATTTAACTATTCATATTATTACTTCTGTGTGTGCATGTGTGTATGGATTTAAAATTCAATAGTAATTACGTTGCTGCATAGTGCTCAACCAGAACATGCCCAGCGCCTAATGCTGCATCCCGCACTGATTCATTCTCATCAGCAAGACCTATAACAATGTTATAGAAAACAATAAGAAATAAATGCCTTAACAGATGGTATTTCTTAAATATTGCCATAACTGTATACTTTATGCTACTAACCATCGAGAATTGCAGGCAACACCTGCTGCAAATAGTTCTGGAATTGAACACCCAGTGACCTTGGCAAGTACTGTAATCAAGTTGACATAAAATTTGAATAGTGAAAAAAAAGAAAAGACAATTGAAGAAGGATGTTCACGGATATAAGACAAAGACAACGGAACAAATTATTTTTTAATACAAGATCAAAGTTGTATTTCATGGTTTTAGAACTTCAGAATGTGTTTGAAAAGAAAATTTAGAAACTAGATCCAAATTTAAAAATTTGTTCAAATTATGTTTGATATTGCAGTTATAAACTATAAATATAGTCGTACTACTAAGTTGTATCACAACTATTAATAATTAATCGGTTAACATGTTTTATTTTATAAATGTTGCATAATTATTATTTTACAATGTTATAAAGTTTATAATTTATTGTGTTGTGCATCTTTAATTTTAACAAAATTAAAATGACTTAATAACATGAAATAATATATTTATCAAAGTTTTTATCCTTTTTAATGCAATTCCATATTTTAAACTTTTAAATTAAGAATCTAGATTCATCAAAAAATACATTTTTTACTACTTGGATCATAAAATTCGTTCGTCGAATATATTTGAATTACCTTGAAAAGTGTTAAATATCCATCACGGACAGGTGCTCTCTGATGAGAACAGTTTTTAATAATATCCGGAAGCACAAGATCGAAGTATTCAATTCCAAGAGCAGCTAAAACCTAGAAACAAACAAACAACAAACAACAACCGAAAACATATATTATTAAAAAATAGTAATAGTGTTATAATATAAGCAGCAATAAGAGCAGAAGAAGTATTATTAATACTAAATTATAAATATCGAGTATCGTCTTCCGAAGATCAAGCTCCCACATACTTTCTTGTCTTATCCTTTAAAACCATTTTTAGTTTTCTATAATACAGAAAGCTTAGAAACACAACCAGAACTTATCAATGTTAGTTATCCTTAAAATTATTTATCCCCATTTCATAAGTCAAGTCTTTCTTATACTAAATTGACCAACAATCATCTTGGTATACTAAATGGACCTACCCTAGTCATCAACAACTAAAAAGTTGATTTCAGCGTAAAAGGTAACTAATAAAGTGATGAACCAAAAATATGAAGGTATACAACCAATAGAAATATATAAGATGAAATTGGAAAAATAAAAATGGAAAAGCATGCATCCTGACATTCACATCTTTGAATGGGAAAAACTCCACATTATCACATGGCTAGTGAAACCTATCAATTAGTCTAAATTTACACTAAAAATATGGCGTAAAAATGCAAGATTAAAACGCAATCAGTCAAATTAGGAATAAATGACATATAGATGTTAATTGTAAGAATTCTAACCTCACTCAATCCTTGGGCAGCACCAGAGCGCTCAACATTACTATTCTCAGATTTAAGTGTGTCAAACAACCATGGTACTAGATCGGGGAAGTTTTCCTCTCCCATTCCCCTGATGAGGGATCCAATTGCCCGAGCAGCAACTGAACGTACTTCCGGAATTGGATCAACTAAGACCTGTCCTCATCACAAAATTTAAAATTAGAAAGAAAAAAGTGCAAGAATAAAGTAAATGGGGATGACAACCTTTTTTACTTCAGGAAGTAGCAGCCCAGTATAAGGAATCATATCCTTCGGTTCTGTGACTAAGGAACACATATTTCCAGCAATTTGCGCTGCTTTTTTTTTGGTCTCAGCACTTCTCTCCCTTAGCCCTCTATGCACTATAGGCACCAATAGTGCAAGGGAAGGGGCATCAATTGAATTAATAAAAGTTGTCTGCAATAAGTTAATGGAAATTTAGCAGGCAAAAAGGCAAAAAAGTTTGCTAATGTTAACTGAAAATCCGTCCTAAATCTTATCTTCAATCAATCTTACTTGCAGAAGAATGTCAAGAGAATATTTAGTATAGTCATTTGGATCAGTAAGACCCATTAGAAGCGTAGGAACAAGTGCAGATATTTCTGGATTCTTTATGACACTTCCAACCTAAAAGATACAAACAATGAAAGATCTTAGTAGAAATTAGAAAACCATAAAGATCCGATGATTTTAAATGGCTCAAAATTATTACTTGTTGAAGGGCTGTTTGTGCTGCTGACTGGACTTTGGGATGAGTATCTGTGAGAACCTGCAGTTTTTTTGTGGGGGGAAACGTAATCTTAATCAAGCTCATATACTTACCCTTTTTTTTCAATGGTTACATAATGAAACTAAAATGGAAACTAACAAATCATGGCACATACCTCTGTCAACTTCGGCACTATCTTAGGAAGACATTGAGACAACTGTTGTGGAGCACAATATGCCATAGCACCAAGCAACTGTACACTGCTTTGCTTTGTTCTCCATGCTTTATCTTCAAGACCCTGCCCAGAGAGAGAACAATAGAGAACTTAGGCACCAAAGGGTAATTAGAAAAGTAAACCATCGTATGGAAGGCAAGAAAGCTAGATTAAACTACTGATAAGACATCGGTAAGAATACCAGAAACCATATTCTTGGCTCATCCATGAATACATCCCAGTCCTCTCATCCATGAATACATCCCAGTCCTCTACTTTTAGTAAAAATACATATTAAACAGTTGAAATCGTAACATAGGCCCCAAAGGGATGATGTTTTGTTTTGTTGCCCATGCTATTCTCAGTTCATTAAAGTCCAGCTCAAACATTTGTATAGCTCTTTATGGCAATGATTTTATACATACTGTATTACAAAATTGTAGATCATTAACTTGGTCACCCATTTTCAACTCTCCAGTCAAGCATAAACCTAATATTGCATTTGTCAGTCAAGATAATGAACGTATCCCAGTAGGCACATGGTGTGCCATTTTAACACGACCAACATAGTGAATTCAAGTTCTCATATATGAGCTAAGTAGAGAAAGTTGAAGCCTGAAAGATTCAACAAAAGAACAAATTGCTCTTCTTATGCATCAAAACAGACCATGCCAATAGTCTCTACAATAAATAATTGGTTTAAATATTATTTTGGTCTTTGTATTTTGGTTTCGGTTCATTTTAGTCCTTGTATTTTCAAACAATTATTTTGGCCTCCACACTTCCAATAGCTATTCATTTTAGTACTTATACTTTCAAAACATCCATTTTGGTTCCATATTTTTAAAAAGTGACAAATATGATCACCATTTGAAAATTTTAAACATAAATTTTACACAAAATGAACCATTTAATACAAATTCTGAGAAATTTAGCTAGTGAAATTTAGTTAGTATTATTGCCTTTTACGTACTCAGACTTGTATGGTTTTTGTTATTTTTTATTTCATTCATTCCCATGTGGCGTTCGTGTATTTGAGCATTAGCCTTTCTTCATTATATCGATGAAAACATTTTTTTTTTTTGAAGAAAAAAAAGTACAAGAACCAAAATAGGTGTTTCAAAAGTTGAAAGTAATGGAACAAAAATGGACGTTTTAAAAGTACAAGAACCAAACTAAACAAAAATCAATGCATAAGGGCTAAAATAGAATTTAAACCTAAACATTTCATTGAATTGTGATAGTAACAACCCTAGCATCAATGTCATTGCTTTTGATTAGGGTTGAAAAGATCGCTCGCTCAACCTCCCATTCTACCCCAATTTGTCCTGAAACTCTCTTTAACCAAGCTTGCAATGACACTGGATCTAGCAAAACACTTACCGTGGTATTAGTCCTAACAATCCATCAAGTTTTTCAATGTTTGAGGCCTCATTCGTATAGCCTTGCTTTAGTTGGCTTGTGCATAGGATCTATTATCTCTTGCATACCAACTTTATTTGGACCACCTTTTTTGCATTCCAAGAATCTTTAGGTGGATTTCCATATTTAGTTTAATTATTTTTGTATCTTTGTTTTAAATACAAAAGTTCACCACCTATCAAAGAGATAAAAAAAAACATAATATCAAATATACTAAAAGAAAAACATTTCAGAAAAGATGAGAAAATACACATGAATAGGCAGAGCATAAAATGTAACAATTAAATGCATAGGAAGCAGACATTAAAGAGAGACCTTTCCAACTGACAAGAGACGTAAGAATATCATAAGTTGTTTATCCAGAAGGTTTAGAACACAAATAATTATAATCACCTTCAAAAGAGAGGGCAATACAAGCTTCACACCCTGAGCAGTAAGATGAGACATCATTGCACGGGCAGCACATTCAGCAGCTTCACGAATTGCAACAACTTGATCAGAGAATGACACTAAAAGAAACGGCAACATCTGGATCACATACCTGAGAAATCACATATCAGTTACGAGAAGGATAAAAAAAACAATAGATAAAGATATTATGTCTAGGATATCTACTCACGGTTCAAATAGTCTTCCAAGTGTTTCACAAAGACATTCAAATGCCAGTAAAGCTCCTTCACGGCGTTTCGCTGAATTCCTGTGGTTCATCAATTCACATAAAACATACTGAACCCACACAAAGCATTAAAGAAAACTTTTCCACTCCTTTTGCATCATGGTCGTTATTATTCAAAATAATTTAGCTTTATATTCTTTTGTTTCTAGGTAAATGCACTTGATCCCACATTCATGAGTGGAGGAGTACATGTATGAATGATTTTCCAACAGTTGCATCACTATATTCATTCAACAAAAATGTATACTTCTACATATTACTTGCACGTATATACCAATACTACAAAATAACTTCCACTGATGAAAATATTTTATATGTAATTTCAAATTGCAAAATCATTGCCATATACCACTTGATATGATGCCCAAATTCATTGCCATATACCACTTGATATGATACCCAAATTCATTGCTATATCTTGAACCGACATGTAGAATAGAATGGCATGACCGAATGAGTTGCAATGGCCAACAACACCCCGTGACTTGGGATAGTGTCAAGGCATATGCCCCATGCTAATTGGGAACCAAGATGAGATGATGATATGCAACATTGCATTGAAAGACCTTGACCCCAAGTAGAGGCAAGGTTGAGCTAAATAAATGACTTGGTCTAGTGTAGAGGTAAGTCAATTGAGTCGCAGATGATTAAACAAGCATGCGTAGGCGGCTTGTGTGGCCAAACAAGCTTGAATTCCATATAAGTGATGTTCGAAGGGCAAAGATAGACCTTGCCTAAGGTCCGACGAAGTCACAAAGTCGGGCGATAAAGAAATATGGAGATTGGGTTCCACTTAAGGCTGGTCGTGAGGGTGTCAAGATCACAACGTGACACTAGACACACAATGAAGGAAAACCTAACCATGAAACGCCCATCCTTTTTAGCAATATTCTCACTGTGACTCCTTCCGACAAAGCTTCTCCATAGTCTGTCACAAATTGGCATTGTCACCCTACACCAGCTCCCATTATCATTTATGCCACCGCTTGTTCATTTGTTGTTTCATGTACACTGTGGATCTCTAGAAGAACTTTCCAGGATATGCCTGAATAGAGATGCCTACGAATTTACTTTGTAATTTCTGTTTTATATTCTATCACTCCCATTTGGAATTTGTATCTTTCGAGCATTGGTCTCTTTACATTTCTTCACTGAAAGTCTCATTTCTTGATTCAAAAAAAAAAAAAAAAAAAAATTGGAGTTTTTATATGACTCCTTTTTCCAAGTCTTGGTCCCAAAATCCTTCTAGAGGGTTCTCAAACCATTCCTTTCTCCAAGTCTTAGTTTGTTGTTTCCCCAAACTGGTTGCCTCTTCTTTCTCCTCTCTCTAGCAGGTTAAAATTCCAGAGGTTAAAGTTTTTGCATGAGAGATTTTAAATAGGAGAGTGAATAACCCGAAACATGTCCACAAATGGTGCATTATTTTAAAGAGGCATGAGGAGGACCAGATTGATTGCTGTAAAATTTCCAATTCACTTCATGTCATTGGGATTGGTGGAGAACCTAGTTTGGTATTCAGGAAGCTTAGGGTAGGGATGGTTGTTCATTGTTGGATGAAGTCCTGAGAGAAAGGAGAAAGTTCTGTAAAAAGCTTGCTTCTTTGCAGTTTTGTAGGGCATTTAGTTAGAGAGGAACAATAGATTTTTTAGAAGGTTTGAGAGGGTGAGAGAGAGGGAAGTGGTCAGGTTTAATGACTCCCCCTATAGGCCTCAGTCACTATGCCTTTTTTTTTTTTTTTAACTATGATCTTAGTTTTGTTCTATTAGATTGCCGTCTTTTTTTTAATATGTTTTTGAGTTCTTTTTGTCTGGACATGTTTTTGTGTTCCCTTGTATCATCCTCTTCTATTTTTCTTAATCGGCTCAATTTGTTACCTACAAGAAAAGAGTTCGTTTCTCTTAAAAAATGATAAAATTGTTCAAAACAAGCAATATGCCAAGACAAGCAATGGATAAGTCAGATAATCATTAATCCAAAAGCTTAAGCTTTTATGCATCATTTGAATTAGTAATAAGATTGGATCTTGATGGAACAAACCTGTCTGCGAAAGCATCTCGTACCACAGAAACTATTCCATACTTCTTAAGGCTTGTGATTCCAAATCCCTTAACAACTCCAGCAAGACCAAATGCTGCTCCTCGACGTTCCCCATACTTTTCACTCTTCATGAGCTGATCCAAAAGCCTTGAAACAAGAGCTGGGGCATCATCCTAATGAAACAAAATACCAGAGGAGAAAAAGAAAACCAATGATCAAAGCAATATCCAAAAGTATGTCATAATGAAGTACAAGCGTAAGAAGTATAGGAACCAACACAAATTAAGGGGGGAAATGAAGATATCAAATGAAAATTTACGTGGGAAAACAACTTTACAACATAAAACAATAATCCACAATTGAACAAGATCTGACAATCTCAGAAGTATTTATCAAACAGGAAGTTGAGTCCCAAAGATACAATATTTTACAAGAAGATAACAAGATTTTATTTTATTTTATTTTTGGTGAGAGTGATTCGGTGGATGATGGAGAGGATAAGAACAGAGATGCATATTTCTCAAAACAAACCAAATAACATCTTGGGGGTCGGGGGTAGAGAGAACCCCTGCCCAACTAATTACTTCTCTATTTTCCCAGATTTGTAAGAAATCCTAGTTCAATTGTTTTGGCAGATCTTCACCATTCATAGGTTTCGGTCTTTGTTAAATTCATTTAATTCTAAACTTTTTTGTCTTTTCCTCAAGAAGATATAATAAAATTTATCTCACTGGCAGACAAACCTCTCCAATGTACTTTCTTCCCGAAGGAAGATAGCAAAATCTTGTGTAGAATTCACTAACTTTTCACATCCAGATACTTATAAACGAAAAGAAAGCTCAGAGATTGTTTTACAATAAGTTTATAACAGCCAAACTACCAGAGACTAGCTAAATAAGCTGTAGTTGCAAACGGTATGACAATGTAACTTAATAGAAAACAAAAAAGTTCGTGTCTGACATATCCTAAAAAATTATGGATATATAAGAGAGAATTGCTTAAGTGCATTCCATTCTACATAAGCATGCAGGTAATCCAAAATCATCAAAGGCGCAAAACATACAGATAATGATTCCACGTCAAGACATCTCAACTTGAAAAAATGCAATGTCACAAAACTGCCCAGTCTTCTCTCTCTTTTTTATTTATTCAAAAAGACCCGTGGATGGATCAAGAACACCTCTATCATAGAATTCAATAAGCCCGAGTGCCAAATCCTAATGAAGGAAGTCCCCATGGTCCTTGCCGATCAAAGCTAAAAGACCACCTCCTAATCTCATTCAACCTAAAGCAAGATTCTCTCTCTATGAAAGATGGGGCACGAATTTAAATCGTGCACAAAAATTCCTATCACAGACAAAAGAAGATTTCCCTCGACCACTAAACAATGCTCCATCCTTCACCACAAGAAAAACAATGGCATTCTTATTTCTTATAAATTCCGGCATTCTTGTTTCTTCTAATGCCTGACACAAACAAGAGAGGTTCCCGACACTTGAGTAAATTCTCTGTTTGTGAAATTTATGCTGGTCGGAATTATTTTCTTTAACCAGGTTTGAGATGGCTTTAGACGTGCATAGAAATAGTGGTTTTAACTATTATGTAGTTTAGTATCATTGAGAGTAACTTTCACCAACGAATGGTTTTGTTTCATCGTCTGTTGGACTCCTACCCCATCTCATTTTAAATGAACAAACAAGTTATAAGTTCTTGAGAAATTCATTTCTCAAGAACATCTCGAAAAAGGAAGGTGAAAAACCTCCAAAACAAGGCCACGGTTTCAGAAACATCTGATTTAACATCTTTATAGCAAAAATAATAAATCAAATACGACACTTGAAAGGAACCCTATACAGACAAAACCTGACTAACCTGCTTTGATTGCATTAATGGAGACAAACATGTAGATACAGCACGTTGAACTGCTTCTGATGGAGTATTCAAAACATCCAACAATTTATCTACAACAGCGTGAATTTTGGGATCATTCTGTCCAATAATTCAGACATTAAGCTGGGATAAGAAACAAAGGAGGTATCAATATTGGCAATTGAAATATTAAAAAAAATAATACCTTTGCCAAATGTTTCGCCAATGCTCCAGTGAAAATAACAACACCCTCACGAACCAAATCATACTTCTCCTCATCTGATGCCTAGAAAATTTAGAAACCAAAAATATCAAACAGATGGAAATTTCCAGCACACTTTCTATCAGCAGTAGACTGGGTTCGCTAGAACAAAAAAGGTTTTGGTGTTCATAAACTTAAAGCAGAAGGAATGTAAGGAAAAGAATATTTAACTTGAAAAGAAATACCTTTTTGTTTAGGTAGTTTTCAAAAATAGGGAACAACAAGGAAACGCTCTCTCTCCCATGTTTATCAATAATCATGATACCAGCATTGATCATTCTTCCACGAACATCAGTATTGGGGTCACCCTGAAAAATTAATGTGAATCAGAAAGACCAAAGTATAACTTACATTCAATTTGTCCTTGAAACGATGCATTTCAATTGAAAATGACTAACCCAGCATGCTTACCACACTGAGAAATGATATTTCCTAAGCATTTCTAGAAATATCTTAATTCAACATTTCCAATTTCTGGATTGCAAAAATAATACTACAGCAGAATGTATTAGTCCAATTTAATCCTATGTTCCCGAACAAACAACAATACCTACTATGAAATATAATTTAAATAAAGTATAAACATATAATTCAAAACTTGCATAAGCTTCACATTACGGAAAAAATTAATACAAATTTCAGTTATTAATAAAAGTAGACCCCATCGTAGAACTATTATATGTAGCCTAGCAAGAAGGCCTCCATCTCTGTTTAAAATTTTAAAATAATAATAATAATAATAAAGAGCGTCTATCTCCTTTTTTCTCATTATAGAACTTCAAATCATCAACTTCTCTGAATAATATCAATTTTCAGTCTACTTTTCTGAAAAAATACACACTCACTTATGTATTTAACGATAGAATAGCACAAATAATGGTAATTTAGGGTACAACTAATTTTACACTGATCTTACAAGAAACATTAATGACAACAATTACAGAATAAGTTTATCCTAGGAGCCACAAGGACAATATTGAAATTGACGTCCAGAACATTTATGAAAGAAGTGAAAATAGACAAATCTTTTTCCTTCTTTTTTTTCCTTCTTTTTTTTCCTTCTATGGGATAATTATGTTTAACAATATAATTCTCAACCTAGAAAGCTAGTGTAATTGTATAGGCTTACTACGTTAGAAACATACCAAGGCTCGTGAAATGAGGAATGTCATTACAACAGGAAGATCTTTTGTTCGCAATACATCTGCAGCTGAATATAGTGCTAATGCTATCCCTTGACGTCCGAGCCAACCAGCATCTACAGTACTCCCTCCAGAGCTAGTATCATGGATGTACGTGGAAAATAATGTAGAAAGAGATTCCTGAAATTACCACAAATAATAAGAAAAAATACAATTCCAGAAATTGACTAACAATTGAATTCTACGTTGATAAATAACCTGTATTGTATCAGGGTATTCATCCAAAATAGCAGCAAGTGCTTCAGATGCCGCCAACCGGACATTATAATTATCATGAGAAAGTGCTTTGAAAAGCCCAGAATAATCAGTTCCAAAGTCATATCCATAACGATCCCAAATATCCTCCGCAATTTCAGCCACAGACTGAAGATAAGAATCAAGATGAGAGAGTGTGCAACAAAAAAGGGTGAGAACTGAAAAAATATTTGGAAGCTATAAAGCAGAGAACATGGATAAAAAAATGGCTATGAGGCATTCCTTTCAAAAAGACATTACATAATTAAATCTTTTATGGTAAGGTTAACATTGTTTTGTATCTACGAATGCAAGATTAATTGTCATATCAACTTTCAGGATTTTTATAGTTGTTCTTAAATGTTCAAACTTCATTTCCGCATTTCAGATATGTTCAACCTTCAATTTCTGCTCTTACTCCTAACTAAATCCATGCAGCCTAAATATCCGCATCATATATATAAGATGTCCCACATTTTATACAAAGTTGAAACAGAAGCATGTTCCAGACTTTAAACCAAAATCACAAGTACACAATATGATGGAAGTCGTAGAAGGTAGAAGATAGAAAATTCAACTTTTAATTATATTACACCAAAATATTTCTTCAAGCTATCAAATTGAAGTAATGTTAACACCTGACAAAGATTTATAATCAAATACTTCTTCTATGTGAAAAATTGCCGTTTTATATTACCCTTTAAATTAAAATGGTTGTCCTACATTATCCAACCGCATTATGATAATTACTGAACAAGGCATCACACATAAAAGAACGGAAATGTTAAAAATAAGAAAAATATGCATAAGGACTGCGTACAAAATAGAGATGCCCAAGCTTTTCTTTCTTGGTACTAAGCCTCTTTCATTAACAAGAATGGACGTACAAAAAGGCCCAAAAAAACAGTCACAATTACACAAAAGAGATCCAATGAAATTACCAAACATATTATAAAGCAATAAGGCCAAAAGAGGATATCCTCCCTCGCACCTTTTACACCCTCAAACAGTACTATTCCTTTCAAGCAAAGTAATCCAACTACCAAAAGAATGCCAAACAATGTCATAGAATCCCAACCATCCTTAACACTTAATGATGCACATACATAATTTAAAAAATGTATAGAAATTGTAAGCATAGAATTAGAAAAACATATTCAGAGAAGTTCCAAAGCTTTCACTAAAGCAGAATTAGCTAAGCTTTAAATTATGACCATGACATCATCCAGATTCAGGAGGAAAGATTAGAAAAAACCTTTTCTGGGTCATGTAAAGCCATCCAGATACTTGTAGCAACATCAACATTTTCAGGAAGAGACCGATTAGCAACAGCTGGGATGCATTTAACAGCTTTCAGACAAGCAATCCTTACGTGAACATCTTTTGCATAGACTCCATGTAGAGCCTAAAGAATAACTATTAATGACATGTAGAATCATATATGCATTTCTTAAAAATTAAGAATCTATGAAAGAACATACAGATGCAATTTCATCAGGTTGAAGACCAAGACACAACTCATTTAGTGCAGGTCCAATGGATGCTTGAAAAGCGGGAACAACACCTAAGACATGATAAAGAACCTGCAAAACAGAGATCAGCGTTAAAGACTAGAAATGCAATTCTACCCATAATCCATATCTGCAATGGAATATTACTGATAGCATCCGCAGCCTAGGAAGGGGCAGTAAGGGATCCATGTGCAAGTAAAGAACACGAAGAACATCATCATGGAGTCCTGTCTTCTTGGAGGATAACAAAATTTTCTCCATGATCTGAAATATAGTGACAGGTAAGAACATTTGTATAAACTAACCATCACATATTGCGAGAGCCCAATGAAAGTTATATCCATACCGGAAAAATGAAGGTGAACGTGTCTACTGGAAGAGGTCCAGATCTACAAGCAACAGATAAAGCAGTTACAATTCGCTCGAGAATACTCAAGGATGGTTTTCCATTGGCTTCCGCTTCAACAACCGATGGGATCAAATCAAGAAGAAGACGATCACCATCAGTCCTAATCATGCGCAATGCGGTGGCAATGTCAAGAGCAGAATTACATAGCGTCGGAGCAAGACATCTGGAAAGTTTCACCAAGGTTTCATAAGCCACATCACTTACAATTGGTGACCTTAACAATGGATCAACAAATTTCACCTGATACAAGAAAATAGCTGGTTGAAAACAGAATATACTGAAAATAAATCCAGCATCAACCACACTATATTGCTTATATAAGCTGCATAAAGTAAAATGAAATGCACTATGAACCACCCTAGAACAGAGGATGAAAAATATATATCACTGATATGTCAGAAAAGTCATTAATCATGGATTCAACAATGATAACAGGAATAGAGACGTGATTACAGAAAATTGGTATTGTCACAATCTAGACGACTCTGAAAGAAAAAGAAAAAAAAAATTGCTCGCAAGTGAGATGTCAGGATGGAGAAGACTGTCAGAAAATGGGGCCATGCACTGGAAAAGGGTTGAGAATTAACACGACAACATGGCTTGAATTGCAAAAGTATAGTTGGGAAATTCTCATTAAAAAACACAGAAAGAGATGGGTAAGATGTTAACTATGCATTGGATTGGGCTTTTTATCGAGTTTCAAATATTTGAGAGAGTTTAAATGATCTCAAGGAAAATGGTCATAGAAAAAAAGGGGAAAAAAAGGGAAGGGGGGATGAGAGGAGACAATGGTCCAGTTATTTAGGTAAAAGGAAGGCTCCAAGATCCTTGAACTGCTGGGGATATTTACTGCATATTCTTGTCTCAGATAACTGAAGACAGAAACAGACGGATGTGAAACCGCCCAATAAAAATGTGGATAATCAAGGATAAGAGGGGAGTTGCCACCCAAACTCTTCAATTACCCCATGCTATTAAGTCTTATCATGTTCCTTCTGTTTATTTCCAACCTCTTCCCGATAAAAAAAAGATCGAACTTTAGGTTAAAGCTAATTTATCCATAGAATTTTGTATGTCCATCCTCTCGTGCTAATAGTGAATTGAATAACTGTTAATAAAAAAAGATCAAACTTTAGATTAAAGCTAATTTAACCATAGAAATATTTTCTGAGTAGGTAGAAAAGTACAAACCATAGATGATAGCTGACTGTGTGCAAATATAGTATTAGAAATGGCCAACTCTCCAAGAGTCCTGAGCATCAATGATAAGTTTTTCTGTATTTTCCGGACCTCTTCCCGTATAGATGCCTCCTCCCTAAGCAACAATTCACGTGCTTCTTCTTTTGCTGTCTTTCCCTTATCTAGGGAGAAGGAAAAACATATATGAACAATAATTATCAACAAATAATAAGAAAGAAATACGAAACAACTTATATGGCAAAGCCATAGCATCAAAGTGACATGCCAGCTTTTTTTGCAAACTTCCCAGCATCCTTCTTGCCCAGGCCAGAAGATTCTCTACCAGCTTGTTCTCTTCTAATTGAATTATTAGAACTTGAATTTTTCTGATACACAATATATATAAGTTAATGGTTATTTTCATGTTAAAATAACCATCCAAAATAAATAAATAAACGTGTGAAAGTAGAAAATAAATCTACCTTGGGCTCTTTCGTGATACTTGAAGGAACAGACTCTGCCACATAAACACCTTGCTCACCAGACAACATCCCTTCAGGAGTATGAAAAATCTGAAGTAATAGGAAAAAGGAAGATAGGCCGGAACATGCCATGTCAAGAATCAGAACAATAATTCAAAATTGTGCAAAGAATATTCTTCTAACAACATATAGCAAAAAAAAAAAAAAAAAAAAAAAAAAAAAAAAAAAAAAAAAAAAAAAAAAAAAAAAAAAAAAAAAAAAAAAAAAAAAAAAAAAAAAA
>NW_019268522.1:2488151-2502432 GCF_002738365.1 Cucurbita moschata | reverse complement strand
AAAAAAAAAAAAAAAAAAAAAAAAAAAAAAAAAAAAAAAAAAAAAAAAAAAAAAAAGAGGATCTTAAATTTCACCTTACAAATTAAGAGCCAGAAACAATAGTAACCTGAACATATTTTAACACAATCTAAGAGGAAAAAGAGGTCCTGGCATACTCCATTTCAGACCTCCATAGGTATGCAAACAAATGAATTCTAGTTAATTGATCGTAGACTTGAAAACTGTTATTTTAACTCAACATGTTTTAACACAATCTAATAACAAAAAGAGTTCCCGGCATACTCTGCTTCGCACTTCAATCGGTATGAAAACAAATTAATTCTAGCTCAATGATCAATAGACTTTTCAATGATCAAGAGGTATGAAAACTGTATTTTTTTTTTTTTATACCCAGATAATTTGGGCCAGCTAATAACCACCCCCCACCAACTTCCATAAAATAAGTCAAGATCTCTTACACCCTCAAGTATTGGGCTATTGGAAGAATGGAACTCAAATTAAAAAGTATATAAATCAAAAACGCAAGCAAGACAGTGAATAACCATCAACCTGGCCACTGTTAAAAAAAGGACGCATTTTTTCCAGGCCAGCCTCTCTTTCTATTGTGTATATCTTGGTTTCCAATACAAAATCATGCCTCAAGTCCCATCCAACCCTCACACCAATGTTTTAGGTTTCAGACCCTATCACCTTCTGGCATGACTTGAACTCGCAAGTCTTTACACCCAGTCTCTTATAATGACTTGAAGGAACTCATTGCCTCTTCAAGGATAGAAGTCCACATATGTATGTAATACTAATACAACATGCGTTGTAATATTATAGCCTATTACAACATTTTCTACTATAGGTTAAAAACATTGAAGATAAAAGTTAAAAGGCGGCTCTATTACGGGCAATGATAATTACATTGAATATGACCTTTAGAATCTTTACTTAAGTTAAAATTGGAGATGAAATTTTACTCAAAATTTATATGAGTACATGCCTTTACACATTTACATTTCAATCAATTTTTTTCTAATGGATCATGTCTTACTCGTTGCCTTTTTAAAAACAATAATAATAATATAGGATTAAGACGATAAAATATCAACAAAAGCAGCACAGCACTTGAGACCACCTTTTTGCCCTTCTACAATATTGCACCCCACTTCCTAAAGAGTAAAAGCTAACATTTCATAACGATAGAATCCACATTAACTTAAAGTAAACACCATGAAGTTGCCTAAATATAATAGGGGCAAGTATGTACCTGAATGCTATTTTCTGAAAGCATGTTGTGTGAATGACGATCTGGCATATTCTCAAAGATCTGACATGGTGAACATATTCCAGTTAGCACTAAGAACGGGAAATGATCAAGCCAGAAACTTAGGAATAATAACATCAAGAATAATAAACCTCTTCAAATTCCGTGTAAACTTCTTGTGGAGCAATAGTCATTAAAGTGGACAATGAATAAATTGCTGCTTCTCTCCTATCAATTGCAGTGTTCATCAATCCTTGTGGTCCGAGGATACCCTGTAGTAAATAGTGCCTTAAAAGGTTAAAGATATAAATCCAACGAAAGTTCAGCAGTTTCTTATCAATAAAAAAAAGTATAAACAAAAAGGAGGGAAATTATTCCCGAACTGTAAGTTTAAAATACAAACAAAAAGGAGGGAAAAAAACTTTAAATAAGGCATTCAACTTCATGAAACTGATAGACAATAACGATGTATCATCAAACAGGGTATATATTAGTTATATTAGCTTTAAATTTAAAAAAAAAAGGCTACATAATTAGCCGCTAAGTTGGAATTAATGAGTTTCCTGCTGATTGATTATATTTAGTTACGGCTGTAACTCAAAAGTTTGGACATGTCAAGCACTTGTAGATGCCTCAAAATACTAGTGCAGTACTCAACCAATCGATGAACCTATACAATTTTCCAAAGAAGAAAAAGTAACTAAGTTCATCAAAGCAAATATAGACTACAGAGCACATGTGAAGAAGAGATATATGCACCAGGTTAAGATTTGAATTAAAACAGCAGAGCGCAACTTTTCCAAAATGCATATCAATTAAACTTGCATCTCAATACTATACTCAGCATGCCTTGCATCTTTGAAAAAATCCTACCTGCTATAAATTAAAATTGCACGACCGATAATAAATTCAGTAAAATGTCATCCGAAACACAGAACGCAACTTGCATGTTCCAAAATGCATAGCAATAAGGAAATCACTTACTTTGCACAAATTTTCTATGTCATTAGTGCCAACGACGCTTAAGCCATGAGCCTGCAAGCATTTATTGACCCTCTGAAGGGTAAAGAAAAATAAATGAGTTAGAGTCATCCAAAATTATTCTATGATAGAAGACAACAAGAACCACGCACCAACATCCAAGGAATTTTGTTAACTTTTAAAGGAACTCTTTGGATCAGGAACGTAGATTGGAAAATAACTACAGAAAGGAGATGCGGAAACTAAATTCTCTACGCATCCAAACCCCAACTCTCGAGGCTAAGAAGTTAAAAGATTGGGATCTGTTCACGTAACTTGTTGGAACCATTTTTGTGGGCTTTTTTTTGTATGCTTTTACATTCAATCGTTTTTCTCAATTTCCTCAATCAGAGCTTGGATTTTTATTATTAAAAATAAATTGAAGAAGGAGAGGGAAGCCTAGTGCAGTTCATAAGCAGAAAATGAAAAAGAAAATATGTGATAGCAAGTGAAGTGACACCCCAATAAGCTTTTCTTTTTCTTTTTCTTTTGAGACAGAAATGAGCTTTTCAATGTTCTACTGGAAAATTACAAACAAGAAAACTCTAAGACTGAACTTTGTAGGTTAAATTATAATAACATTCAAGTTGTGTCTATTTATAACCCCTGAATTTTAAAAGTTTTTCTAATATGTACTTGAAAATTCCAATTTATGTCTAATTAGTCCTTGAGCTTTAAAAACATGTCCAACAGGTCCTTAAACTTTCAATTTTGTATCCATTTAGGTTGCAAAATTTTCAATTTTGTCTCTAATATCTAATAGGCTGTTACCTCCAATGTGGAGCATGAGTCTCTTTTTATTACATAAATGAAAAGTTTCATTTCTTGTTTCAAAAAATATATTGTCAAATAGGTCTAAAGACCTACTCAATGCATCTTAAAATTTATTGACTTACTCTTCATTGATAGATTGGAAAGAGAGTAATGCTCAAAAGATACAAATTCTGTATAATAAAAAGAAAAAAAGATATGTGAACAAAAAGACCCCAAAAGGACTGTTGAGAGAGACGTACTCAAAGCCAAATTACCCATGAAGTTGCTTTCGAACTCCTTTTGTATCATTGGGGAAAAAAATTGCAATATTCAATTCTTATGAACAATTCTCAGGAGTTTCCATTGAATTATGTAACAGAAACTTTTCATCCATTATGAATAATATTATTGTATAAATTTGGATGGAAAGATTTAAATTACCTTCCAAACATTATCTCGTTTTGCAGTGAAGACTAAGCTCGGGTGATGTGAGCATAACATTATTAAGGAAGAATCCCTGGAAGCAGTGGTAGTAGATGCTCTTGAGATCACAAACAATGACTTAACAAGAACCTCGGTAGATGGAAGATATGGAACTTGAGAGTCCGATGAATTCTCTGCATCACTGCAGACAAACAGATCGCATCCCCTCAATATAAAAATCGAAGACAGATTCAGGAACAAAATGTTAACAGAGAGCCATTATAATTGATCAAAATGGAAGAAAATAATTACAAAATGTTTTGGCCAGTAGTTATAACAGATAAACAGAAAGAATGTAGTTCAGCTAGCATTGGAATGAATGTCGAGAATTATTCTATGGGAAGGCAAGCTTAAGCACCTGGTGAATTTGAAGTGGGTTACAACACCTCTTGATAATGTGGTTTAGGAATAGGTATGCTCACGGAGAGGAATGATTCTTTATTGGCCAAGTGAATATGGAGATTTTATAATGAATCTTCTGAATTATGGCATAGGTTTATTTGTCAGCATTTAGGAATCTCATTTTTTTAGCCAGCCCTCTACTTCTAAACAGTCTGAAAATTGTAGAAGCCCTTGGTTGTATATTCAGAAACTTTAGCAAATTGTGGATTCATCTTTTAAATTGGGCTCAGGGATAAAAATCTCGTTTTTGAAAGATGCTTGGATTAATAATAATCCTCTTTCATCCAGTTTTCCGTCTATTTTCAGATTGGTTATTAACCAGAGTTTTTCTATAGCAGATTGTTGGGATTCATCTAGAAACTCAGGGAGATTTGTTCTCAGATGAAGTTTAAAAGACGAGGAAATTGCTCTTTTCAGTGAGCTTTTGCTAACTATCAACAATATTCAGCAGTTCTTCCACATACTCCAAAACATGGTTACTTGATTCAAGTGGTTCATTCTCGATGAAATCTATTTTAAACAATTCGTCTGGATTTACTTTAAGATGGAGTTAATACATCGGATCATTTGCAGAGAAGGCTTCACTCAATGGCTCTCTCTCCTTCCAAGTACCCTTAATGTTTGGTGACTTCAAAAGACTAATTCCATTTATTTTTCTGGCGTTCTTTTTCATGCTTTTGCTGGTCCTTTCTCTTCTCCATCCTCTATGAACTGGGCATTCAGTGATGACGTTTGCTTCAATGTTTATCAACATTTTAGTGCCTGGGATCTTCCCAACAAAGCCTATGGATTATTGCTTCTAAAGCCATTCGTTCGAAGATATGGTTTGAAAGGAATCAGAGAATTTTTCTTATATCAGTTTTTTATTTCTAGAATCATGGATTCAAGAAGTTCCTAAATTGAGAACAAATATTTCTTCAAGAATCGTCACTAGGCTTAATGTTGTAGATGATTCCAAGTCTACGGCAGGGAGATGATGACAATGGCAGATATGATTACTTTGACGGTAGTGGCTAGGGTTGGGTTCATTAGGGAGTGAGAAAAGGGAAAATCTATGCTCAAATTTCCTAGATATTGATCGAATCAGGTATAATTCTAGGAGATGAACAGCCACTTGGAGGAGATCAGCAGGTTTTTTATCCAGATTATTCTTCAATTCAACCTATTGAGGACTTTGTTGAAAAAATAATGATGGAAGACATTCACAGAACCTGCGTCATTCTAATTCTGGTTCTCAAAAAGCACTCATCTTTCCTTTAATTAACACTAGCTCTCCCAAGGTGGGTGAGTTTTAAGGCATTAAGGTCTCACAACTGGAAGATGGTATAAAGGAAATGTGTATGACCCTTTGCCTTCCCCAAGTATTAATGAGCCCCTTTGAGAAGGTGTCGACTATATTTCTTTCTCTCCTCGTGTCTGATTCCTTCAACTCAAATGCTGAAAAAAAACACAAGTTTATTGGTCTCCAATTACAAGAAAGCAACCAATCCATCTGGCTATTGGCCTCACCAAAGGTGTCATCCATTCAATAAAAAATCCCACATCTACTTAAACTCTCTCACATAGTGTTGATCGTGATTTGGATGTTGAATCTGAAGTCACTTTTGAGTAGCGTGGACTCCATTTCACAACCTATGGAAATTACGGTTGATGATTTAGCAGTTGAAGAATCTTTTTCAAAAGATCTAATTTTGTTATTTCAAGAATGTGAAAATGAGATTCCTCATCCTCCTTCTGTGCCTAGGAAACTTGCATCTCTTTCTTATTGAAGCTCGTGGTATTCTACTTCAAGAAATTTATTCCTCAAATTCAACTCAAAACAATATTAGGGGCTCTTGAAAGCTTGTTTTCTAAGCTTCCTGGGTGGTTTGTTGGTGTCCCCTTAGAAGTTTATGGGCCTTTGGAGTGGTTTTCAGTGGGCTGTTTTGGGTTTTTGTGTGGTTTCTATGGCTCTTTCAGGCCCTAGCATTTAGGAGGTCTGGTAATGTTCCCTGGCTTTTGTTGTTTAGCCTTCTTGTTTTTTGGTGCTTGGTTCTTTGAACTCCTTTTGGTTTTTCCTTTGATCTTCTAAGCTCCCTGGGTGGATTGGTGGTGTCCCCTAAAAGGTTTATGTTGGCCTTTAGTGCGGTTTTCAATAGGCTGTTTTTAGGCTCTTTCATTCCCTAGTGGTTTGGAGGTTTGGTGATGTTCTCGAACTTTTGTTTTTTAGCCTCACGCTTTTGTTGTTTAGCCTTTCTGTTTTTATCATCTATTTGCAATGTTTTCTGTGTTTACTTGATGGTCTTCTTGGGTTTGTCTCCTCAAGTTCCTGTTTTTTTGGGTTGCTTGTTCTGTTTAGGTTGATTCTCTTAATTCTCCATTGAAGAGTTTGCATCCTTGATCTTTAGTCTCTTTTTTATTTATTTAATAAAAGTTTCATTTCTTGTTAAAAAAAAAACATCAGAGAATTTTTTAAGATAATTTCCACTCATGATTAGATCATTTCAAGATGATCAAAATTAAGGCTTCTCATTGGTGTTCTTTATCGAAGTCTTTTTCGGGTTACTCTTTCCAAGCTATTTGCAACAACTGGGATGTCTTCTTATAGTTCTTGTGTGTTGTCTTTCTTTTGTTAGCTTTTGCTTTATTTTGCTCTCTATTTTCCGTAGCCCACTCTTTGTAGGTTGAATCTTTGATTGCTTTGTATTTCTCCTTTATTTATCTTTTCAATACTACTGTCTACTTTCCAAAAAAAAAAAGAAACAGAAACAGTATCAACTATCATACGAGTGCAACAATTAATTAAATCACTCATAAAACTGTAAAGAATAGACGGACCTTATCTTCGATAAACGGAGTTTCTCTCCTACTATAGAAAGGAAATTTGCAAATTCATATAAAAGAGCTTCACTCAATTCTGGAACACCTGCAACAAGCTTCCCAATAGCACTGCAAGCGACTCTTCGAACATCCCAACTTGGATGGCACAAAAAGAACAGTAATGGCTGCAAGAGGTATAAATACTCGGTGACCAAAAAGTTACATCGCTGGAAGACTATGCTAATATATATTGTGAAGAAGTTACCTGCGAGAGCAATTTGACTGAAAAGGTTTCCAACACTCTACAAAATAAAAGCACAAGCAGCTTGTGGAAATCAGTATTATTTATTTCGTCATTTAGAAGAGAATTGTTGATGAATCAGCAATTAGATTATAACCTGCGCGAGTGTTCTACAAGAAGCACCTCAAGAAGATCAAGACATGCAATGCAATCTTCAATTGACAGCTTTGATACCTGTGCACCACAGAAAAAAAAAATTACCCATATAAATAGTAAGTTCCCTTTTGATAATAATTTTACACTTAAATAGGCAGGAATAACAAGTTCTGAAAGGCTACCATTGAAACTGGTATGATTGAAGGTTCATTTTGAGATACCAAAGACCAGATCTTTTCCTTTGCAACAGTCTCCTCTGAGACATAAGATAACATAAAATTAAAAAAAGAATTATTCAAAGAAAATTGCAAAGAAGGAACCTCTTAACATCTAAACAAGCATGGACATATAAATTATAAATTTAGCAATACGCACATAATGGGGCATCAGAGATTTTTTGGACAAGAAAAATCCCTTCGCAACTAAAATATATATTAAGAAGAAAAAGGAAGACAAAAAAAGGCACCAAACAGCAAAGGAGATAACAAAAGGACCACAATAGGAAAGAATAAAAATATATATAATATAAAGGAAAACCTATAAAAAGGGCCTCAGAAAACAAGTTGAATGGAGGATTACATGAACATATCTAATGATAGCATACAAATTCTCAGTTTCCCTTTCAACCAAAATTCTCAACTCATCGTGAAGATAACAAAAACCCAGAAAGCCATGGCTTTACATGTGAACATATAACCACTGAGGAGCTGAAGATATGCAGAAAGTTAACACATGATTGCAGTATTACTAGTATATATTAAAAACCTCGAACACATGTAACCAATATTAAACGAAAGCTGACATGTAAAATAGAGATTATATTTCATCTATCAATGAAAGTACAATTCTAGTTTAAAGAAATGAAAGCTGACAAGTAAAAAAGGGGGGATTAGATAATTCTGGCAAACTTGATTCAAATCTCAAGGAAAATAAAAAACAGGATTAATTGTGATAAACACCTGCTTTAATATCGACTGCCATAATCTTTCCAACTAAAAGCAAAGCATATATTCCATCCAAACGCTGCACTGCTTTTGTAAAACCAGTTTTCACTAGTTGGATAAGAGGCACTAAAAGGCCTGATATCTGCCAATTGATTTTTCACAAGAAACGAAAAATTACAAGAATTCCATATGAGAAAACTCAACAACAAATGAAATGAGTCAAGAAAATCCACGAAATTCAGCTTTCCAACCCGTGCAATCACATCAGAATTTTTAGAGATAACACGTAAACAACGAAGGTGTCCCCTCCTCAGTGTTTCCTTCTCCTTGAGGCCAGATGCAAAAAGCGATAAAAGCTCTGGTTGAATTGAATCAGAAGATCTTGCAGCCCAAGCAGCTATAGCAGACAAAATTGCAAGTTTTGCCTCTTCATTACCTATATTTAGTACAATAAAGTTTAGCATCAATATGGGAATGGAAAAGGGAAAATGAAGATATTCCAACAACATAAACTTAATTCGGGGAATTGTTAAAGCCATTAAAATAACCCAAGAGAATGTAATTTATGCCTGCAATAAAAAGGAACTATCGAGAGGATGAATAGATAGACTGTTACCTTCCTCCCTATAACTTGACAAAAGAAAGCTGCAAACTAATTGTGAAAGACTGTAAATCCTTTTCCCTTCTGGAGCGTAAGCCAACTCTTGCACCATATTGAACATACCAATCCGCTGGTAAGGCAATGCTAGTCTTCCTTCCGAGCCTGCAAAAACGGAAACCAAAGGCCACAAGAAGTTAGCAGAAGAATAATCACCCATACCTTACAATTCAGAACATGAACATAACCATTTGTTAGCAGGCATCAAAAACATTTCTGTCAATGTGGCGCATAGAATGGAAAGAACAAGTGTTTTAATTGCATAAAGGTAATACATAAATAACATAAGGACCATTACCTCAACCAATTGACAAAAATAAAATCAATAAAGAACACAGAGCCAAACCTCCAATAACAGCTTTAACATAATTGAACATTGCTTCCTGAGTATCAGGGTTACTTGATTTCTCACTCAAACATCTTACGATAGTCAATGCACCAATCCTTCTATTTTCATCTGTATGTCGAGCCTGGGGTGATACCACTGAAAGAATTTCTATTGCATACTTACTTAAATCCAGTGTAACAGATTGTAAACAGAATGAAACTGAATCCAACACAATCTCGGGGTTGCGTTTAAGCATTTTGACAGAAGATGGAATAACAATACTCTGGAGATCATCATGTAACATATGTCCAAAAAGTGGACGAAATGCTTCACTAAGATTCTTGGTAGGTTTTTCCCTGGCATTTAAAACTGACTTGACATAGAGATCAAGAAATGTTGGCTGTATAAAACAGACACAATCAAAGATAGCCAAGTGAGAACATAAAACGATCGCAATTAAACTTAAATATAAGAAAATCTCCAACATTGAGCAAAGTCAAAAATATTAACTGCTGACCTTGAAGTTCTCAAATAAGGGAGGTAGAGTATTTAAAAACTCCAACAACAGAGTCAGTAACTCAGGAGCATCTTTGAATGGTATTCGTGCATCATTTAGTTCATCAATGTACATTCTGCACATGTCTGCTGACTGCATAAGTAGAATAAATTTGCAAAAATAGTCAAAATTGAGTTAATAATATGTAGTGTCTCATTATTTATGAAAAGATAACACAGATTAAACCTGAGATAATAAATGGAAAATTGTTTGCTTGCAAGCCCTCCGCTCTCGGAAAGACCCCTCCATAAGAATGTGAATTAAATTCGCTTGAGCTGATGCTAATCTAGAAAAGGCATTCTTTGAAATGGTGGGAAACTGACTATAAACAAGAAGAAGACATGACCACTTGAGAAGTCTACAGCATCCTACACGTGTGTGTAACTTTGACTGCTTTTCCATGGACTGCACAAGGGCTGCTGCAAAACTTTTCATGAACGTTATCTCATTTAAAGCTTTAATAATTACATTATCCACAGCTTCCCTTGATCCACGATCATCATAAATAAATAATGTTCTAAATATCACCTCAACCAACTGCAAAGCAAATTCTTTGTATGCCGCTGCAAAAATAAAAGAAAACTCAATATCAGATCAGCCTAAACATGACAGGTTGCTAAAAGAAATAAATATAAAAAATCATGTTGCAAATCAAAACCAGAGCTACTGACAAGAAAATCATCTGGAACTATTACAAAGTTGGTGTGGAACATATTCTATAAGTACTATGTCCATACAATTCAGAAAATAAAAACACGAGAAAACAAGTAGATGATTCAGATATGTTAGCACAAACCTTGAAAAGCATTCACATAAAAATGCCTCAGTAGCAAACCATTGACCTAGCCACAAGTAGATAAACAATCTTCTAATTCCATCTAAACATTTTCCCATGAGAAACATTCCAAACTTCTTCCATACAAACACTACCATTTTCGTTGGTTTATTGAAATTTCATTTTTGTTCAATGGAGATACAAAAAATAGCATTTTGGATCCAGCTAGGTATCAAGAAAGAGGTTGGAGAGTCTTTTGGGAAATGTTGGAGTCTTTTGGGAAATGTTGAGTGATGTTCTTCCTCAGTCGAAGAGTGAGATTGTTTTTATAAGAGGCAATTTCATTGATGTTTCAAATTAACAAAAGGGGCGTGCTATCAGTGATATTTACCGGAAAAAAAAAAAGAACCTTCTAAATTTACAATGAGGAAGGTATGATTATAGAAAACAAAAATATTGGAAAATTTAAACCAAGATATAGCATGTTAACCAGCATTGTCGAAAAGCATTGTATAAGTTTGTGTCTTCCACATGAATACTCTTTGATTTCTTTTTTTCCATTAATTGCAAAAGAACGTCATAATGAAATTTTTCCATAACACAATTTTTGCATTCTTGAAGGTCATGTCCAATAAAACCTTTACCTCGCTAGGTAAAGTGAGATGTCATCCAAAGATATTAAGAATCTTTGTCCATAAATTTTAAGCATATAAGTATAGCATAAATAAGAGGTTTTATGATTCATTGTCTTTCTAGCATAATGAGCACCAACTTGGAAATATAGTCATATAAGACATTCCTTCTTTTTTTTTTTCTTTTTTTTGTAAATTTTCACTTGTGATAATGGATTTATGCGCTATTTTCCATAAGAAAAACTTCACCTTTTTAGGGTAAGTCTTTCCATATTGTCTTTGCTAGCATGGGATTCGTAGCTTCTACTTTTTTCCCTATGTCCATCATCAAAAATTTTGTAGACAAAACTCCGATAGTGAAAGGAAAGCATTTCAATTTTGTAGAGAAGACCCCATACAACTGGGGAAAGGTCAAGGATTAATTCAGCCTATTTTGTAGTTTTGTTATCCTTTAAGTTCCTACCAAGCTTCATGTCCCAAAATTTGTTGACACCATTCCATGTTTCTTTGATCGTGGTCGTTTTATAACAAGGGAGTCTATACAAAAATGGATAACGTAAGGCTAGCATGATGTTTTCCGTCCAAGAGTCAGTCCAAAAGGATGTGCTTTGTCCATCACCCACCATATGGCAAATGTGGTCGGTGACGAGGTTTTGGTTTTTTTATGTCATAGCCCCTATTCAAAAGATGGAGGGAGTCAACTTCTACATGATGTAGGAATATATTTAGTTATTCGGCGAGGATTTATCCTTCCAAGAGTGGGATTGATCTTTGTAATATAGTCTTTTGGGTCATGTTGTTCCCTCCCTTCATTGGATGTTCTTTGGGATGCATTAGGTTTAACACCTACTTATGCATGTTTTCCTTTATGTTTTTTCGTAATTATCAAGTAGGTATTATTCTTTGGGATTGGAATCCCTTTTGGTGGGTTTGGGTTCCTTTTGTTGGATTGTTAAATATTTTTTTAGTGTCATTGTACAATCTCTCATATGTCTGAATGGAAAGATAGGCTTCTGACTTAAAAAAAAACATTTGTTTGAGTTGTCCATGGATTGACATTTCCAAACAATTGAATATTCTGGAAAATGCATCTTTATCCAAGCTTTGCAATGGTACAAACAGTCTACTTTGGCATGAAATTTGGCTCATATGTTCTACTTTTCAACATTTATATCAGGTGACTTCTTTACCAAATGGTTCTGGTTTTCATTATTGGGAAGATTCACATTGATCTTGGAAGATTGGCACGAGAAGAAATTTGAAAGTGGATATTGAATTGTGGTATCTTGTTGGCAAGCTTGAATTTAGTTTCTTTGTCCCACGAAGGAGAAAGTGAGGAAAGTGTGAAACTTCTAGATCCACATTCGAGTCATAAGCCTTTATAAGATTATTGCAAAGGTGCTGGCCAATAAGCTAAGAAAAGTTTTGCCAAGCACGGTCTCCGACCATTTGGTGGGTGCAATTTTAGCAAGGAGACAAACTTAGACCAAGTTGTTTTTGCTAATGAGACTATGGAAGATTACAAGGAATGCAATCAAGAAGGAATCCTTTACAAGCTTGAGTTTGGGAAAGCCTAGGTTGATGTGGACTAGGATTCTCCACAAGGTAGCATGGAAGAAAGACTTTGGCTTTAAATGGAGAGGGTATATATGGAGTTGTGCGAGAAATGTCATGTTCTCTATTTTGTTTAAAGGAAGGATTTTATCATCGAAAGGTATAAAGCAAGGCAATCCACCGTCTCTCCCTTTCTTTTGGTCAATGACATTCTTAGCCGCTTGTTTTTAGGGGGATGGGTAGAGGCATTACTTAATGTCTTAGGATAGAGAGGGATAAAGTCCATCTCTTTTATTTCCAATTTGCCAACGGTATGTTCTTCTCTTTCAATAAGGAAGAGTTATTTGTAACCTTAATTGCTTTGTCTTTCTTTAAGATAATTTATAAGTCTTAAGATTAACCGAGACAAAAGTTCGGTCATTGGTATTAATTATGATCCAAGGTCCCTAGATGGACCTTGGTGGTAGGTTGTATGTTGGATTCTTTGGGTTGGATCAGTCTTGCATTTTGGAATCTAGGAGAAGATCCAAAAATGTCTCGCCTCTTGGAAGAGAGCATTTTGTTTCCGAAGGAGTGTGACTAATTTTCATCCCATTGGTTTTGTGTATGACCCATTTTTTACTTCCTTTTTCTTTTCAGAATCCCCTTTTATATTTGTAAAAGCTTGGAGAAGCTCATGAGAAACTTCTTTTGGGGGAAGTTAACAAGAGTGGGAGATCCCATTTGGTTAGGTGGGAGATAGTATCAGTCTGGTAATTGAGGATAGATAAGTTCACACTTTGTAAGGAGGCTTAGCTTTATTAGCAAAAGTGATTTTGGCTTTTTCCTTAGAAGCAACTGCCTTGCATCCTTTCTAATGAGCCACCTCTAGGGAGTTGAAGGCATATCCCCGAGCCCTTGGAAAAAGAGATAATTCATTCTTTTCTAAGATCCAAGTGTTAGTTAGGCCGATATAATGTCTATGAGCCAATTTAAGGTGGATTAATGCTATCAAATCCATGATTTCAAAATTTTGGTTTGAAAGGAACCAAAGAATTTTGTAAGACAAATCTAGAGTTCGGGTGAAGTATTTTGATATAGCCATCTTCGAAGTCACAACGGTGCCAATCTTTCTATTTTTTTCATTAACCTCCTCATAATATTTATACAAACTGAGAGGCTTTCGTTCACTCTCATTAGCAGCTTGTACTTTTACTTTATTTGCTTCTCTATCACTCATTTTAGGAGTTTGTTTCCTTCAAACATTTTGGTATCTGTCCATTACATCAATGAGAAGTTCGTATGAATTTTCCACCAAATCTAAAGACACATAGCATTCTCTTTTTTACGGCCAAAATTGCTTTTACATTCCAAGTCAATGAGATAGAAATGGTAGTAGTTCACCATCAAAACTAGACGTATGTTCTTCACACTTTCTTCTCTTTTCTTCTCGAACAATATCGCAATTTTGGCCCTCTATCATTACTAACGCTTATGTAAGAACTATCTAATTAACCAAAAAACATCTCATCCTCCGTTCTCCTCCTTGTACACTTCATTTCCCTCTTTCGTGTTACCAAATTTTTGGAACTCTTGGACAAGTGTTGAAGATCTCACCCTTTTATTTCCATTATCCTTTGAGTAGACTACAATATTTCCATCAGTTATGCTGCTTCACCCCATTATTTTGACCATTTCACTGATTTAAAAAATGACAACCAGCCCACCCCCCCCCCCCCCCCCCCCCCC
>NW_019268522.1:2442882-2487471 GCF_002738365.1 Cucurbita moschata | reverse complement strand
CCCCCCCCCCCCCCCCCCCCCCCCCCACAACGTCCTTTTTAGGGAAAATAGAAAAATGTCCCACCTATTGATTAACTAAAAAGACTTCGTTCCACCATTCTTTTGACTTGTGGTGGTCCAAACTCCAAGCATAATTGTCAACTCCTCGCTCTTTAAAATCAAAATATCAACCCATTTAACAGCTCCAAGTTTCAGGCTATCCAGAATGTCTAAAGATAATTACAGTACTTTCTATTCAGGAGAATGGAGCCATCTAAATAGGAAAATTAAAGAAAAAGCATTTGACTAGGATGAACTACAATCAGATGGGATTGTCCTCAAATCAAAGCGTCTTGATCTTGGTGTTCTTTGACAAGTCAATTTTTCAGCTGAACCATAGAGCTAACACATTGGTATTAACTACTCAGAAGAAGTAATTATCCTAAGGGCAATTGCACTAGGATGAACTCCATAAATTTCAAATTTATCTGTATAAGGCAAATATCTAAAGACCTCTCATCCGGCTTTGGAGGTATACTTCCCCATTAACTAGTTAAGTTTCTTACTCAGATACAGAACGGGTCAGGTTAAAACAAACAACAAATTCTTAATAATCTAGGAACCGAAATGCTGTCATTTCGAGTGTGGTTATTCTTCATCGCAAATTTACAACAAAAAAAAAATACTAAACTAACTAAAGACAGCATTTCGGTTCAAAACAAACTCAAAAACAAAAGGAAAAGAGCAATGAAAAGAGTAAACATAAACCCAACAAAACAAACTCAAAATCAATGAAAAGAGCATTCCTAGAATTCATTCCCAACATGCACGCCAAAACAAAAGGCGATGCTTATAACACCCAGAAAAAAATGTTAAACCCATATCCAAAATTCAAGAAATGCAAACAGCGATTGAATTCAATCGAGCATCATATCAACCAGAAGAAGAAAACCAATAACTGAAAGCAGAAAAAAGCCAAGCTAACCAGAATTCTCAAAAATCGCAGGGATTTGGCTTCGGAAGATCTGGATCCGTTTCTTGGTGGATGGAGTGGACACCAACCCATAAATTGAGTTAAGAAGGTCCAATGAATCCGCCATTGGAGGAAACGAATATCTTCCGATTGGGAATTCGAGGCCTCAGATATGTAAGTTGAAAATGGTGAGACGAAGGGTCTGATGCTGCTGCATATAACAAAAGCTTTTCAGAAGGTTTGAACCTTAGTTTTAGGGTTTTAGGGAACTTACAGCAAAATGAATGAGCGCTCACTCCTTAAATACAAATTTTTTTTGTTTTAATTTAACTTTTAATTTCTATGTTTTGTGCCTATCAAAATCAGACAATACAAAAGTGGAAGTGTCTTTTTTTTTCTTTTCTTTTCTTTTTTTTTTTCAAATAACTCTCAAACGTTTTGTTACGATCAATTCTTTCTAATAAAACGAATACGAACAAGTGATGTGCGGTAACTTGTAAAATAGTGAAACACGTGGCAAATATAGTAGGTTTAGGGTATCTATCATCAAACTCCTTTCGTTTCTTCGCAAAATGCATCACTAGCCCTAGGAAATTTCTTAGGCATGCCTCGACCGAACGAGAACGATGAAGCTCATCCCAACTACCTATGAGCTTAAGAGAATCATTGAGGAGATAACCTAACCATCATCATAACCTAAAACCTCGGCTCCAGGCAACAGATGTTAGTATCTTTCACTTGAGCAACGTGATTCAAACCTTAGGGGCATTGAACAGGGAGACATAGACACTTTGACGATGTTACAAATTGTTCCTCTAACCAACTACATCATGTACCTACGATCCTTCTATTGTATAATTGTTAGTTTGATTTCGAATTTCTCGTTTTCTTATTAAACATTTCGTTCATAATGATTTTTTTAAACCCACCACACGTATGCCATAAAAGCACGATTAAAAACGTGACACAGGTTATAATTATTTTACACTGTGACACTCAAGTAAAGAAGGGGTACGTGAATGAACTGAGGCTAGAGCCATCGTGAGATAGGATGACTAAAAAAAACTTAAAAGAATTAAAAGTTACTATCTATATATCAAGGTATATCTTATTTTTCAATGACTCAATCATATAAAATTCATGATTAAACATGCTTTACTTAGAACGATTCTATGTTAGGTGACCTCCTAGGAATTTTCCTAGGATGCATGTGAGTGAGGATAAAACATGCTTGAAAGACTCGTGTTGGTCTGCAGGATATGTCTTCCATCTTAAGAAGCGATAAGTAGGTAAAGTGACCATGTCATGAGGGATGCAGGGGAATGCTAGGACCATCAGATGTCGAATTCGGATTCCGAATTTTGATCTTAATCTTGAGCATGGGTCCTTACGTACATGAAGACAAAGAATTAGGGATCCCGTTCTCGTCTCCTATTTAAATTTCCATCCTTGCAAAATTCTCCATTTATTTTCGCGGGGATTGGACAAGGATTCTCTGCAGAGGATTTGCAGAGGGTGGGAATGTGAGATCCCACATTGGTTGGAGAAGAGAACGAAATATTTTTTTATAAGGGTGTGGAAATCTCCCCCTAACAGACCCCGAAAGGAAAAGCCCAAAGAGGACAATATCTACCAGCGGTGGATTTGGGCTGCTACAAATGGTATCAAAGCCAGACACGGAAGGATGTGTGAGCGAGGAGACTGAACCTCGAAGGGGGGTGGATTGGAGGGTCTCACATCGATTGGAGAAGGGAACAAGTGTCAACGAGGACACTAGGTTCCGAAGGAGGGTAGATTGTGAGATCCCACATCGGTTAGGGAGGAGAACGATTCTTTATAAGGGCGTGGAAACCTCTCTATAGCATATGCGTTTTAAAGCTCGAAGAGGACAAAGAGATCTTTCCCCGGCCCTATTGAGCTAAAAAAAAAAAAAAAAAAAAAATCTCTCCACTTCTTCTTCCATTTCTAACCCATTCAAGAGACGTCCATATAAATGAACATTTCTATTTCCTTCCATAACACTTTTAAATTCTCGTCTACTAAAAAGTGGATCTAACGCATTATATCGATTGCTTCATTAATGTCCCGTGATTTTCGTGTATTTAAATTATATTCTCTTTTGGTTTATTACCTTTTGCTCTTTATTATGAGTTGATAGATTATTTCTCTTTCGAGAATTCATAACCAAGGTACTGACTTTACTACTAGAACGCTCAAACACCAGATTAAACAAATTCTTAGGTTTGTATAAGATTATGGTAGTCATGTACCTACGTGGAATACACAACTACCACGACCCCATATACTTTTGCATAATAAGTGCCCATATCGAGCTCAGAATCTAAATATCATCGAATCACGTTATCGATCCTTTTCAAATATATTAATGAAGAGAGATCATGGGAAGAATTACTAAACACACTCATGGAGAGAGGAGAAATAGATTGAAATTGGAAGTATTATACAAACATTTAACTAAAAAATCAAAACCACATAAAAAGCTTAAGCAACTTCTTCAATCTCATCAAGTGCATAGTTGTTTGTTGATACACTTGCATAATTTACTTTGTTAAATCTAACCACAACTGGATATCGAGTGTTCGGGTCCTGCAAAATATCATTCACACATTAATCGTTAATCAATCTATACGAACGTTCTACAACTCATTTGTTGTCTATTCAAACTTCTTATTACGGGTCGAGATTATATCTTAATCTCGACCACTGAATTAGTGATTAGTAAATTTTAATTTAAAACGTGAATCGCAAAATGAAGAAATTTCGAAAGATGGTTAGAAGAAACACTAGATTTTCGAGAAATCAAGCTCAACAGCTTATCGTTCTAAAAATTTATAAGAAAATAAGTACGATTTTCTCGAAAACTAAAAACTAAATAGTCATCGAACAACAACTAAATACGGTCGATTTTAACATAAACAAGAACCCATTTCAAAACAAAACATCCTTAACCACTTAACAAGACATAGATCCTCATAAACCTTAACCACTCTAACATGAACCAACATAATAAAATTAAGTAAATTGTAAGTGTCGAACCTGGTCAACCGTGACAACAGATCCAACATCCTTGTACCAATAGGACTCTCTCCTCAAAATCTTCACCTGTTCAAATCCATGACAAGATTTGAGCGTCTAAAATTACTCAAAAGATCAAAGATTCAAATTTGATCGATTTTACCCACCTTGGTACCTCTCTTGGGGCCAATTGGGGCCGGCTTAGGCTTGGGCGCTTCAGCGGGGGCGTCGGCGGTGGCAGCGGCAGCAGGGGGAGGGGCAGCGGCCTCATCGGCGGCGGCCCGGACAACCAATCGACATGATCTCGAAATAGAGATGGAATTCTTGGGGAAGAAAGCCACAGAAGATGGCCTAGAAGAGGAAGAAATGGTGGTTGAAGATGGTATGATCACACCAGAAGCGATGCATGAAAGGTTAGAGGCAGCCATGGGCTCTCTTGGTTTGGTGAAGTGAAGGGAAGGTTGAGTGTTAATGGCTTGAAGATGAGATTTGAACGTTCAATATGATAAACCAATGAAATAATGATGGCCACATAATAATTCTTCGTGGGATTTGGTTCTTGGGTTTTCAACCAATTGGGTTTTGCCATGTAGACACCATATCCATTTCCTAAGGATAGGGTAATCCTTCTTCTCTCTCTAGAAATTTTAATTTAATGGGGTTTTTTCGATTCATTGTGTTATGTTATGAAAAGGGTATATTTGACGGTGTGAGGCTCGTGTTAAAAGAATCGAGATTGAGAAGTTGGAAGTTTAGGACGTAAAAGTTATTGGATTCATAGACTGATGTGAAAAACTGATATCAAAACCTTAGAACTATGGGCTCGTTAGGGTTTATGTAACTATAGATTTTTGAGTTTTAACGAAGTTGTTGTTTCTAAGTGTAATTTATATAAATAACGAAACGGTTGGACATTGTCATTATGATGTTCGAGTAAAGGAGGGTTATGTGAATGAGCTTTGACTGCATTTGGATGAGTGTAATTTTGACTGTGAGATCCTACCTTAGTTGGAAAGGGGAATGAAACATTCCTTATAAGGGTGTGGAAACCTCTCCCTAGTAGGTCCGTTTTAAAACCATGAGGCTGATGGTGATACGTAACAGGTCAAAGGGGACAATTTCTACTAGCGGTGTCCTGTTACATTGATAGTACGAAATTAAGGTTAAACAAAAAAAACTTAAAAGAATTGATGATTACTACCTATATCAACAATGTATAGAATCTTTTTCAGTGATGTATTCATAAAAATTTAAAAATTAAGTTTGCTTGACGTGTTGAGTGACTTCCTAAAATTTTTCTAAGAAGCATGTGAGGGAGAGCGAAGTATCGTGAAAAAACTCGTGGTAATTAGTCAGGATAATCTTCACTCTCAGCAACAGTTTAAAAAAAGTAGGTGATTATGTCGTAGACTCGTAGGAGACGTAGAGAAAGAACATAATATATGTCAATTTGAGCATAACTCAACTAGCTAAACGTGAATCGTACGGGTATTGTTCTTGTATAAGATTGAATTTGGGGGCCCAAATTTCACCCTCCAACAATTATGGGCTTGAAGCTTCATTTTGGGTTGAGTTCATTCTTGGGCTTCACTTCCTATATACACTTATTAAATGGTGTTGGGTTTTCCCCACATGAAGCAAGCCCACAAAGTCACATTGATGTAATTTACTATAACACCTTGGAAATTAATTTATTCTATTTTTCTTTTTTTGTTCAAAATTTCGAGATTTAAAAAAAAAAGAAAAAAAGAAAATGTCGGTCAAAGTCAACTAAGGGGTAAAATAGTCATTTTGCCCAATTTTCTAAATGAGGGGTCTTGAGGTACCCTTAGTGACCATTAGTGGAGAAGAGAGAAAAGAAAAAAAAAACAAGAAAATGAGAAGGAAAGAAGAGAAAGAGGAGTTAGGGTTTGAGCTGAGTAAGAAGAAAGAAGTCTAGATCCGATCAATCGATCGATAGGAGGTGGAATCTGACCGAGAGTTCTTCACAAAAAAAACTAAGGAAGATGAACTCTTCAAACATATTGATTGTCCATGTTCAATATTGTGTTTTGGAAAGAAAAAGACGGTCACGTTCCAATCACGAAGATTTGGTTTGATTCGTGAATATTTTTGGTACATTCCTCACTTCAGAATCTATTGGATTCATTTGGTTCATCTCTCATGAATCATCCTAATTCATGTACGACCATTAGTACTGCTATGTCGATATAAAGATTTTTCTAGTGTTGTTACTAGATGTAAAGTGAGTGTCATTTTGTATTTTTCTTGAGGCAATTGGTTAGAATTTTGTAAGCGAGACGCTTTGGCTACCACATGTAGATGTAAGAGAATTTCTTGTGAGATCCCACATCGGTTGGGGAGGAGAACGAAACACCCTTAAAGGGTGTGGAAACCTCTCCCTAATAGACGTGTTTTAAAAATCTCGAGGGAGAACCCGAAAAGGAAAGCCTAAACTAGACAATATCTGTTAGTAGTGGGCTTGGGTTGTTGCAAATGGTATCAAAACCAGACACCGACGATGTGCCAACGAGGAGGTTGTTCCCCGAAGGGGGAAGACACGAGGTGGTGTGACAGTAAGGATTCTGGGCCCTGAAGGGAGGTGGATTTGGTGGGGGTACCACATTGATTGGAGAAAGGAACCAGTGCGAAGATGCTGGGCCATAAAAGGGGGTGGATTGTGAGATCCCACATCGGCTGGGGAGGAGAACGAAACACCGCTTATAAGAATATGAAAACCTCTCCATAGTAAACGCATTTTAAAAACCTTGAGAGAAAGCCCAAAAGAAAGAGTCCAAAGATGACTTTATTTGCTAGCAGTGGGATTGGGCTGTTACATTTCTTCTCTACGAACCACGTAAATGGTTGTGTGTGAGTAGTCAACTAGTAATCTTTGAAAATTTTCCAATCTCTCGAGGTCTCTTCTTCTTCTCGGTCTAAGCTGATTTCTTGATCCTTACTCTAATAAACATACTTATTTCTAAGTAGTTGCATCTACTTTAACTTCTAAAGTTAATTCATCATATTGTTCCAACACAAAGGCTCATTCAAAGGCAGCTACAAGCGTGTGATATCCCATATCGGTTGGGGAGGACAATGAAACACCCTTTATAATGGTGTGGAAACCTCTCCCTTGCAGACGCGTTTTAAAGTCTTCAGGGGAAGCCCAAAGGGGCCGTTACAAATGGTATCAGAGCATCTTTTCAAAATTGTCTTTTCTAGTAGCGTCTGTCCATCAAACAACAAACTCAGTTAAATCCTATTAAACTTTTGTCGTCATCTTTACAACAACATCAATTTAGGTCATTACATTCAAAGCTACGAAACAGTTTCTTTCGTTCTTTTATTTCGAGCCAAGTTTCTTTTACAACTAAAACTTACAACGTCATGATTCGATAGCTGTTTTAATCTATCATTAACGTTTACCGTTCTCTCGAGCTAACCAAAGAAAGCCATCTCAAAACCCAAAGAATTGGAGTAATTAAAGAAGAGAAATAAATAGAAAGAGATGTTCAAACAAAGTTTGGGAGGCAAATAACACAATAGAATGACAATTTTTGAAGGCAAATAATACATTAGTACTGATTCAGTTGAGAGAATAAAGCGCCGGAAAAGGTAGGAGTAAAGTAAATATGAGAAATTGTGGGGCATTATTATTGGGAAATTATTTAATTTGTAGGGTCAATAGGGACGTGGATGCAATATTATTATTTTGCATTAAACTGTTGGTTGGGTTCATTCAATCAAACTTGCTTACAGCTTTTGCTATTAACATAAACACAGTTGAATGATTGGGACGTGAAGTTGTTCTTGAAGTTACTACTATACAAAATTTAGAAAAGTAATTTTCAATTTGGTCCTTGTAATTTTGAAAAATATCAATTTAGTCCTTGTAGTTTCTAAAGTATCAAACCCGAGTAATTCTAACGTTTAAATCTAAAAAGGTTAAATTCTAAAATTTTCATAATTTTAGGGACCAAATTGATAATTTAATTTATTTTTTCGGTAAATCATTTAGTTTTCGATTTTTCTATCTTTAAAAATATATTTGATATTAAAATTAATTTTGTGAGATCGCAAGTCGGTTCGTGAGAAGAACTGAACATTCTTTGTAAGGATGTGGAAATCTCTCCCTAGCAAATGCGTTTTAAAAATCTTGAGGGGAACCTCGAAAGAGAAAGTGCAAATAGGACAATATCTGCTAGAGGTGGGCTTGTGTCGTTACAAATTTAATGGTTTATGATGAAAATCTATACTCGGTAGCTTTTCAGTGACTCAATCATAGAAGCTCCAAAGTTAAGCGTGTTTGAATTGGAGCAGTTCTCTCTTAGGTGACGTCCTATGAATTTTTCTTAAAAAGCATGTGAGTGAGGTAAAACATATTAAAAAAACCCGTGTTAGTATGTGGGGATTTGCTTCACTTCCTAAGAGTGGTTTAGGTCAAGTAAGTAACAAAATCACGTTGTATAAGAATGTTGGGGCCACCGGGTGCCAAATCTGAATTCCAAATCCAAATCCCGGGCATGAGATGTTACAAATGATATCATAGTGATACCTATACCAACAAGATACCTGTTCTTTTTTTGGTGGCTCAATGTAACAGCCCAAGTCTACCACTAGCAAATATTGTCCACTTTGACCTATCACGTATCAGCATCAGTTTCACGGTTTTAAAACGCATCTACTAGGAGAGGTCTCCACACCCTTATAAGAAATGTTCCGTTCCCCTCTTTAATCGATGTGAGATCTCACACTCAATTATAGCAACTAAAAAATTAAGCATACTTAGCTCAGAGCAATTCTATGTTAGGCATCATTCTAAGAATTTTCTTAGAAAGCATGTAAGTGAAAGACAAGACATGTTAAAAAAAAACATCCTAAGAGTAACATGTGAGTGTGGACAAAATATGCTGAAAGAATTTATGTTGGTTTTTAAGGATAATTTATACTCTCAGAAGTGGTTCGAGAAAACATGCTAGTTCTTGAGGATAATTTATACTCTCATAATGGGTAACGTGGAAAACCCGAAACGAAACAAATAAATTAGTTTAGGGTTTTGAAAATTGCATTTTAGTAAGACAAAATTAAAAAAAAAAAAAAAGAGCAATAAATTCATTTATGATATTCACATGGCATTAAAAATCATACTTGTTAATTTGTTCCCCTCATCTTTAATATAAACAACTAGTTGAGGCAAAGTTTGAAAGAGGTTGAAGAAAGTTGAGGAACTCACTTCTTCAAATCATAAAACAATAATATTTCTCTTTCCTTTATTTTGTTGTTGATATAATGAGTATCGAGATTCTAGGGCAAAATAAGCCGAAAGGGAACTCGAAATTACTACGAGTAACATTCGAAGAAGACGGCAAGTTTAAGTTATAAAGAAAGTGATAGGCGAAACGAATAGGAAACAACTCATTCAGGGACGAATTCATGTCGACACGTAAGGATCAAATCATAGCAAAGAGGAAGAGAAGCAGTTTGAGGCCAACCGTACGACCAGTCTCTCACGAGGGTACACGTCATGCATGCCCCAGACCGGGGTATTCTAGTTCAATCCCGTTTGATTCATCTTTAATCTAATTTGTAGGGGAAGCGTAAAAATATTGAAAATGGGTTCTCATAAATACATATTTTAAACCGATTGAAGGTAAACTGTTTCTCCTACCTACACCTTATTCCACTCAAATTCTTGACGATAACTTAAGCATCCAAGTTAGTGTGAAAAGTATCACACTCGTATATAAATTTTGTTCTTTCTTTTACAAACCATGTTCTTCCCATTTCAAATAAATGTGATCGTTGCTATCGTGTTACAGTCATGTGCTATCCCTGTCTGGATTTTGAGAACAATAATTAGTCTTGTTTATGAGAAAGAAAAAGCTTGCTGTACATTAAATTTAAATATGAGCAAAATCAAAGAAAATAGATATAGAAACCTTGAGAATGATTTGAATAGAAGATTAGATGTGGAGAAACTATTCAAAGGCACCGAACACTTGTTGATAGAGATTGTGATACGAAATCAACTCCAGAAAAAGCTCTAATACCAGATGATAAAGAATCACTGGAAGTAAGATTCAAATTACCTTGTTGATCAAATATCTCAAGTCAAGAACACTTGTTTGAGATTCGAATACTCTAAAAGTAAGATCGATCATGTCGAACTTTAATGATTTTAAACATACAATCTAAACTATATAGAATTGTAAAGAAACTTTGTCATTGGCTAAAGGAAAAAGTAAGAACGCTTAGCCCTCCAAGGAAATGTAAAATTTGAATTATCTCGTTGATCGAATATTTCAAGGCAAGAACACTGGATTGAGATTCGAATTACTCTACAAGAAAGGTCGATCATGTCAAGCTTAAATGATTCTAAACATGTAATCTAAACTACATAAAATTGCAAAGAAAACTTAACCCTTAACTAAAGTAAAACAACATGTTTCGAGTTTGCTTTACAAACATAACGTATATAGTTTCAAAATAAAAACTCTTAACGGTGATCATTAAATATACTCTCTAACAATTTCAGACAACTAATCACCCGAATAACGTAACATAAAGACATGAAAAGAGAAAAAGAAGATTCAAACTTGGTCCAAATTATTAATTTCATGTTTACTCTTTAAGGTCTTTTTCAAAATAATAATTAAAGATAAGACTATTGCTCATATTTATTCACTAAAATACTTCATTTCATTTTCTTAAATTTTATAATTGTATGCTTTTTCATGTTGCATTTCATTCATTATTTCATCTAATATAATTATGATTTTATTATAACATTTATGGCATCGAATGAGAATAACAGGTCAAGACCTCACAATCCCGACGCACCTCGCTCTTAAATTATTTCTAAGAGTGAGTATTGACCTCATAAACCATCACGGGTCTTTCAAGCATATTTTGTCCTTACATATTTTCTAGACAAATTTTAAGGAGGTCACCTAAAGTCAAGTACGTTTGACTTTCGAGTTCATATGATTGAGCCACTGAAAAGGAAGATAACTTTAAATTCTTTTTAGTTTTTCTAACAATGTTTGCATATCTTCGGTCTAGTTCAACCTTCAATACAATCACATATGCAACTTTGCATTGAACGAACGTTTCCTCCAACAATCTCTCCTCCTCACTCTCAACTGCGTGCGAAGCTGACGATTGCAACGATGACTACTCTGTCATGACAATCTACACAGATCAATGATGACTACTCATCGGATCGCGCTCATTTGAATGTGGTTTCGGTTCATTTATGTATCCCTTGTTCGGGTGTCACATGCCCATCAACTTCCGCCTTGGAAAAAAATGTCAATTTTCGAGAAATTTAGGGATAGAATTAGAAATTTCCTCTCTTAGAGGACCGTTTTTTCTCCTCTAAATTTCTACTAAACAAGTATTACGCTAAATTAATAAAAATACCCATAAACTTTGTACTTTATCTAAAAATACTCTTAAACTTAAGCTCGTGTTTTATTATTTGCTCTCGAATAAGGGTCTGACTTGAAAAATGTTAAAAGATTAGGGACTAAATAGAAAAAAGATACTCCAAACACGAACAACATTACTATATTAATCGGGCATAAAAAGTTTATAGGTAGGAATGGTTGAAATGGGGCGTCCCATAATAATAGAGCTTCCCTAAACCCTAGCTACCAAATTCAATGCAATCACATGTCACTTAACACCTTTTTTTCTCCATCTCTTTCAAGCTGTAATTGCTGGCTTTCATCAATGGACAATCTTATCTCCTTTGCTTTTCATCACTAAAAAGGACCAAAAAAAAAGAAGAAAAAATTTGGTAGTTAACAATGAATTTATGATATAATCTAAAAAATGAAGACATTATTGGATCCATAACACAAAATCTTTATTATGGCCCAATAATTTTCTTTTAAAATTTCATTTTAGGGAATTATTTGCAAAGAGTAGTTGCTCGGTTTTCTTTTTTTGAGTAATTTGACTCGTGCAGTGGACTGTAATGATCCTCTATGTGAGAATCTCACGATGGTTGGAGAGGAGAACGAAACCCTGTCTTTAAGGGTGTGGAAGCTTTTACTTAGCAGGCGCATTTTAAAGCCTTGAGGGAAAGCTTGAAAGGAAAGTTCAAAAAGGACAATATCTGCTAGCGGTGGGCTTGGGTCTTTACAAATGGTATCCGAGCCAGACACCAGACTATGTGTCAGCAAAGAAGTTGTTCCTCGAAGGGGGTAGACACGAGGCAGTGTGCCAGTAAGGACGCTGGAGCCCGAAGGGGTGGATTTGGTGGGGTCTCACATCGATTAGAGAAAGAAACGAGTGCTAGCGAGCACGCTCGGCCCCGAAGGAGGGTGGATTGTGAGAATCCCATATTAGTTGAGGACCCTTTATAAGGGTGTGTTTTAGCAAATGCGTTTTAAAAGCCTTGAGGGGAAGCTCAAAAGGGAAAGTATCATAGTAATCTGATAGCGTGACGAGATACATACATATGGGTTATATATAATGAACTTCTCGCTACTAGAGGTTGGTTGGCGACTCTCTAACATTTTCATCACGGTAGCTTGATAACATGAAAATGCATATACATAATAGTAATATAATTGGGACATAGTGCATAAAGAACCACAATTGATATCATAGATGGTTAAGAACATTTATACCTAAGCCGTATTTAGAAAATCACGTGTCATGCTATAACATTTCATTCATAGTCAACATACAAATCAACTCTTAAAGAAATTTTTAAGCTCGATTTCACTGTCACACTACAACTGTTCATACATAACGAGCATAAAGATCAGTACCCTTACAAACTTTATAAACATTTTTAATTTTTTTTAAAAAGTTCAAAAACACTATTACCGTTATATTTGGATGAGAACGTTAGTAACACATTTAAAAACAAATAACTAACTTTTGAAAAAAAAAAAAAAAAATTAAAGAAATTAATGAAAATTTTTAATTTTCATAAATATTTTTTAAATAATTTAAAAAATTCTAAGGATATTTTTTAAATAAATTATATTTTTATTATTTAATGTTTAATTTGATTAAAGATTTAGTAATTTCTAAAAAAACTATTTAAAAAAAAAAATCTTTTGCCACATCAATAATATTAAAATAATATAAAATAATTCATAATTGTGCCACGTCATCTTTCCCTTCCCACACATGTATTTTTTAAATCTCATTAGCTAAAATAAATATATATTATCTTAAAATAAAATTATTTGATTTTCAATAATTAAAAGATAATTTTTTTTATAAAAAAAAGTAAAATATTTCTCTCTATTTACTTTTGTATTTAAGAGCCTTCTTAAGTTGGTAGGGTAATAAAATACATATGAATAATTAATTCTCATACCAACTAATTTTTATTTTAAAATTTTAATCTCTTTGAAAAACATATATTTATTTTAAATATTTCTAAAATTATATATGAGTAATGGAAACAAAAAGTTTCTTTTTTTTTACCTCATTTCATATAATATACAATTTTATTTTAATTTATTAAAGACAAAGTAAAAACATGTTTGTTATGTTTTGTGTTCTTTACTTCCTAAAATGGAAAGTCATTATTTGTTTAATGAAACATTTTGGGAAATAATTTAATGAATAATTACATGAATTGCAAAGAAGATAAAATTATGATTTTAAACGATAAATTCACAAGAAATTGAGATTGGACTGATAAAATGAGAGATACATGAATGAACTGAAATTACTTGTGAATGAGAGTGATTTTAAGGGTATAATGATTAAGAAATGTTTATAAAAACTGATAATTACGGCCTATACCAACAAAATGTAGTTTCATTCTCGATTGCTCAATTAGTAGAACCCTAAAGTTAAATAAGCTTAGCTTTGAGTAACCCTGAAATATGTGAGTGAAGACAAACCATGCGGAAAGAACTCGTGCTGGTCTGTGGGAATATACTTCTATGAAATCCCACATTGGTTGGAGAGAGGACGAAACATTCTTTGTAAGGTGTGGAAACCTCTCCCTAATAGACGCATTTTAAAAACCTTGAGGGGAAGCTTGAAATAGAAAGCTCAAAGAGAACAATATCTGTTAGCGGTGGGATTCGAGCGTTACAAATGGTATCGGAGTCAGACACTCGGCGATTTGCCAGCGAGGAGGCTGAGCCATGAAGAGAGGTGAACACGAGGCGGTGTACCAACAAAGACGCTGGACCCCTAAGGGGGGTGGATTGTGAAATCCCGCACTAATCGGAGAGAGGAGTGAGTGCCAGCGAGGTCACTGGGTCCCTTCGTCCCAAAGGGGGTGGACATGAGATGGTGTACCAACAAGGGCGCTGGACCCCAACAAGGGCGCTGGACCCCAAAGGGGGTGGATTGTGAGATCCCACATCGATTAGAGAAGGGGAACAAGTTTTAACGAGGATGCTGAGCCTCGAAGGGGGTGGATTGTGAGATTCCACATCAGTTAGAGAGGGGAACGAAACATTTTTTTTACAAGGGTGTGGAAACCTCCTCCTAATAGACACGTTTTAAAAACTTTAAAGGGGAAACCCTAAAAGAAAAATCCAAAGAGGACCATATCTATTAGCAGCAGACTTAGGGTGTTACAACTTTACTCTCAGAACTATTTCGAGACAAGTAGGTAACGTGACCATGTCGAAAATTTAGAATAATACGTAGAAAGCTTCACGTGCATTGCAATATTACTCGGGTGGTCCGAATCCAACCTCCACCCATTCTATGGCAGCTTAGAAACAGACCATTAATATTACAGCAAAGCAAGATATTGAATGTATTACCAAATCCCTATAAATAAAGAGCCATTCCCACTATTCCACAAAGCACATTGCCTGTGGTTGAGCTCAAACCTTCTTTTCTCCACATTTTTTAAGCTCTTTCTTTGATTCCCCAATGGAGAGTCCTTCAACTTTAGGTCTCATTGTGTTGCTTCTTGGTAGCTTGGTTTGTCAAGCACAAGCTAGAGCTTTTTTCGTGTTCGGTGACTCTTTGGTCGACAACGGAAACAATGACTACTTGCTCACCACGGCACGGGCCGATAACTACCCGTATGGTATCGACTACCCGACTCGTCGACCCACCGGACGTTTCTCCAATGGCTACAACATACCTGATCTCATCAGTTAGTTCTTTTTCCTTTGCTGTTTTTTTGGAATGAAGTCAAAATGAATGTTATTTAATGTGTTTGTGTTTATAGGTCAAGCCATTGGGTCTCAATCTACTTTGCCTTATTTGAGCCCTCAACTAAGGGGTCAAAACCTTTTGGTTGGTGCCAATTTTGCTTCTGCTGGCATTGGAATCCTCAATGACACTGGAATTCAGTTTGTAAGTTCAATATTTTGAGACTAAACTTTATTGATTTTGATGATTTGTGTCACGATTAGCCTAACAACAAAGACGTTTTTGACCAATAATTCAACTGACATTCAAAACAGTCTGTAAAGGACCACTAGATTTCAACTATTTATTTCCGTAACACTTCAAAACTCAATATTGTCCTCTTTGGATTTTCTCTTTCTAGTTTCCATTCAAGATTTTTAAGACGTGTATGTTAGGGAGAGTCACTACTTCTAGATGTTGTCTTTTTTGGGTTTTCCCTTTCGAGCTTCCCTTCCAAGTTTTTAAAACGTGTCTGTTCTAGGGAGAGTCACTGCTAACAAATATTGTCTTTTTTGGGTTTTTTCTTTCGAGTTCCCTTTCAAGGTTTTTAAAACGAGTTTGTTAGGAGAGTCTCATAGTTAACATATATTGTATTTTTTGGGTTTTTAAAACGTGTCTGTTAAGGAGAGTCAGTGCTAACGGATATTGTCTAAAACGTATCTGTTAGGGAGAGTCTTCCACACACTTATAAAGAATGTTTCGTTCTCCTCCCCAACCGACGTGGGATCTCACAATCCACCACTCTCTGGGGTCCAGGGTTCTCTACGGCACTCATTCGCTTCTCCAATAGATGTGGAACCCCCCAATCCACCCCCCTTCGGGGCTTAGCCTCGTCGCTGACACATGGCCCAGTGTCTAGCTTTAATACCATTTATAACTACCCAAGTTCACCACTAACACATATTTCCTCTTTACGCTTTCTCTCTAAGGTTTTTAAAATGCGTCTGTTAGGAAGATATTTCCACATTCTTATAAACAATGCTTCATTCTCCTCCCCAACCGACGCGGAGTCTCATAATTTTTAACCTAAACTTCATTGATTTCAACGATTGGTGTCACGATTAGCCTAAGACCAAACACATTTTGAGAGATATAACAAAGCAACCAACATTCAAAACGGTCGATAACCGACCCAAAGAACCTCGAGATTGATGTCGTGTTTGTTTTGTGCAGTTGAACATAATAAGAATCACGCAACAATTGGAGTATTTCAGGCAATACCAAGCAAGAGTGAGCGCACTAATAGGGGAAGAGGAAGCAAGGAGGCTTGTTAATGGCGCATTGATTCTCATAACATTGGGAGGCAATGACTTTGTAAACAACTATTATTTGGTGCCAATGTCAGCTCGTTCACGCCAGTTTCCTCTTCCTGATTATGTTGTCTATATCATCTCTGAGTATCGCAAAATCTTAGCGGTAAAACCTCTAACTTCTCTCTCTTATTTATGAATTTTAACTAATAAAGTTTCAAACTTTCCATAAAATAATGAAATTTTAACCAAAAAAATTAATGGGTAAGTTTGGTGATAGCATTAATACTCCAAGTTATGAAGAACAGATGCAAATTGTACGACTTGCTTGGTTGGTGTCTCGAATTAATACTCCAAGTTGTTTTTATGGCTTTTCCATTAATGTCTTTACCTGATTTGTGGACATCAAATTATGGACAACCCTCAACTCATAAATGCTTTTAAAGTTTTGTCAAGAAAAGAACCAATGGTTTGGTTGAACGATTTTTGTCGGGTGGAGATTTGAAACATTGTGAGATCCCATGTCAGGTGGAGAGAAAAATGGAACATTCTTTATAAAGGTCTGGAAACAAGGACCCTGAGCCTCTATGGGGTGGATTGTGAGATGTCACATTGGTTGGAGAGGGGAACGAAACATTTCTTATAAGGGTGTGGAAACAAGAACCTTGAGCCTGTAAGGAGGTGACGATGTCACATTGGTTGGAGGGGGGAACGAAACATTTTTTATAAGGATGTGGAAACGAGAACCCTGAGCCCTAAAAGGGTGGATTGCGAGATCACACATCGGTTGGAGAGGGGAATGAAACATTTCTTATAAGGATGTGGAAACGTGAACCCTGAGCACCCAAGGGTGTGGATTGTGAGATCTCACATTGGTTTGAGAGAAATGAAATATTTCTTATAAGGGTGTGGAAACCTCTCCTTAGTACACGTGTTTTTTAAAATCGTGAGACTGATTGCGATATGTAATGGGCCAAAACAGACTATGTCTGTTAGCGGTAAGGTTGGACTGTTACACTATCTTTGATCTTTTGGTCAATGTATATGGCTGTTTATGTTGACTAAATTTTTTCGTTCTTTGAAGTTTTTTTTTTTCTCTTCTCTCGACTTTTCTACCCATATGAGAATAATCAGTGTTGATAGGTTTTTTAACGTTGAAAATTCAAATTTTCGTTCGTATTGAAAATAAATTGAACTTTTTTTTTCGACCATGTAGGATGCGAGATTGAAACTTTAGGACAGATATACAATATCTTGGCCAGTTGTCCTAGGGTTAATTATATAGTTGACTAGTCTTTGTTGCTAACATAATACATTCTTTATGTCATTTATGTTACAAGCTAGTAGTCTAGCTAGACACAAAAGTAGAATGAATAATTCTATTTCTTAAATTTAGATGCTTAAATATGAAATTTGAACACTTAGATTAAAATAGAATGTTTTAATGTTTAAAGATTCACGGGTTTAGATCGTTAAACTGTTATAGTCGTGTTTAATAGGTCTTGACTTGAAAAAGTGTCTAACGGGTCTCTATGTTTTGTATATTGTATCTAACCGTGTCCACTCGTTTTCTAATCCATAAAAAGTATCTGAGAGTTAGAAATCTATCGTACACTCTTTAAAATTCAAGAACATGGTCATTAAAACTCATATTGCATTCTTCATCCCGACCTCAACAGTGAGATTTCAGATCGGTTGGAGAGAGAAACGAAACATTCTGGATAAGAGTGTGGAAACCTCTCCCTAACATACAAGTTTTAAAAATTCGATCAGTGGGCTTGGATTGTTACATCGACTCTAATCTCATGGTTTTGAGAATGCAGAGGCTATACGAGTTGGGAGCCAGGAGGGTGTTGGTGACGGGAACAGGGCCACTAGGGTGTGTGCCGGCGGAGTTGGCTATGAGGAGCAGAAATGGTGAGTGCTCAGTGGAGCTGCAACGAGCTGCAGGCCTGTTCAATCCACAGCTGGTTCAAATTATCAACTCACTCAACGCTGAAATTGGGTCAGAGGTCTTTATTGCTGTCAATACTCAAATGATGCACATGGATTTTGTCTCTAACCCTCAAGCCTATGGTATACCAACTCTCTCCCTCTCTTGTTCTTCGCTTCATTTTCGTTTTGGTTTATGAACTTTCGTTAGCGTGTGTTTATAACTTAGCCCATGAGTCGATTATATGACTTTGATAGAATTAGGTTCTAAATTCGAGATATCAGATAGAATAATAGTCGATAAATCAAACCCTATTGGTGAATTGAGCTTATTGTTGTGTTTCATATAGAATCTATGTCTTAGGTGCATCAAAAAACATGATTTTCGTTGAGCGTATATAATAAAATAGAGTGAAAGGGTCCACCTCGAAACCAAAGGTACTAAGAGCTGAGTCCTCTCGGAACCGCAAGACATAGTTGCCCATTATAAGGTTCACCAACTTCACTTGCCTCAATGGGAGGCTCGCTCCATGCAGGTTCAGATCACACCGCTAGTAGATATCATCCTCTTTGGGCTTGTCCGAGTCTAATGAGAGAAGTTTCCACACCCTTAGAAAGGGTGTTTCGTTCTCCTCCTCAACCGATGTGAGATCTCATAATCCACCTCCCTTTAGGATCCAGCATCCTCGCTGACACTCGTTCCCTTCTCCCATCAATGTGGGACCCCTAAATCCACCCCCTTCGAGGTCCAGTGTTCTTGCTGGCACACTGTCTCGTGTCCACCCACCTTCGGGGCTCAGCCTCCTCGTTGACACATCACCCGGTATCTGGCTCTGATACCACTTGTAACAGCTCAAACCCACCGTAGCAGATATTGTCTTCTTTGAATTTTCTCTTTCGGGCTTCCCCTCAAAGTTTTTAAAACGCGTTTGCTAGGGAGAAGTTTCCACACCCTTATAAAGAATGTTTCGTTCTCCTCCCCAAACGACGTGGGATCTCACAACTTACAATACATGGCTCTACAAAGGAAGGACCATACAAAGGGATAGGGTGTTTCGTTCTTAAACTGCGCTCGAGACAAGAATATCAATTTCGTAACCCGTAATTTGTTTTCGATGATAGGGTTTGTAACTTCAAAGGTGGCTTGCTGTGGGCAAGGGCCATACAATGGGATAGGACTATGCACTCCAGCCTCCAACTTGTGCCCTAACAGAGACCTCTATGCATTTTGGGATCCATTCCATCCATCAGAGAGAGCCAATAGACTCATTGTGCAGCAAATCCTGACAGGCACTCAGGAGTATATGCACCCAATGAACCTCAGCACCATTTTGGCCATGGACTCAAGGACCTGATGGCTCCAGTTTCCCTACTGTTTGGATGTTGCCACATGCCTGTTTTTATCCAAAATTATATATACCTTTATTGGAGTGGAGCTGTCCATGATTTGATTTATCATATTGGGTATTTTTTTTCTTCTAAGTGTTGAGCTGAAATTTTCATTTTGTTCTCTGTGTTGATGTGATGTGGGTGAGCTTAGTTAGTTGATTGTTTAGTGAGAAAGATTATTATTATTGATTTATGACATTTTCTTGGTTAATTGTCGAAGTTAGCTATGGTTCGAGATTAAAATTTGAAAGCTAAATTCAGTGTGACGAACAAATTACTGTCTAAGATTGTTTTCAAAGCACCTGAATCTTTCATTTCAAACTCGTTACTGATCAACTGTCTCTTGAGTTCATAGATTTTAGGAGAATCTTTAACACGGGAATCATATCATCTACGTACCTTACAAAATTCCAATGAACGTAAGCATTAAGTTCTTAAGAAACTTCGATGGACCAACCCATATATCCTCCTTTAGTCTTTAGTCTGATTCGAACTCTACAAGTTCTTTTGTTTTGACTTGTTGAATGTTTGATGGAACGTTGTTACAACTTGAGCCATGCAACAATTAGATCCCTCTTGATCTTTGTTGAATATGCATGACGGTCTCTCATAATACACTCACTTGGAGACTACTTACTTCGGTTGTTCCAAGAGTCGGAAGTCAAGGGTGAGAAGGTGGTTCAAAATTAGGGTTTGATCAAATTGCTTAAAAGGAAACTCAAACAAGTAAAAGAAGGGAGGAGAGAGCCTTTTGATAACTCGACCTTACCCGATAGGACTTGGGTTGAATCAAGTAGATTTGGTTCGGGTTTTAGGTTCATTGGACAAAATTTTAGGTCGCCAATTTTGAATGATATAACGTATATCATGTAAGCAAGCATTCTGTATGTATATTTTTTTTTTTTATGAGATCAAATGTTCCTAATTCGAGGTCTCTAAAAGTTTGTGTTTGGACTAAGTTAATTATTTCCTAATCTATAAAGCTAAAAGCTCAAACCCAAACCCGAAAAATGTCAATTTGCATTACAGCACGATATATATTATGTTTTAGTGAATAAAATTGATATTTTCTTTTAAAAAATTTTAAAACGTCGATAGATGGATTTGAATCTATGCAAGCAAAGCTTAACAGATTTCGAGTCTGTCTCCTTAACCACTCGAACATATCGACACTTATAAAATGATGACATGATCTGATTAAACGATATACGACAAAGAGATTCAAATGTCAATATGCATATCTTAACTTAGTTTATTAAATATATGACCCATGGGCCCTAAAAATTTAATATTAATATTTTTTTTTTAGCCGTTTCTAATAAGAATCTAGACAGTAAATCAACTCGTTGATAGCAGGGTGCAAGCTTGCACGGTCAAAACCCAACCGATTTTAAGTCTGTTCCCTTAGCCATTCAAACCTATAGACATTGATATTTGTTAATTTTAGATAAAGGTTAGATTGAGTCCAAAAAAATGTCACAACTCGACCCAACCTATGAACACCACAATAAAATACCATCGCCTAAAATGAATACATTAAAATGCTAATCTTACTAGAAGATAGTACGGAAAGCGTTAAGACCTAAAGATTCATAACGTTGATCAATGATGGCACCTTAACAAATTGCATTAAAGCACGAGAAATATTAACTAATGAAAGTCATAGGAAAAGTATTTAATTATAATATCTTAAAATTTATCATTAAATACTTTTCCACCGTCAGGTAGATATGTTTAGACTAAACATTCAAAACGGTATAATAAGGCCAGCTGTAACATTCAAGTAAATGAGAAATATATAAATGAAGTGAAATCAGACCGTGATCCTGAAGGTATGAAATTATGGTCAAGAAAAGTTTAAGAAAATTCAATTTTCTTACATCGAGCGAAGACAAAGCATCTTTTTACCGTCCAAGTCCACCGCTAGCAAATATTGTCTTCTTTGGGCTTTCTCTTTCGAGTTTCCTCTCAAGGTTTTTAAAACGCGTTTATTAAGGAGAGGTATCTATACTCTTATAAGAAATGTTTCGTTCTCCTCTCCAACCGATGTGGGATCTCACCTAAGTAGTTCAAGACAAACATGTAACCCGATCATGTTGAATGTCGAAACTATCAAAAGTCAAAGTCAAATTCTAAATCTCGATATGAATCCCGAACATGTAACATTCTAGTATAGAAACGAGAATTAAAATAATAAAAGAAAATGAAAATTGAAGACGCGGGTTACATGGTGCATTACAAGCTGGTTGAAGAAGTTTCCATGCAAATCCCTTAGTTTCCACTTCCAGCTGCGTCTCACCACAACGGTCGGTGTCTTTTTTTCTTCCACTATTACCCTTGAAAATATATATATACACACGTATACATATCTATATCTATAGATATACATATACATATGTGTGTATATATATATATATGTATGTATCAACTGTCACAATGACGGTTTCTAGAAAGCGAATTTGGCAATTGTGCAACACGGAGTGAGTCAAGCCTACTTCGAGTCACATTGCTTACGGTCGGACAACGTGAATACAAACCTCAGGTCTCAATCTCAAGAGAAGATTTTAGAAAACGGAGAGAGAGGTTTTGAAAAAAGAGTTTTGAGAGCAAGAGAGAGCGGTGTCATATAGCATGGAAATAACAACCGCTTAAATAATATATAACTTTTCAGCTATAAATAAATAAATATATATATATATATATATATATATATATATATATATATATATATATTTCTAGACTTTCCATTTATTAGAGTTTTCTTTTAAATAGGCTCGAGAATAAAGGTTTGGACGTCAACAAGCTTCGATTATTGAATTCACTCGACCTGATTGGTAGAACCAGTTTCTATTAAATTTTAAACCGATAATTAATTTTAATTTATATGTTATCGATAATTTATTAATATTTAGTTACAATTGGTTTAAAATTTTTATTTTTATTTATATATGGATAAAATATATTAGTAATAGACGTAATATCAAACAAAATCCAATCAAATAATTTATAATACGAAAAAAAATTAATTTATATATTTTTTTACTTCCGATAATATAACGACTTATCCAATTCAATTGTGCTCGTTAGTTGATTTTTGGAAGAACGCCCAACAAAAAATTGCTCTAAACAAACCACGAGAAAGAATAATAATTTTTAAAAAATATATATTTAGTTTTTATAAAATTTTATTATATATGTTTTTTTTTTAAAAAATAGTTTATGAAGAAAATAAATATGAATATTAAAGAAAAAGAAAATGATGATGTGGCAAAAGAAATAATGATTTTTGGCAGACGTGGCACCCAATAAAATCCAGTGGAGAGGGGAGTCGACTCTTTCCTTCATTCACCGCAAATTCCGTCCAATTCTTTGTTCTTTCGCCCACTGCCCCTTGCTTTTCCGTTTTCAGAATCACTTCAAGAACCGAATATACCCAATTTCATAACCCCCCATGTGAAAGATTCATCGCAATTTCGAAACGGGGTTCATTCGATCGAACAAATAAGGAAAGATTGAAAGAACCCACCACCGATTTTCTTCGATTTTAGTTTGATTCCTCCTGCATTTGCGGTTCACGCCGGCGGCTATGGCCGACAAGGAGTCCTTGGAACTCCTCAAGAAAGATATCAAAGAGTTGCTCCAAAGAATCGTTGATCAAGATGATTTTGAATGCTCAATCGCTGATGAGGCTATCGAGAAATTGAATTCTTTGAAACTCACCAAAATGGCCGCCGCCTCCGCCGCTGCTGCTGCTGCTGCTGCTGCTCCGGTGGAATCTGGTGGGGATAGTGCCCGTACGGCTCTGGTTATGCCGGATGAGTTCCGGTGCCCGATTTCTGGGGAGCTTATGGAAGACCCTGTTCTGTTGAAAACTGGTCAGGTTAGAGGGTTTCTCTTGAAATCTTTTGGGTTTGATTCTGTTTTCTTGGTTTTTCTTGCGATTGATCTGTTTTTTGGAGTTTTTGTGGATTAAGATTGTGTTGCTGTGAAGAATTTGTCTCTGTGGGCTCTGTTTTGTTTGTTTTCTATGATTTCTGTGGCCTCTGGTTATGATTCATTGCTCCAATGGCATTGCCCTTTTCCTTTCTTGATGTCTATTATGGTTCATGATTCATTGGAGAGGGCCTGCTAATTTCAGGGAATGATCATGAGTTTATAAGTAAGGAATACATTTTGTACGATACGAGGCCTTTTGGGTAAGCCCAAAGGAAAGCCATAAGAGATTATGCTCAAAGTGGACAATATCATACCATTGTGGAGAGTCGTGATTCCTAACATGGTATCAGAGTCATGCCCTTAGCTTAGTCATGTTAATAGAATCCTCAAATGTCGAACAAAGAAGTTGCGAGCCTCGAAGGTGTAGTAAAAAAGTGTCCAACAAAGGGTGTACTTTGTTCGAGAGCTCCATAAGGCTCAAGGGAGGCTTATAGTGTACTTTGTTCGAAGGGAGGATCGTTGTGAGTGAGTCTCACATTGGCTAATTTAGAGAATGATCATGGGTTTATAAGTAAGGAATACATCCCCATTGGTACGAGGTCTTTTGTGGAAGCCCAAAGTAAAGCGACAAGAGATTATGCTCTAAGTGGACGATATCATACCATTGTGGAGAGTCGTGATTTCTATCATGGTATTAGAGTCATGCCCTTAACTTAGCTATGCCAATAGAATCCTCAAATGTCGAACAACGAAGTTGTGAGCCTCGAAGGTGTAGTCAAAAAGTGACTTTTAAGTGTCGATTATGCAATTCATTGCTCATTGCTCATGTTTCTTCTTGATGTCTATTATGCAATTCATAAGAAGATTTCTCTGTGGATAGTGTTAGTATGATTGTGATTGTTCTTATTGTTCTTGAAACATGTTTGTGAATTGCAGACATATGATCGGCCCTTCATCAATAAATGGTTCAATAAAGGGCACAATACATGTCCTCGGACCAACGAAGTCCTTCACGACATGACGCTTACTCCGAATCGTAGTCTTCGGTCGATGATTTTGAAATGGTGCATAGATAACAAATTGGAGCTTCCAAAGCTTACTTATGAGGAAACAGTGGCCCATGCCACTGAATCCCATTTGGATGAATTGCTTAACCAGTTGTTGTCTTCATCCCTTTCGGATCAAAAGTTAGCTGCAAAGGAGTTGAGACAGATAGCGAAATGGAACCATGAGTTTCGATCCCTTTTCGCGAAGCTCCCGGATTCGATCGAGAGACTATTGCATCCTATCTCGGTAGACCACGTTAATCTCCATCCTGATCTTCAAGAGGATTTGATTACCACTGTTCTTAATATCTCACTTAGTGGCGATAACAAGAAACGTCTCGTCGAGAACCAGTTGGTCCTCTCGTTGCTGATCCAATCCTTACAATACGGAAGTAGCGAGGCGAAGGCGAATGCAGCTGCAGCTATTTTCTCGCTATCTTTATATCAGGAGAATAAGATTGCCATTGGTAACGCGGGAGCTATCAAACATCTGGTTGGACTTTTAGACGAAGGCCATCCGGTAGTAATGAGAGATGCAGCTTCAGCAATTTTCACTCTCTGTACCGCAAGCGCGAACAAAGAGAAGGCAGTTTCGAGCGGAGTAGTTGTCTCGGTTCTTCGAAACATCACCGAAGGTGTATTGGTCGACGAGTTGGTTTCAGTACTTGCGCTTCTTTCGAACAATATGAAGGCTATCAGCATAATGTGCAAGCTGAACGCGGTGTCGTGTATGTTGAAAGTGATAAGGGAATCTACGTCCCAAGGCGTGAAAGAAAACTGCATATCGATACTGGACACGATCTCCTCGACTTATCGAAGCAAATTGAAGGAGATTCAGGAGGACGAGAATGCAAATGGTATGATCTCGAAACTTTCCCGAAACGGGAATTCGAGAGCAAAGAGGAAGGCTATGAGCGTACTCGAAAAGCTGCAAAGAGCTGGTTCAATTACTCACACTGCATAATGAAAATAGGTCAGATTCTTTTACTTCAATTCACCTGTGTATAGATATAGATATACAAAAAGTTGCACATATTACACAAGAAATAGGAAAGTTTTGGTCCAAAACAGAGTGATGAACTACAAATACTTCATTTTTTTTTTTTTTTTTTTTTTTGCTAATCATAAAGGAATATGAATGAATTGCTTATTGCTGATGTTGATGTTGATGTTTTTGGTTCGACCCTAGTGATGAATGAGACGAGACTTACGTGGGCTCGGTGTTAGTTTTCGAAAACGCTAAGGGTTAAAACGAAAGTTTTGAAACTAGAAGGGCGTAGCTGAAAACTACACGAACTTGAAGAACCAGAAATAGAACTGATGAACTACTAAAATGAAATATCTGAAAGTTGAAGAATTAGGAATAGAACGCTTATGAACTACTAAAATGAAATATGAAATATTTGAAAGTTGAATGACTGTAATAGAACATGCACATAGTCGAGATGTCGAGATGGGGAAAGTTGAGAGTTGTTTTTGGGTTCCAAAAGTGGTGGGACCGAGCGCTAAAAGAGAATGTGAATTTTAGATAAACAATTTGTGTAGGTCTTCTTCTATTCTTGTCTTCACATGTCGGCACGGCATTGTTTTCACTCTTTTTTTCTTTCTCTCTTGAAATTGAAATGTCGGGATTGTGGGACCCGTAATGCTCCATACTTAAGATTTGGAATCCAGATTCAGCAACGGATGGTTCTGACATTTTTTTTATAATAACACATTGCAATGTCAATGTGTTTTATGAGCTCATAAATATTAGTTTTCCCGAAAAAAGCTATTTTTATGATGCTTGTTTGAGGCTATAAATCAATTTATGTAGTTTACAACGAAGAATTGTAAATTATGATAGATATTTCAACCAAAGTTCATGTATACCTCTTTTAAAAGAACATCTCTTAAAAGTGTGGATAAAAAGTTTATCAGCTTTTTTTTCACGAATTAGAGCTCGGCCACTTCATTACTCTTGTTCTAGGCCTGTTGGTTTTCTTAGATGGTAAACTAATCGATCAAAGTCTTGTACACCGTCTCAAGATAGCTTCAATGTATCGAAGTCTTGAAAGCAATTTCGGTCCTAAAAAACATAGCTCTTCTATTCATAGCTACATGGGCTCGAGCGTAGTTACCTTTAAGCCTCGGCCTCAATTATCATCTAATATATTTCGTTATTTAATCCAATTTAAACAATCTAGTCTATACGATAAACTGTCATAATGGTCATGTTTTATCTTTAAATTTTGTTAATTTGTAACAGGTTTCAAATTTAATAATACGCAATAATAATTTGTCATTTGTCGAAATTTCTTATTCAATAGCTTCCTTACACAAATGTAACCAATAATTTTTTTTTTTTTTTATAAAAAACTACCGTAGATATCACTTAAATAATTTAAATGATTTTTAAACATCAACGTTTAAGGGTCTAAATAACCTTTAAACATTTATTCTTTATTCTGTGTATTTTAATGATAATCTAGAGAACCCGTGCATCTCTCCCGTAGAAGGTAGATTCAAACCTACAACATATCAAAAGTATATCAACGACAAATCACTAAAGTAACGTTTAAATTCGATAATTTAATCTAATCTTTATTCAATCTATTTTATTTTTATTTCCTTAAAACCAAAATAAAAGGTTATAAAAATAAAATTAATAAATAACATAGACCAACCATTCCTCAATTGCAAGATGGTACCAAACACCTTGAAAATAAGCCCTTCATTTTGTTCTGTATAACAAAGTAAATAGAAATTAAAAGGGTTATTAATAAAAAATAATTCATTCTCGAGTATAGTATTATTCAACTTCGATACCGAAAAAAGAAATTTCTAAAAGAATCAAGATTTTAATAATGCTGGCCCGATCGATGTATTAGTCAACATTAAAAGCTAGACGTTTTTTCTATTTTGGATATTTATGTTTCTCTCTAAGTTGTAAAAGATATGGTAAAATGCCCGAGAATGACTATTTGTCTTAAAAATCCGTGATAATTATTAACCCGTGAAGTCAATAATAAGAATCTCTTTTTTAATGCTAAGACGAAACATAAATCATGGATCAACCAAGTCTGATTCTCTCGAGAAGAATAAGAATCTCTTCTTCGATGGGTCGACTAAGCCTAATTTCTTCGAGAACAATGAGAATCTCTTTCTCGATGCTAAGACGAAACATAGATCATGGATCAACTAAGCCTAATTCACTCGAGAACAATAAGAATCTCTTTTTTGAGGCTGAGACGAAACATAAATCATGGATCAACTAAACTTAATTCTCTCGAGAACCATAAGAATCTCTTCTTCGATGGATCAACTAAGCCTAATTCTCTTGAAAACAATAAGAATCTCTTTCTCGATCCTAAGACGAAATGTAGATTATGGATCAACTAAAGCCTAATTCTCTCAGAGAACTTGCTTAAGAATAAGGAGGAATCTCATGTAACTATCGATAACTACTATAACAGCTGACAAGAGTGATCCCGGGAGGTGATAATGATTACTTTTTAAACCACCAATCAAATGGGTATTTAACAAATTTACTAATTAACGGTATTGAGGTAGTACTAATAAATCGTTAGTTAATTCGAGTATAGTTTAATGGATAAATTAGTCGGAGAAGGAATGTACCCGCTTTGAAGAATGGAGCATCTCTGGTGGGATTTTGTAGAGATCTTCATCGACAGGTTTGGGCGGTTTAGTAGCATTAGATTTAGGCGGACGACGTGGGATCGACACGTTGTTCTGCTTGAATTTTCGCGCTCCTCCCATTTCCGTCACGTCGAACACTCTACCTTGTTGTTGCTTCTTTAATGGCATCTGGTGTTCCTTTAATCCCACTTGCGGGTAACGCTTTTCCGTCACCCGTGCCTGCAAATCCCGCCACGTGTACCCTTCGTTATTCAAAATCACAATCACTTCATTCATTTCGCGTTTTCATTCCCTTCACCAACCAAATATTGTGATTTCAATTCAATAGCCCTAGTTGATCTTTACTCCCCGTCACCTGTTTGGTTACCTAGAAAATACCGCTACATTCTCCCGGAAAATGAAAATTACTTCTCGAATTCTATATCAAATTCATTACTCCGGTTTCACTATTCTATTCAATCGAAAATCAGTACTAAAAACACACAGAAACATATAGAGCAGAGCGATTTTAATCAATCAGAAATTTCGATTAATGAACAGATAGTGATAAAGCGATTTCACTATTCTCTTCAATCGAAAATCAATCAATCACAAATTTCGATTAACGAAGAGATAGAGACAGAGACAGAGATAGAGTGATTTCGCTATTCTATTCAATCGAAAATCAGTACTAAAAACACAAAGAAACATAGAATGCAGAACGAGTTTATCAATCACAAATTTCGATTAATGAAATGATAGAGATAGAGCGATTTCACTATTCTATTCAATCGAAAATCAGTACTAAAAACACAAAGAAACACAGAGGGCAGAGCGATTTTAATCAACCAGAAATTTCGATTAATGAAGAGATAGAGATAGAGACGGAGATGGAGACCTTGCGTGCGGCGGCTGAGGGCGGAGGATTTTTGCGATCGACGGAGTACAAATCGGAAGAAGGAAGGCAGGGACCGGTTTCGCCGGAAGAGGAACTGTAGTGAATCAAACCAGCCTGACGAGCAGTTTCGAAATATTGATTAATCGGCAAATCCCTGGCCTTATCCCAGTCGCTAAACGCCGGGATTTGGTGGTGCTGAACGTGGATTTGGCCACTGTTTCTGCCAAAATAATCCTTCAAAAACAAAACAAACGTAACTAAAATCAACAAACAGAGATCGGCAGAGAAAAACGAAGAAATGGCGGAAAGTACTTACAGAGGATTCCATACGAAGTACACTAAAAAGCAGCCACCAAACTGAAGAAGAAGAACAACAACAACAACAAGAAAACAACGGATTCTTAGACTTTTGGAGCTTCTGATTACACAACAATGGAGGCAGAGAAAAAGGAAGCCGATGAACAAATCAGAGCGAAACAGAAAGCAAAAAAGTTCAGAGAAGCTTTTTGGAGGGTTCCTGTTTTCACACACCTCTCCCCGACCATTACCCTCCTATAAATCCTTCCCCTACAAACATTTTCCTTTAATATTTAATTAAAAATAATTCACTAAATTAATAAAAAAAATAATAATATTAAAAAATTTAGACATAATCTATATATTAAAAATTAATTTTTTTTAGATTTTTTTAAATTTAAGAATATTATTGAAATTTTTGTAATTTTAAGAATATTTTTTTTTAGATAAGTACTATTTTATTAATTTAATAAAAAAAATTATTATTTTCCACCTAATTAAAATGAAATTATTTGATTATATCTGTAGTTATAATTATAATTAATTAAAATACTCTTATTTATTTACTATTTTAATTTTTATACTTGGAAAAAAATTTAATGCATTTAAATTAAGAAAGAAAAAATAAAATTTTAATTGAAAAAATACATTATTTTGATATAAATATATTTAATTTAGATCATATTAAGTCAGAAAGAAAAAAAAAATTATGACTAAATGTGGTAATAAAAATGATTAAAAGTATTATATATAAAAAACAAAAAATGTTATCTGCATTCACATTTTTATAAACAGATAATAGTTTTAGTTTATCTGGCATAAAATCATGAATTTTTAATAAATAAATAAAATACCAAATCGATCGACTCGTCTAGATTTTGATATAGTAACAAATCATCTACTGTTCGATCTGGATGTCGGTATCGATACAAATTTAACTCTCATTATGATTCTCGCGAATATGGTCAAAAATACTAATTCAGTTTCAATCCTCTCTGTAGCAATAGTTTCGGTTTACAAAAATGTCACATTTTTATGTAAAGAATAATAATAAAAAAAAAATAGACGAGACGAGAGACGAAGAATTCTAAAAAAATGATCGTAACGGTCCGACATAATTATCGGAAATCAGATTAAGTGTATTTTTTTTTTATTTTAATTAGATCACGGGATAGAATTATGGATCTTGGAGTGCGATAAACATAATCAATCATAATCACGTCGAATCGACTCGCAAGTATGTGTGTTTCACTTATTAATCTTATTTTATTTATCATTTTTTTTTCCGTCACACAATTCTGATAATATCAATAATATCTTCAAGGAATATCGATAATAAAAATGTCCATGGGACGTGATGGGAAGCCTTCCTTATCCCCGTCCTCACCTAAATCAAAATATGATATAATCTATAACATAATTTCTAAAAATTTAAATTTTTTTCGCTCTGGAAAAAAATATTTATTTACTTAAAAATATATATATAATAAATTAGTTTTCTGTCCGATATACATATACATATACATATTATATATAGAGAGTCGTGAATATAATTTCCGTCCCCGAACCCATTTAGCAAATAAGGTAAAATGTCTTTCCGCTCCCACTCCCGCTCCTATTCTTAATCCCATCTGGGATGAGTCTCTCCAGATTAAATGAACTGAACCATAATTTAAAAAAAAAATATATATTAAATGTATTAATTCATACTCCCAACTTTAGTGAGACCTACATCAAATTATAATATATTGTGAATTAACTTTTTATGGACATTTTTGTAATAATAATTTGTATTAAAGTGTTTAAGATTCTGGAGCTACCAAAGATCTTAGCCAATTATGATTATTGATGTAACCCTCTTCCTACCCTAATCCACACGCTAATAAACTGAAGTTATAGCTCGACATAGATATTATTTATTATAAAGTAAATACAGACGGTTGATTGGTAGATTAATATATTTAACTGTTACTAGACCTGACATAGTGTATTTCGTTCGTATGCTTAGTTAATTTATGTATGAACCATGAAAACCACGTTGTGAGGCAGCTTTTCGAGTTCTGAGATACATCAAAGGTACTCTTGGTTAAGGACTTCTACTACCATCTGAAAACAACTTAAGATTACAAGCGAAATCTCAGGTTTGGTTGAGTTGAATTTTTTTTTTTTGAACCAACTCGAAATTTCAGGGTGGTGACTCGAGCAACCTGAATAAAGTTCACAATTCAACTCAATGTCACCCTCTATTTTTAGCTTGGGTTGGATTGGCTTATCGGGTGTTTTTTAAATTATTTAAAAAATCTTACTTATCTACGGTAGATATTATATTAATAACTAAGATATGATAAAAACTCAAATAACAAACATTCACCCTCGAGCCTCTGACCCCGGTTCAAGAAGAAAGTTTTAGAAATGGAGGACAGAGATATTTCGAAAGAGAGTTTTGAAAGCAAGATTTGAGAATGTAATAAAAAAGGCAACAACAACGGCTTGCTTTATATAACTATCGGGTAGGAAGAAGTTCACAACTAGTCATATCCGCGTATAGTACATTTTGGGGGCATTTTAGCCCTTGCAGGTGTAGACACGATTTTGGTGAACGGTCATACATCCTCATACTAATCCAATATGGAATGGTGAAGACCTATCTAGGATGAAAACATGTAAAAGGGATTTGGAACGAGCATGCAACCATGGACAACATGTCCTGGACAAGCAAGTCTGGGATATCTGTCATGCGGTCATTGACAACATGCCTTGGACATGCATGACCGTGACATCCTCCTCCACTCAATTGGTTGACGTCCCTGTCAACCGACCATAACAAGCAAGACTAGGACATCTGTCATGCGGCCATAAGCAACATGCTGCGCTAAGGACGTTTTCTTCTCTGCCTTCCCCATCGGCCATAAGCAAATGGGGTAAGATTGGTCCGTTCCTCAAAGCTGAGCTTTTCGGTTCGCTCCCCCATTGGACAAGCATGATCGTGACATCCTCCCCCACTCAATTAGTTGACGTCTCTGTCAATCGACTCGTCACAATGCATCACTAACCCAGTTAGAAACGTAAAATATTCTTAATCTTCATAATATTCTCAAAAGTAATGTAGGGTAGAATTACATTGTAACCCAATTGTCGGGTTGGTCTAACAAAATGTCAGCCCGCAAACCATTCGAATTTTTTTGGTTTCAAAAAATTCAACCCAACCCAGATCGAAAAAAATCGAACCCAACCTAATTTTTAAGATTTGGGTTAGGTAGTCCGAGGTGGTCGGATTCTCAGGTCTTATAAACACCGATATTTCCAACTTTGCCCTACCAAAAAGAGGACAAGAATTTAGTGTGTGGACAAAAGAAGGGTACCCTTACACATCAAACACTTGAGGGAAATAAAATTATATAAAATAATATATATTTTTAAAAATTAAAAAAAAGGCATTAATTGATTTACCTTTCTGGTAGAGACAGTTGACGACCCATCTAATCCAAAACAAAAGGTTTTTTATTTCCAAAATAATAATAATAATAATAATAATGAAATAAGGGTGGGGGTGCCCCAGAATTCAAGGGCTGCCCTACCATGCAATTTGGAGTTATTTTATTCTTTGGAAATGTAGGGTATACGGAGGTCTGACCTGCCCCCTCTGCCCTATAACTGTGACTCTCTGTACCACTCTCATCTCTTATTATAAGGAGTAAGTAAATATATGTTTTTCAAATTTGGTGGTTTTATTTTTTTTCTCGGGCACCCGAGTGAGTGCTAGAGGTGTATGAATAAATCGAGACTACATTTGAATGAGAGCGATTTTGAGATGTACGTTCGTTTTCGGTGGATCAATCATGTTTTGCTTGAAACCTTCTCCTAGCAGACGCGTTTTAAAGCCTTAAAGGAAAGCCCAAAAAGGAGAATATCTGCTAGCGGTGGATCTGGGCCGTTACAAATTCTATGTTGGGTGATTTCGTGTGAATTTTTTTAAGAAACATGTGAGTGAGGATAAAGCATGCGGAAAGAACTCGTGTTGGTTTATGGGATAATCTTACATCTTGGAAGCGAAGAGTAAGTAATGTGATCATATTGTCGGGGATGTAGGGGAATGCGAGGATCATCGTGGTTTGATAAACAAGTGTGAATTTTTTTAAGAAACATGTGAGTGAGGATAAAGCATGTTGAAGGAACTCGTGTTGGTTTATGGGATAATCTTACGTCTTGGAAGCGAAGAGTAAATAATGTGATCATATTGTCGGGGATGTAGGGGAATGCGAGGATCATTGTGGTTTGATAAACAAATGTCCCATCGTACATCTTGTATGTTCTTATCGTTGGTTGAAAAAAATTGTTTTGAAAAACTTTTGAGTATTAAAAATACGGAGTAACCTTTCGAATGGGTTCAGACATGCATGCACAAACTACAAGTGTGACATCGAGTAAATGAGGGGTACATGAATGAATTAAAATCATATCCGAGTAAGAGCGATTCTGAGAGTAAGATGACTAAGAAAGACGTAACAAAACTGAAAGTTACTATTTAAACCCAACTAGGTGACTTAATCATACTCCAAGATTAAACGGGTTTTGCATGGAGCAATTTTATATTTAGTGACCTCCTCGGTATTTTCATATCATGCATGTGATTGAGAACAAGATAGGCAAGAAGAACTCGTGTTGATTTGTGGTGATAGTCTTCACTCCTAGAAGCAATAAGTAAGTAACTTGATTAAATTTTACACGAATGAACTATTAGTATCTAATCATTTATAAAATTTACAAAACAAGTCAGGTTTGTTATCGAGATAGAATATGCAAACCACATCCATATATTATAGATTTATCAAATCACTTTTTGAATGTGATATTCGTGCATAGGGGTGTACATTCAACCTGACAACCCGACAACCCGGACCAACCTAACCTGAATTATAAGGGCTAGGTTGGGTTGGATTAGTATTTCGGGTAGAGTTGGGTTCATTTTTCTGAATTTGAACTGAATCGATTCGGTTGGGTTCGTGGGACAAAACCTTCGGGTTGACCCAAACCAAATAAAAATATATAAAATATATTAAGAATCGTTTCGTATTAATGAGTTTGCCTAGTAATTTTGGCAGAATTTATAAAGAGAATAATAATGAATACTACAAATAAAAATAACCAATTATTTATTTTTATTAATAATAAAACATAAATTACGTGCCAAAGAGGACAATATCTACTCGCGGTGGGCTTAGGCCATTGAGGTAAGGGGGCTAAGTCATTGAGCTAAGCTTTTGGTGGTGGACCAAGTCAATTGGGTTGGGCTTGGGTTTCTATTATTTGTTATTTTATTTTATTTATAAAAAAAACCAAATGGTTTATAAATAAGGTGGGAGAATTAGGAGATAAATAATAATAATTAAAATAAATGTATTTTATGTTAAAATGAATGAGATAAAATAATTATATTTGATTTATAAGTACTAATTTTAATTATGAGTAGAAATTTATATAATTTTATTAACTTTCTTTATTTGAATATAAATATTAGAAGAGAGAAAAAAAAAAAAGAAAACAAAAAAGGGTGACATCAGCATCAACAATGACGTAAGCTCGTTGTATGGTCAATGGTCAAAGGTCAAAATTTGACTTTTTTATTTTTTTATTTGTGGTTTTTAGCTTTTGGAGTGTTCGGGTATATTTGAGAAGTTTGATGAAATTTGAGACTTTTTGGAAGAACGAAACGTGAGTAAAAAAAGTGTTGCATTCTAAGTAAGTGGCACCTCAAAACCTTGGATTTAGTTATGCTCGTAGTATGCATGTAAGTATGATATAAGAAGAATGTCACAGAAATATGAGCATAAAATGAGTTGGTTTGATGCATGTAAAAGCACGTTAAACATTATGATGTACGCTTACAAAGGAATGAACTGATGAGTTACGATTTGACTGAAATCGAGAGCATTTACTATGATACAAAGCATGTTATAAGAAACCTATTCTAAATGTTTGAGCATAGAATGAGTTGGGATGACACATGTTGAATGTTTATCATGCATGTTTACTGAACGTGTATGCACTGTCCTATGAATTGAAATTCATGATTAGGTATTCATTGTTTACTGAACGTGTATGCACTGTCCTATGAATTGAAATTCATGATTAGGTATTCATGTTTAGATTGCTATGCTATGTCTCTATTTCATATGTTTGTAATGTATGCGGCTATACGAGGACGATTAGAGGTTCATCAAGTAACCTTTAATCGTGAAAATGACTCGATTATCAGGTGTCTGTATAACCATGGTGCTAGCTTAGATATTTTATGACTTATGATTGTACCTGGATTACTGTGAAGTTTGCCGGTTAGCTTATTGGAGCTTGTCATGAGTGGTAGGGGTCCACTGCAGTACCTTATGAATTGGTTATATGATTATTGTTCATGCATATGAGTTATGCAGTTATATGGGAATGATAGGGGTTTGCCAACTAACCCCTAATCGCAAGCCTGACTCGATTGTCAGGGGTCTGAATAACCATAGAATTGACATATATAGTTTGTGCCCAGGGGGGACTATTAGAAAATTTGTCAGTTAACTTTCTTTTGGTAAACTTGCCACGAGCAACATGAGTCCATAGTTGCACTTTAGAGTTGGTTCAGCCTTAGCATACATAAATCATATTAGATTAATATTGAGACCGTGCCTTCAGAACTTAAATAACTTAAGAATATTATAAGGGCTCAAGAACCCATAAAATAGAATGGGCAAACCTAGTGTGTAACCTAAGAAGCGCCTATACCAAGGAACAAACCCCCCCAAATGAGTTAAACTAAGATTAATAAAACCTAACCCGCAAGCTGCTTACTGAGTATATTTTATATACTCAATCATATTACTTCAACTCTATTTTCAGATGGAGCTTGATGTAGTGGTTGAAGCCGGAGACACACATGAGCTATTGGCTACCGGGAGTCCCAACACACTTGAGTTTAGATTTTCTTTTGTACTCATCTTTGAAATCGGTATTCATCTATTTTATGATGTGGGCACATGTTTAAATAAACTTTACACATTTTTACTTATTTCTATGTGAATGAGTAATGATCCGGGTCTTTCTATGTCAGTGAGTAGTGAGTAATGGTCCTGGGCTTAGTCCCTTAGAAATGGGTCATTACAAACTAACATTGATTACCCATTCTTTTTTTCTTTTACAATGCCCGATGATCATCGATAAATCGCGCTTCTAATGGCCCTTCCTCCAAGACTCCCATCGATGATCATGGATCAACCCTCCAAATTGAATAGCTCAAGCTCGGATGTCTAAGCGCCCATCGTAGCTCCTCTAATCGAGCCCTTTGTTTTCCCTTTCTTCCTTCTTAAGATATAAAGTGTCTCTGTGCTTTTCCGCTATCACTAGGAACTTTCCTTTTCCTTACAAGCGAAGTCAGTCAACTTCCCAAAAGGTGAAACTTTGATTCTTTTTCTTTTTCTTCCTCTCTTCTCAATTTTTGCTATAAATTTGTTGCTCTGCCTTGTGGGTTTTATGATTAACTGAAGATCGAGGCAAATTTCAAATGTATGTGCCTTATTTTTCGAAGTGTTCTTCTTTTTCTTTGTTGGGTTTTTCTTATATTTGCTTTTGTGTTGTTAGAACTGATTGTTTGAGCTAATTTGATCGATAATCCATTGTGTAGACATGTTGAATTCTGTTCGTATTAGCTTCATTTGTTGTATTAAGCTATCATTAGTAGGGAAAATGTTTAGATATCATTTCAATAGGAGTGGTTCAATCAAAGAGTCATAAACGGTCATCGCTTGGAAATAGAAAGAGTCTTGGTATTGCCTACTCATGTTACCATTATCCGCACTGGAGATCGATCATGGCAGCTTTGGCCTGCCTACGGGCTAGGAAATCCGTGAATCTTTCATTTGGTCTTTGATGTGTCATTTCCATCCCTCTTCTGGTTACTTTAATCGGGTTGTTATAATTTTCTATTAAGAAGTTTCTCATTGTTGAACCATTTGGATTTGTTTTTGGATTAACTCTTTCTTTGACTATCAGATACTCTGATTGTGCATTGATATCTTGCTTTATGGCCTATTTACCTCCACATAAACGTCATTCCAATGATATGGAAAAGCCATCTCCCACAGCGGAGTTGCTTGCTCCTCTATTCAACAGAAAATTGGATTTGAGGGCATCTGGACGTAAAGTGGGCAGGAGTGGAGGGATAATCTATGCTGATCAGGCTACACTTAAATGGTTTATCATTGGTGATTCTGATGATGATAACCTGTTTCCCTCTCGTGTTCGTCTCGAACCGATTGCTCTGCGGGCTAATGAGCATAGAATGGGTGAAAAACATCTAGCTTTGGTGTACTCTAATGTGTCTCAAGGTAATTGAACTATGTCTTGAAGCTTCTTTTTGCTTACTCTATGCAATTTGCACTTTGTTTTGATGAAATTTTGATGAAGGACGTTGGTCTTGATTATAGGAAACAAAGAAGAGGAAGAAGTCGTAATCGAACCGTGGGCGTCTATTGTAGTAAAGCTACTACCTGACTTACTTTCATCGATCGAACACATTAAGAATGAAATGAACCAAGACGAGGAAGTGAAGCCGACATTGGTTGCTGGGATTGGAAAAGTTATCTTTCATGGGTGAGCAAAACTTCCCATAAGATATTTGTTTACTTTTGCATGACTCCGATACCATGAATCTCGACTCTCCAGAATGGTATGATATTGTCCACTTTGAGCATAAGCTTCCATGGCTTTGCTTTGGGCTTCCCCAAAAGGTCTTGTACCAATGGAGATGTATTCCTTAATATTCCCCTAGAACAAAGTACACCATAGAGCCTCCCCTGAGGCCTATGTATCCCTTGAACAGCCTCCCCTTAATCGAGGCTCGACTCCTTTCTCTAGAGTCCTCGAACAAAGTACACCATTTGTTCGACACTTGAGTCACTTTTGACTACACCCTCGAGGCTCACAATTTTTGTTCAACATTTGAGGATTTATTGACATACTTAAGTTAAGGGTATGACTGTGATACCATGTTGTTAGATCATGAATGGTATTGAGGAATGTCCCAAGTTTCCTACATATACATATGTTGTATATGTTGACACTGGTGGAAGAGGTAGAAAATCAATTTAGCATCCTTTTTTAGTAATACAAAGTTCTATTAAATTTCTCTTTTGTCACGAACGGTTACTTGGATAAAATCTTATGTTTAGAAATTTATGGTTATGATTAGAAAGTCATTTGGAGGACATGGCCAGTGCAATTCGAGACGTGTTGTTTTTGTTTAGGATGTTAATTATTTTTGTTATGCCGGACCTCTGAATTTGACAGTAATAAGCTGCCTACTCGAGCGGTGACGGGACAGCTGCAGAGGGCGTTTCGTGCAAATGTTTCTGAAACTTGCATCGAAAACATTAGAGATAAAGTAATTCCATTGATTGGAGTTACGTTTGAAGAGGAGAAAGACACATATCACATAAAGGTACTAGTTATGCCTTGTTGATGAGACGAACTGGGATGCTACTTGGTTTTGATTTCATCTCCATTTGATGTCTCAATTTCTTTTTAGTTATCCGATGCAGAGCATCCACACGTGACGTTAACGTGCAAATGTACTGCTTTGCCTGAGTTGAATAAACTCGAACTTTATAAGGTAAACCTTTGTTTCGTTTCTTGTCTGATAAATTGTATGAACTCTATTGATATTGATATTATGCCTGATGGTATTGTTTCTATGAATAACACTAATGCTGCTAGCTCTCCCATATATTTTACTACTCTAAGGTGCAATTTCACAGTTTCTGTGCATGTTTTTCGTTTATTTTTAGGTTGAACTCAACCCCGTTCGACATATGGTTGCGGATATTTCGTGCTTGAAACAAAATGTGGACATGAGGGTAATGACATTCTCCAAGAAGACCGTAGGAAAGCTGACTGTAAGCCCTCTAACTCAAAACATTCAAAAGAGATACATAAAACTTCATATTGGTTTATTGTTCTTTTACTCTTGATGAGTTCTTTTTAACTTTCTTCATAATTTCAGTGACGTTTTTGTTCCTTTAAAACTCTTTAGTTTCTGTAATTGGTATGCGTGAGATCTCACGTTGATTGGAGAGGAGAACGAAACATTTCTTATAAGAATGTAGAAACCTCTCCCTAGTTGACGTGTTTTAAAACTGTGAGGTTGATAGCGATATGTAACGGGCTATAGTGGACAATATCTGTTAGTGGTGGGCTTGGGCTATTACAAATGGTATCAGAGTCAGACATCGAGCGGTGTGCTAGCAAGGACGTTGGGCACTTTAGGGGGTGGATTGTGAGATCCCACATCGGTTGGAGAGGGGAACGAAACATTACTTATAAGGGTGTGGATACCTTTCCCTAGTAGACACGTTTTAAAACCGTGAGGTTGATGGTGATATGTAATCTCACGATTACAAGGGTGTGGAAATTTTTCCCTCGTAGACGCATTTTAAAACTGTGAGGCTGGCGGTGATATGTAACAGGCAAAAGTGGATAATATTTGTTAGTGGTGGGTTTGGGCTATTACAACTGGTATCAGAGTCAGACACCGGGTGGTGTGCCAACGAGGATGCTGAGCCCTCAATGGGGTTGGATTGTAAGATCCCTCATTGGTTGGAGAGGGGAACGAAGCATTCCTTAATAAGGACGTGGAAACCTCTCCTTAGTAGACGTGTTTTAAAACCGTGAGGCTGACGGCGTTACATAAGGGGTCAAAGCGGACAATATCTGAAGTTATGGTCCTATTTAACAGAGAATTCGGTATAATTTTATTTGATGTTTTTATTTACTAAGGTTTAGGAGTTGAGAGTGAAATACATCTCCATTTTTGTATTCTAGGATGATGAGATGGAAGGCATATTGGATCTCATAAATTCTGCCATTTTAGACAAAGATGTGAAGGGTGGCTTAAGATGGTCTCTGGGAAAAGCATCCTCTAGGGATAGATTCAAAGTCGTTGGAGCTTGGCACACTGTTTCCAAGTCTTATTGCAATCCATTTGTGCGAATCAGGCTAAGAAATGCCGATCGATACAATTTCAAGATATTGGTTGGTGAAGTGTCAAACGAGGTTACTTTTAAGATGAAACGACTTACGTCCGAACTACTGGTAGGCGCAACCTCCTTACTTAAAAGCTTTTTGACTCTACGACATGATTATGGTCTTTGCTCTAAGAACGTTGCATGTTTTTAGTCGTTTGATCATCGAACTTGAGTTACCCATTTTGCATTTTTGAATTACATGTGCATTGTAGCTGCATTTAGAACTAAGAACGCTACATGTTTTCGGTTGATAAATCATCAAACTCGTGTTACCCATTTTGCATTTTTGATTTACCTGTGCATTGTATCTACCTTACGAACCAAGAACGTTGCATGTTTTCGGTCGGTAAATCTTCGAACTCATGTTACCCATTTTGCACTTTGGAGTTACATGTGCATAGCTTACCTTTTGAACTAAGAACGTTACATGTTTTCGCTCGATAAATCATCAAACTCACGTTACTCATTTTGCAGTTTCGAGTTACTTGTGCATTCATTTTGCATTTTTAAATTACATGTGCATTATAGCTACCTTTTGAACTAAGATTGTTGCATGTTTTCGGTCGATAAATCATCGAACTCGTGTTACCCATTTTGCATTTTTGAATTACACGGGCATTATAGCTACCTTTTGAACACCATTTCCTTCAAGCTATCTATATTTCTACAATGATATGATTTTGTTCAAGTTTGGATGGTTTTAGCCGACAAAGATATTCATTCCTCGTGTTTAATCAACGTGGGACTACGTTACTGTTTTGATTATTTCGTTCGATCTCTCCGTTTCTTTGTAGAAAGAAAAGGCTGAGGTTGATGTGATCACTGATATGCTTAATGAGAATCTGAAGCTGTTTTGGAACCACTTTGTATGCTCTGGAACCTTTTCATCCCCTTAAGGCCAGGCTTTCAAATGGTTAATGCTGCATTTTTCTGTCTTTTTGAAGTGTTGATGCATAGAAATAAATAGCCCTTTTTGGGTAAGAACTATGCTTTATGAGCTTTACAGTGCTTTAAGTATATGCTTTTCAGAAAGTGTGTCAAATAATATAATTTGATGCTTTACGAGCTTCATTTCATTTTAGTCCCGAAACCTACTTGAAAAGCATGTCTGTTTGGCCACTCAAACATATCAACGTTTCGTAGAAAACTTTATTATTTTTAATTTCATAAATTCTGTAATAGTCAAATAGTCAAATTGACCTCGTCTTTGGTAGAGATTAAATGATATCGAGATTAAATCCGGGCTACAAACGTCTTTTGTCGCCAGAAATTGTTATGTAAAAATCAGATTGGTGGCCACAAACTTATTTTGTCGGGAGACTATAAATACTCGCGAATGGTTAGGTAAAAATCAAATTGGTGGATGAATGAAATTGAGATATCAAAATAAAATAAGACGTTTCCATTAGAAATTTGATCATCTTTGTCATTTTTAAGTTTCAACCATTCCATTCTTGTAGTAGTATTGTGGAGTGACTCAATTAAGAACTAAGTTTCCAAATCTTGCTTCTAGATCTTCGATCTTGATCAAGTTCGATTGTGGAGTGATTCAATTTAGAACCAGTTTTCCAAATCTTGCTTATAGATGAAGATCTAGATCAAGTTCGATTGTGGATCTTCGATCTTGATCAAGTTCGATTGTGGATCTTCGATCTTGATCAAGTTCGATTGTGGAGTGATTCAATTTAGAACCAGTTTTCCAAATCTTGCTTCTAGATGAAGATCTAGATTAAGTTCGATTGTGGAGTGACTCAATTTAGAACCAGATTTCCAAGATCAAAATCTTGCTTCTAGATTTTCGATCGTAAGAGGTAATATAATTCTAGCCTTTATCTCTTGGTTGATTTAAATTTCCTTGATCAAGTTCGATTGTGGAGTGACTTAATTTAAAACCATGTTTCCAAATCTTGCTTCTAGATGTTCGATCGTGTAATATAATTCTAGCCTTGTCTCTTGGCTTGATCTAAATTAATCTAAATTTCCTTGTCTCTTGGCTTATCTAAATTAATCTAAATTTGAAGAGGTAATATAATTCTAGCCTTATCTCTTCGTTGATCTAAATTTTGTACGAGAAGGTGTTAATTACTTTGATTAAAGGGTTCTTTCTTCAACAAAAGCTTAGATCGTTGCGTTGAGGATTAAGGTTGCCTTATCATAGACGCTCATAGTCAAAGTTCATAATTGATTAAAATCAAGTTAGATATAATTATCTTGTGAAATATTAATCACAAACCAGGAATTCACGACTCACTCTTAATCTTATTTCTCAAACATGATTTTCTCATATATTGACTACATACGGTTGAATACTACACGAGTTACGAGACTTTAGAATATAACTCTCAACAAACCTCTCTTTATAGGTCCGTTAATTGACAATATTAATATTTTAGAGGATAATCTTATTGAAAATAAAAAAATTTGTGAAGAAGACGTTACCAAATATATTAGTGTTTTAACTTCAAACCGTTTCGATATATATAAACAAACCTTTTTCATAACAATCTAAACCGACCCTAAATTTGAAAATTATTCATAAATATGGATATTTATAAAATGTTTGGTCTCTAAAATTATTCATGTGTCACCCACAATTCCATTGCATAAATAACACAAAAATAGAGTTAACAAGAAACAAGAACATTGCAATACATGTGTTGCATTATAACTTAAATTAAAAAACTAACTAAAATTATTGTTTTGAAGTCCTTCAATTTTGCATTATTTATGCAACCTCGTAACGGTTCAAGTTAGTATGCAAAGCAAAATACAGAATCCGAATTCGGCACCTGATGACCCCGACATTTATATATTACTATTGGTTTTTACCATATTAATCTCCCGATTCTCGATTGTTGGGACATTTTGGTAATTTCCTTCGTATTTCTTGTCACCTTCCTCGAGATTCACTTCTTTTCCTCCGAAACTATTTACCTTTTTGTCCCTATATATCATGTAGATTATCATTTGGATCATTCCTAGAAGAAACCCCACAATGTTTGGCAGCTGAGAAAATGAAAAAGAAAAAAAAAATTACCATATTACCAATAATAAGGGTAAAAATGTAATTACATAAAATAAAAACCGTAACGTGTAAATGAATTATAGTTAATGTCGATGAATCCGATTAGAGGTATGATTATAGTTAATCAATATCTAGATTAATATTCGTCCACAAATATGAAGGAACAAAATTTGAATATTTAACCTCACAGAAATAAATAACGTGTCAATTTTTTAACAAAATTTTCAATAATACTCTTAAACTTTTAATAAAATTAAAATTTTCCAATAATACCCTTAAACTTTCAATAAAATTAAAAATATACCCTTACTATCGGTATTTTGTTTCAAGGCTTGCATTTTAAGATATTCATTAATACCGTTTTAATTTTTTTTTTTAAGAAATTAAAAAATATCCTTCAAATTTAAACAATTTCATTAATACCCTTCAACTTTTTATAAAATTTATAAATAAATATCCTTAAAATTAGTGCCATGTTTAAAACGAAAAATACTCGTGAATTATTAAAAATAGCATTAACATCCTTAATCTGTATAAAACGTTATCACTGTTGGATGAAAGTCTCACATCGGCTAACTTAGGAAATAATCATGGTTTTATAATAAAAAAAATACTATCTCCATCGGTAATGAAGTCTTTTGGGGAAGCTTAAAGCAAAACCACGAGAGCCTATGCTTAAAGTGAACAATATCATACCATTGTAGATAGTCGTGTTCATCTAACAATCACCATCAATATATGGACGGAGACGATTAAAATAAGGGTTAGGTTTTGATGACTTACAGCAATGAAGAGATCCTTCATAAAGAAGCCATAGAAGAACCACATGACGGCTGAAAGTGTAAGAAAAAACGACAAAGGAAATGACATAAACTCCACACTTTTGGTTGTTATCACCCTCTTCTGCAAATATTTTAATTCAAAATTATCAATATTTATAAAATATAATTCTATTTAAACCTAATTTATCCGCTAAATGCATATATTTTCGACAAAAAAAAAAAAAAAAAA
>NW_019268522.1:2409008-2442606 GCF_002738365.1 Cucurbita moschata | reverse complement strand
ATTTTCGAAAAAAAAAAAAAAAAAAAATACCGTTACACTTTCAAAAATTACAATAATATCCTTACCGTTAGTTTTAGATGCAAACCATTGCTATCATGCTGTTTCAAAAATAACTTTTTTAAAAAAAAGTTAAATATTTTTATTATTTGTACTGTATTTAAACCGTGGTACTAATAGCTCTGTACATTTTTTTAAAATTAAAAAAAAATTAAAGGTGTTTTTGACGTTTTTAATTTTATTAAAAATATTAGTAAAACTTTTGAAGACCCGAAAATATTTTTGAAACACTTTTACATGTATTTTTTATTTTTATTTTTTACCATTTAAAAATATTTTAATTTTGTTTTGAAAATTTAAGAATATTGCCGAAACGTTTAAAATTAAAAAATATTTTTGAGATAAAAGTGGAAATTTAGCAAAATAAATAAATAAATAAAGGTTTAATTTCTAAAAAATTTGTATAAAATACAGTGAAAATTATAATTAATTAATTAATATAAAGTTAATCAATAATTTAAACATAATAAAATATTTATTCATTTGACTATATTAAAATTTAATTGATAAATAAATTTGAAATCCGAATAAAAAATTCAAATAAAAAATAAAAAGAAAAAAATTGAAAAAAAAATAAAAATAGGGAGAGATGGAGAACCATTATGCTCAAAGGAGAAGCAAAAACAGAAAGATTGAAAGCTGCACAAATCAATCCAACAGCATTTGTTCTCTTCATCCCATGAAGAAACAACATTGTTCCACCCAATATTACTCCACAAAACCCTAAGTCGAAAACCACGAACAACTTCATCGTCAATATCTGCAACCACGAAATAAGAACGTTAAATTTCGATCTCGCTTCATAACCATTTGATTCTTATACCTGTAAACGCTGCTTTGTTATCTTTTATTTATTATTATTTTTTTTAAGTATGTTTCAAAAGCTAAACAGAGTTTTGAAAACGAGAAAAGGTAGCTTTCTCGGGATTATAGGAGTGTTAAAAATAATTTGATAACCTGAAAAACTCGATCAACCCAACCCAATTCGTACGGTTTGAGTTGGGTCATGAAATTATTTAGGTTGAGTTAAATTGAAATCTCGTAAATTGGATTAGTTCACGAGTTTTCTTAAAATTAGATTGAGTTGAATCAACCACGAGACATTTATTGTTAATTTTAAAATATATATTTTGTTTATGATACATATATTTATTTAATTTCATAATTATTTTTATATTATTTATTCTCCAAATTTTTTTACAAATATTAACATATTTTAACGACCTATTTTAAAATGTTTTAAATAAAAAATTGAATAAATAACCCGAACAACTTGAACCGACTCAAACCAAATTTTTCATTGGGTTAGATTTTTCAACGAAAACATTTGAGTTGAGTCTAAAAAAATGTCTCAACGTGAACCAACTAAACCTAAATTTTTTTAAGTTGGGTTGGGTTGGGTTCATGATTTAATAGAAGTTGTTTAGGTTGAAAAATTTACGACCCGAACAATTGGGTTGAGTCTAAAAAATATATCAACATGACCCATTTCAACCTCAAACACCGGAACAAAATTATATGCTTTCTTGAACCTATTATAGAAAAAGAATAGAAATCAAACACCGTCTTCAAAAATGAAAACCAAACAGTTATCAAACGAGACTTTAGATGTTCCATCTTTGGATTAACAATCACTTCAACTATTAAACTTTTATTTTATTTTTAACTCAACAACCCTCGAGATGAAGATTCAAATTATAAGTAGTTTAAATATGTTCATATCGATAGTAGTGTTATTTCTTCGTACTCGAATATTTTTTCAAATCATGTTGAATCTTATCAATAACTTGTTTTTGATATGTAAAGAGATAGAGAGAGTGACCTTTTCTCTCTTAGGAGCATAAAAGAGGTAGAGAGCTATATAGACAAGCTCAATGAAACACCCAAAAGAGTTGATGCTAATTAGCAAAATGGCATTGGTCTTAAGGGCACCATAATAAAGAAGCAACATTGCACTCATCAATGCCACCAAATAAGGTATAGATTGGAACCCTTCCGACGTTTTCTTCTTGTAAATCGTCCAAAACGTTGGCCTAAAATACATACCACACAACAACATGTTACAACAACGATATTAGTAATAGACGTTTAGAATTCAGAAACCTTACATCGGAGCTAGAAACACCATAAACGATATTAAATTACCTGAAAAACAAAACGAAATCAATCAATTTAAAAAACCCATCATTTTGATTCACAATAAAACGAAAACGATAATCGAATAGTACCCAAGAGACCGAAGATGAAATGGAGCTGATGAACGCTTAAGTAGCTCATTGTTATTAGATATCAAATCCAAGCCAAGATGGTGAGGTTTTATAAGCAAAGAGGTTTAGTTAGGTGTAAGAAGTAGAGATTGTTTGGCTGAAATTACATGTAAAAGGGTAGGAATTTTGATCTCTTTGCTTGTGGCTAAGTTACCTAACTTTACTTTGTAATTGAAGTTACTGAGTGTATTGAAATTGTTCTTCTTCCACTTTCATATGGTGCTTTCATTTTTAAGATACATTTGGTTTTAGTTTGGTTGTTCAAGCACATGTATACTTTAATATCATATTTATGTTTATATCAACGTTTCATTTTTACTCGATGTTGAGATTATTAGATATATGTCTTATGATGTCTATTGACGTAGTTGGTTTATGATCTTGTTCGATTGTTTTTAGTGTTTTAGCTTCATTTTTACTATGTTATAAGTGAAATTTGACCTCGATTATAAATTGATCATGATGAAGCTTAGAACAAGGAGACCTGAGACGAATAGTCACGACTTTATCCATGAGAGGAATGATAGGAAAACCTAAAATTGGCTCGTGATTTGGACAAGGACAACTCGATTCGGAGAGACGTTTTTTCCTTGAGGGTATCTGGAGCGTGGCTGAGGGTATGGGAGGTCGTTTGGAGGAGCGTGGACATCGAGGAGGCGTACTTTGAGATGTTGGAATGAGAATTTTGACGCTTACCAGAATTCTCGCAGGTCTGTCGGTCGACTTTTATAACAAGAAGTTCAAAGTACGAAAATGCCCTAATCTAATTACAGGGTTACAACTTAAACAGAAATGTAACTATCCAAGCCCACTACTAGCGGATACGGTGCTCTTTGGACTTTCCCTTCAAAGGGTTCCCCTCAAGGTTTTAAAACGTGTTTGTTAGGGAGAGGTTTCCACGTTCTTGTAAGGAATGATTCGTTCTCTTCTCCAACCAATGTGGGATCTCACAATATCTAAGAAAACATTCGTTATTCTTTTTCATTTTCTTTTTTAGTTAAATATATAGGACGGAGAATTGAGTTATGCTCTGATTGACATCTAAGGAATAGTCGAAATGGGTGTGAAAACGTGCGCGTTAGATTATAACTTAATTTTATTTGATTGAAAAGTTGTCTAAAGGAAAAACATATCCCTTAAATTCATGCATTGTTATTGATTATCATATTGATCTCCTTTGTTGCTCTTTGATTGTTGAATGTTGAGAGAGTTTGGTGATTTGCTTCATATTTCTTGCCTCCTTCCTCAAGCTTCTCTTCTTTGCCTTCAAGAACATTTCTCTTTCTACCTCTATAGATCATGTACATTATCATTTGGATCATTCCTAGTACAAACCCCACAATGTTTGGCAGCTGAAAATGATAGCAAAACAAGTTACCATCAACATATGACAAAGGTTAATACTTTTCTTTATATTTGCTAATATTGTTTAAGAAAAAAATTACCGCTCCATGTCTAGGGTTTAGAATAGATTATTGAATCAGGAGTCGATACCTGATGGTCTCGACGTTTTTGGCTTTTCCTTTTGGGCTTCCCCTCAAGGTTGTAAAGTGCATTTATTAGGGAGAGGTTTTCACACCTTTATAAGGAATGCTTTGTTCCCCCTCCAATCGATGTGAGATCGATCTCACAATCCACCCCTTGGGGGCCCAAACTCACCGGGATCTCACAATCCACCTCCTTGGAGGCTCAAACTCACCACTAATAGATATTGTCTTTTTGAGGATTTCCCTTTTGGGCTTCCCCTGAGGTATTAAAAACGCGTTTATTAGGGAGAGGTTTTCACACCCTTATAAGAAATGCTTTGTTCCCTCTCCAACCGATGTGGGATCTCACAATCCACCTCTTTGTAGTCACTGTCCTCGCTGGCACATCATCTAGTGCATCTCATAATCCACCCCCCTTGAGGGCTTAGTGTCCTCACTAGCACACCACCCGGTGCCTGACTCTGATACCATTTGTAACAGCCCAAACTCATCGCTAGCAGATATTACCTTCTTTGGACTTTTCCTTCTATGCTTCCCCTCAAGGTTTTAAAACGTGTCTATTAGAGAGAGGTTTCCACACCCTTGAATGCCCTCTCCAACCGATGTGGCAACTCACAATCCACCCCTTTGGGGGCCCAGCATCCTCGTGGGCACACCGCTAACAAATATTGTCCTCTTTAAACTTTCTCTTACAAGCTTCCTTTCAAGGTTTTAAAACGGGTTTATTAGGGAGAGGTTTCCACACCCTCATAAGAAATGTTTCGTTCCTCTCTCTGACCGATGCACGATCTCACAAGACCACTCTCATTCGAATATAATTTCAGTTCATTCATATATCTCTTCTGTTACAACCTCTAATTAAGCGTGCAAGCTACAAATTATGAGCCTAAAACTCATAATCCTAAAAAAGTAACACCTTCATGAATACAAAAAGGAAAGTTTTAAGCTTACTTCCACACCCTTTACTTTATTGGTCCATCCTCAAAACTATGTCAATATTCAAATGTTCATTTATGTTGTTCTTTAAATTGAGTATCATAAACATAGAAAAAAATACGTATGGTCTAAAACATAGGCATACGTGGAATCCACATCAAGTATTTATGAAATTCAATATGAAAAGTAAATGGTAATTAAAGATTGAAAAGTAATTTATTGGTGAAATTTATATGGATCAAAATAGAGAATGATAAAAGAAATAAGGTAAGGTTAGGTTTTGACTTACAGCAATGAAGGGATCTTTGATGAAGAAGCCATAGAAGAACCACATGGTGGCTGAAAGTGTGAGAAAAAATGATAGCGAAAATGGCATATACTCCACACTTTTTGTTGTTATCACCTTCTTCTGAAAATTTTCAAAATTATCAAAATTAATGATAAAGAAATAAAGAAATAAACAAAAACGAGCTAATTTTTGTAACCACGAATGCCCAGGTTTCGGAATTCAGATTCAGCACCTAATGATTCTAACATTGTGACAGGTCTGTTTTGTCGTCCTAGGTTTTGGAATCCAGATTCAGCACCTAATGATCCTAACATTTCGACAGGGCTGTTTTGTCCTAGGTTTTGGAATCCAGATTCAGCACCTAATGACCCTAACATTCCCACAGGCCTGTTTTGTCCTCGGCTTCGGAATCCAGATTCAATACCTAATAGTCCTCACATTCCCACAGGTCAGTTTTGTCCAAGGTTTCAGAATCTAGATTTAGCACCTAATGGTCTTAACATTCTCACGTGTCTATTTTGTCTAGGTTTCAGATCCCAGATTCAGCACCTAATGGCCCTAAGATTCCCACAGGTCTATTTTGTCCTTACTCGTATGTTTGATTCAGAATCTAGATTCAGCACACTTTAACATTCCCTCTAAACCAATACAGGTCTCGATTTGTCCTCACTCACATGCTTTTTATGAAAATTCCCGAGAGGCCACCCAACATAGAATTACTTCAAATAAAACACGCTAAACTTTGAAGTTTCTACGATTGAGCTACCAAAAGTAAAGTGCACATTCTTGATATAGATAATAACTTTAAGTCTTTTCTTAGTTATTTTATCCTCAGGGTTGCTCTTATCCGGATATGGTCTCGATTTATTCATGTATCCCTCGTTCACTCCCGTGTTATAAACCAAAATTTCCTTCAAACAAACAAAAAATTTCAAGGGAAAATTGAAATAAACATAGAGAGAGAGAGAGAGAGAGAGATGGAGGACCATGATGCTCAAAGGAGAAGCAAAAACAGCAAGATTGAAAGCTGCACAAATCCATCCAACAGCATCTGTGCGCTTATTACCATGAAATATAAGCATTGTTCCTCCTACCATTACTCCATAAGAACCCAAGTTGAACATTACTAACATCTTCAATGTAAATATCTGCAAAATAAACGTTAAAACCGTCTTATTTTTTTACCAATTTGATCATAAATCAACTGATGTAAGTATATATCTTCGAACGAGAGGTCAAAAATTTGAACGTCTCACCCCACGACTAACCTTTTGTCTCTTAGGAGCGTAAAAGAGGTAGAGAGCTATATAGAAAAGTTCAATGACACATCCAAAAGAGTTGATGCTGATTAACAAAATGGCATTGGTCTTAAGAACAGCATAATAAAGAAGCAACATTGCACTCATCAATGCCACCACATAAGGTATAGAATGGAATCCTTCAGAAGTTTTCTTCTTGTAGATGGTCCAAAATGTTGGCCTAAAATACATACCACACAACAACATGTTACGACAACGATATCAGTAATAGACGTTTAGAATTCAGAAGCCTTACATCGGAGCTAGAAACACCATGAACGATATTATATTACCTGAAATGAAGAACGAACGAAATCAATCAATTTAAAAAACCCATCATTTTGATTCGAAAAAAAGAAAACGATAATCGAATAGTACCCAATAAACCGAAGATGAATTGGAGCTGATGAACACTTAAGTGGGTCATTGTAGCTATGAATGGAAGAAAGTTAACAAAATATGATTAAAAGCAAGCCAAGATGGTAAGGTTTTATAAGCAAAGAGTTGTAGTTAGGCATTTCATATAAAGATAGAAAGAAGATTGTATGGCTGAAATTACAAGGTAAAAGGTTTGGAATTTAAATCATTTAGATGTGGCTCAACTCAACTCAAGTTTGTGAGTTCTTAGAAAGTCTTGTATTAATTAAATGAAATCCCCTCTTCATTCTTTGCCCAACTTAATCTTAACCTTGTTCTTCTTCTATTTTTCTTTGGTGCTTTCTTTTTTTAAGATAGATTGGGTTTTAGTTTGGTTGCTCTAGCATTGAAGATAGCATTTAATGTAGGGTTAGTGCATATGAAATTGAGTTACGTGTACGAACGTGGTGTGTACTCAACGTGTAAGATCGCATATTGGTTGGGGTGGAGAATGAAACACCCTTTATAATGGTGTGGAAACCTCTCCCTAGTAGACTCGTTTTAAAAACCTTGAAAAGAAGTCCGAAAGGGAAAGCCCAAAGAGGATAATATCTGCTAGCGGTGGGTCTAGGCTATTACAAATGGTATCAGAGATAGACATCGGGCGATGTACTAGCGAGGAGGTTGTTTTCCAAAGGGGGGTAGACACGAGCCGGTGTGTTGGTAAGGACGCCGGGCCCCGAAGGGAGGTGGTAGACATGAGATGGTATGTCAGTAAGGACGTTGGGCCACGAACGGGGTGGATTTGGTGGGGGTCCCACATCGATTGGAGAAAGGAACAAGTGCCAGCGAGGTCTTTAGGCCCTGAAAGGTACTGATTGTAAGATCCCACATCGATTGGCTCTTTATAAGGATGTGTAAACCTCTCCCTAGTAGAACCCAAAGAGGACAAGGAGGGCATAGGCCGTTACACAACGAGTCTCAAGTGTTACAAAATTGGTATGAATTTGGTGGATTCTATGCATATGAAAATGATGAACTATATCCCGAGCATATAAAAGGAACTCTAGATCCCAATTTCATAATTTTAGGTCTCACTAGAAATTAATGTCATGATTCATGTTGTATGTTCGTATTTTCTCGACCCTAAAAATGAGGTGACGTATTGGGTATTTTATAACGCTAAACCTTTTCTACACTTTCAAAATTTTGAGCCCGGGTTTGAAATAGGGACCCTCTAATGTGTGATACTACCTTGTTAACCAACTAAACCACCCCAAACAAGTTGACAAAGTAAGAATCCAAAATAACACTTCGAACTCGAATCAGCACTCATCGAAGATAAAAATATAAATTTTAAAATGTCAAAGCCTCGGTAAGCAAAAAAATAAAAATATGTAAAATAAAAATATAAACATAAATTACAAAATGTCTAAAGCCAGGTTTGAACCGAAGACTTTTAGTGTGTGAGACTAGTGTAATAACCAACTACACCACCCAAACAAGGTAAGAATTTAAAATAACGCTTTGTACTCGAATCAGCTTTCATAACGGAAGTAAGAATGTTGTAAGGAAAAAAATAATATAAATTACAAAATGACTACACCACCACATAAGGTGAGAATCCAAAATAATGCTTTGTACTTGAATCAGCACTCATAAGGGAAGTAAGAATGTTGTAAGGTACGCGAATCAGCACTCATAACGGAAGTAAGAATGTTGTAAGGAAAAAAATAATATAAATTAAAAGTTTGTACTCGAATCAGCACTCATAACGGAAGTAAGAATGTTGTAAGGTACTCGAATTAGCACTCATAACGGAAGTAAGAATGTTGTAAGTAAAAAAATAATATAAATTAAAATGTCTGAGCCCGGGCTTGAACCGGGGACCTCTAGTGTGTAAGACTAGCGTGATAACCAACTACACCACCCAGACAAGGTGAAAATCCAAAATAACGCTTTGAACTCGAATCAGCACTCATAGCGGAAGTAAGAAATAAAAATTACAAAATATCTAAGCCCAGGTTTGAACGAGGGACCTCTAGTGTGGGAAACTAGCATGATAACCAACTACACCACCCAGAGAAGGTAAAAATCTAAAATAACGCTTTGAATGACCCAGGTTTGGGCCAGGGACCTCTAGTGTGTGAGACTAGCGCGATAACCAACTACACCACCCAGACAAAGTGAGAATCCAAAATAACGCTCTGAACTCGAATCAGCACTCATAGCAGAAGTAAGAATGTTGCAAGGAAAAAATAAAAATATAAGCTACAAAATGTCTAAGCCCAGGTTCGAATCAAGGACCTCTAGTGTGTGAGACTAACGTGATGATAACCAACCACACCACCCAGACAAGGTGAGAACCCAAAATAACGCTTTGAACTCGAATAGCACGCATCGCGGAAGTAAGAATGTTGTAAGGAGGAGGAAAAAAAAAAATAAAAATTACAAAATGTCTGAGCCTGGGTTCAAAGTAGGGACCTCTAATGTGTGAGACTAAACTAGTGTGATAACCAATTACACCACCCAAACAAGGTGAGAATCTCGAACCGGTGCACTGAAGTAAGAATGTTGTGAGGAAAAAAATATTACAAAATGTCTAAGCCCGGGTTCGAACTGGGGACCTTTAGTGTGTGAGACTAGCGTGATAACCAACTACACCACCCAGACAAGATAAGAATCCAAAATAACGCTTTGAACTCGAATCAACACTCATAGCGAAAGTAAGAATGTTATTTAAATGTTTGAGCCCGGGTTTGAACTGGGGACCTCTAGCGTGTGAGACTAGCGTGATAACCAACTACACCACCCAGACAAGGTAAGAATCCAAAATAACACTTTAAACTCGAATCAACACTCATAGCGAAAGTAAGAATGTTATTTAAATGTCTGAGCCCAAGTTCGAACCAGGGGCCTCTAGTGTGTGAGACTAGTGTGATAACCAACTACACCACCTAGACAAGGTGAGAATCCAAAATAACGCTTTGAACTCGAATCAGCACTCATAGCGGAAGTAAGAATGTTGTAACGAAAAAATAAAATTAAAAATTACAAAATGTCTTGAGCTCGAGTTTGAACCGAGGACCTCTAATGTGTGAGACTAGCGTGATAACCAACTACACCACCCAGACAAGGTAAAAATTCAAAATAACGCTTTGAACTTGAATTAGCACTCATAACGGACGTAAGAATGTTGTAAGGAAAAAAATAATAATTACAAAAGGTCTAAGATCGGGTTTGAACCGAGACCCCTAGTGTGTTAGACTAGGGTGATAACCAACTACACCACCCAGACAAGATGAAAATTAAAAATAACGCTTTGAACTCGAATGAGCACTCATAGCGGAAGTAAGAATGTTGTGAGGAAAAAAAAATAAATAAATAAAAATTACAAAATATCAGAGATCGGGTCCTAGTATGTGAGACTAGCGTGATAACCAACTACACCACCCAGACAAGTTAAGAATCCAAAATAACGCTTTGAACTCGAATCAGCACTCATAGCGGAAGTAGGATTGTTGTAAGGAAAAAAATAAAAATATAAATTACAAAATGTTTGGAGCCCAAGTTTGAATCGAGAACCTTTAGTGTGTGAGACTAGCGTAATAACCAATTACACCACCGAGACAAAGTGAGAATCTAAAATAACGTTTTTAACTCGAATAACATTCATATTTTTTGAGACGGAATGTTGTAAAGAAAAAAATATTAAAATTATAAATTTTAAAGACGAGGTGAAAATCTAAAATAATGTTTTGAATTCTAATAATGGAGACTTTAAAAAAAAAATAAAAATCTAAATTTTCCAATATATATATAAAATGATTCTACTTTTATTAAAAATAAAATAAATAAATGACGAGAACCAACTCAACCAAAAAAAATTATGGGTTGAGTTGGATTGGATTGAGGTCATTGTTACAACCGGAACAATTGAGTTGGATTGGAATATCTCAACTCAACCCAACTCCACGAAAGCTCTTAATTAGTTTACGAAAAAAATGTTTTATATAATTTTGCACTATAATGCAAAATAGAATTAAAAGACGAAGTCGGGAACTCAATTTTTCAAAAAAAAAAAAAGGTATTTTGTTCTCGTTCACGTGAATTCTCAAAATGTCATCCAATATAGAATTGGTCCAAACAAACATGTTTAACCCCATCCATAATTACTTTCAATTGTTTTAAATTTTTTTTAGTCATTCTACTCTAGAACGCTTTCATTCCCACCAATTTTGCTGTTGGTTTGTCTATGAACCACATCTTATCGGGAAAGATATCATTATAATTCTACACTTAACGACTTATGTCCAGGAGTCGAAAGAGATATCACTCTAATACTATTTGTAACGATCTATGTCTAGGATTCGAAATCCAAATTCGACATCTAATGACCCTAACATTCTCCTTTTCGCTTCTAAGAGTGAAGACTATCGCCACAGACCTATGTCTAACATGAATTCTCAATTCAACTAGGAATGAGAGAGAGTGATGAAAACTTTAAAATAACTATTTTTAATCGAATAATAAATCTAAAAAAGTTACATGGGGAATCAATCTCTGGTATTTTTTCACCGGAAATTCTTACGTGGATTCGGACAAAATTAAATGGGAAATTTCGTAGGGATGAGAAATGAAATAGGTGACCGCAACCCGTGGACAGATATTTACGACCCCAACTCTAAATTGAAATAACAAAATATTTTAAGAAATTAAAATATTATTTATTTATATGAAATTTTGGAGCATACATGGTTATTTTTGTGATGTCCCACATTAGTTATCGAGGAGAACAAAACACATTTTATAACGGTGTGGAAACCTTCCCCTAACAGACGCGTTTTAAAACCTTGAAGGGAAGCCCGAAAGGAAAAGTTCAAAGAGAACAATAGCCGCTAGCGGTAGGCCTGGATCGTTACAAATGGTATCAGAGCCAAACACCGGACTATGTGCCAACAAGGAGGTTGTTCAAGGATGCTGGCCCCAAAGGGGGTGGATTTGGGAGGGGTCCCACATCGATTAGAGAAAGGAAAGAGTGTCAGTGAGAATGCAGGACCCCGAAGAGGGTAGATTGTGATGTTCCACGTTGGTTGGGGAGGAGAACAAAACACTCTCTATAAGGGTGTGGAAATCTTCTATTAGCAGGTGCGTTTTAAAGCCGAAAGAGAAGAGCGTAATTGGACACGAGCCCATATGGGCCAGTCAACCACTTAGTCATCTCGATATTCACATCCTTTGTAAACATATTGATAATTCTAGAGAGCCATCACTTTCTTGAACAGATAATAGCCAATTTTTATGGCTTACTTTGATTTCCCAAGTAATTCAAGAGGACACAAGGAAAGGAGGGGTCGGTTATACGTTAAGCGCACGGTTTCCACACAAAAATGGCGGCTTATCTGAACCCCAAATTCCCACATTTTTTCTATCCTTCGTCTTCCTCCTCCTACGTTCACTTCTCTGCAAACCCTTAATGCCCACCTCTGCCATGAAATCCGTCTGGCCCTCCTCTGCTTCTTCATCTTCACCTTCATTTCTTCCTCCTAGCTTCACTACCAACTCTGTCGCCACTACCAGGTCTGTCTAATTTCGTTTTTTTTTTAAGGTTTTTCTATGAAATTTATGTCGGAACATTCCTAAATTGGGGTTTGTGTCGGTTGTAACGCTGATTTGCGAATTGGGGTTTGGTTTTTTGAATTTATTGATTCATGGTTATATGTAATGCAGGGGAATGCTGAAATTGATGAGGATTTTGTTTTGTTTGAAATCGTGTATTGATGTACTAAATAGTTTATATAATGCATTATAAACAAAAGTGAAGTAGTTTTGTGAGATCCCACGTCGGTTGGAGAGGGGAACGGAACATTCTCTATAAGAATGGTGTGGAAACTTCTCCCTAGTAGATGCGTTTTAAAACCGTGAGGCTGACGGTGGTACGTAACAGGCCAAAGTGGATAATATCTGCTAAGGTTTTGGGCTGTTACAAATGGTATCAAAGTTAGACATCGGCGGTGTGCCAGTGAGGACATTGGCCTCCGAGAGAGGTGGATTATGGGATCCCACGTTTAGTTGGAGAGGGGTACGAAGCATTTCTTATAAGGGTGTGGAAACCTCTCCCTAGTAGATGCGTTTTTAAACAGTGGTTGACGACGATGCGTAATGGGACAAAGCGGACAATATCTGCTAGCGGTGGGCTTGGGCTGTTACAAATGATATTAGAGTTAGACACCAGGCGGTGTGCCAACAAGGATGTTGGCACCCAAGGAGGTGGATTACGAGATCCCACATTGGTTGGAGTGGGGAACAAAACTTTCCTTGTAAGGGTGTGGAAACCTCTCCCTAGTAGACGTGTTTTAAGACTGTGAGGCTTACTGCGATATGTAATGGGCCAAAGCTGACAATATCTACGAACGGATGCGTCTGCTAAGGAGAGGTTTCCACATCCTTATACAAAAAATGGTTCGTTCTCTACCCCAATCTATGTGGGATCTCACAATCCACCCCCTTCGGGGCAACAGTTTTTTAAAACGCATCTGCAAGAGGGAGGTTTCCACATGCTTATAAAGAATGGTTCGTTCTCCTCCCAACCGATGTGGGATCTCACAATCCACCTCCCTTTAGGACTCAGTGTCCTTGTCGGCACATCGCCTAGTGTCCACCCTCTTCAGGGCTTAGCCTCCTCGCTAACACATCACCCGGTGTCTAGATCTGATACCATTTGTAACAACTCAAGCCCACCGCTAGTAGATATTGTCCTCTTTGGGTTTTCCTTTTCGAGCTTCCCCTCAAGGTTTTTAAAACGCATTTGCTAGGAAGAGGGGAGAGGTTTCCACACCCTTATAAAGAATGCTTCGTTCTCCTCTCCAACCGATGTGGGTTCTCACAATCCACCCCCTTTCGGGGCCGAACGTCCTTGCTGGAACACCACCTCGTATCCACTCCCCTTTGGGGCTCAGCCTCCTTGCTGGCACATCCCCAATGTCTGGCTCTGATACCATTTGCAACAACCCAACCCCACCTCTAGCAGATTGTTCTCTTTGGGCTTTACCTTTCATGCTTCCCCTCAAAGTTTTAAAAATGTATCCTTATAAACAATGCTTCATTCTCCTCCCAACCGATGTGAGATCTCACATTTATCCTACCTTCTTTTACGCTCAAATCAACCGAACCCAAATTCCTCGGACTGTCAGCAATCTAGTATCTTGTTTGGTTGATGGTGATAGATGATTGTTAATCACTTAACAAATGGTTGTAATGCTTGCAGGAGAAAGGTGCTATGTTATCATGGAATACTAGTGGACAAAATATATTCAAAATACTTCTTACCTTGCAAATCTACTTCCACTGGTAGAGTGTGTAAGTCAAGAAGTTTAACAGTTCTGTCCCATAGGTCAGAGAAGAATGCCTTATGTCAAACGAAGATAAGTAAACCTAAGGTACCTTCCTATGTATACCTTAGTTTCATTAAACGTGCTCGTTTTTTTTCTCTTTTCTCTCATCACTTTTGCGTTGCCTGGTTTATCTGTCTATTCGGAAGGTCGATGAACGCTTCGACTTTATTTTTGGAACATTATCGAGTGTTCTTCGAGAATGGAGCCAATTACGGTCGATGGGTGTAGTTATTATATTGGCATGTACTCTCATGTTCGTTCCATCGTCTCGAGCTGTTGATGCACTCAAAACATGTACATGCTTACTAAAGGAATGCAGGTATTTCTAGTTTATCCTTGCTGATTGGTACCTCATATCATAGCGTCTCTCCTTCGTGTTTCTATTGTGAGTTAAGGATTTTACCAAAAGAGTGTCTGTGATTCGAGGAAATAATAATAATAATAATTTCGCCTCGGTTCGTGGTTAGAGTAATTGTTGGTCTTTTTGTATCTTGGTTCTGTGGAGATGAGTATCGTGAGGTCCTACATCGATTGGAGAGAGAAATGAATGCCAGTGAGGACGCTGGGCCCTGAAGGGGGTGGATTGTGAGATTCCACATCGGTTGGAGAATGGAACGAAACATTCTTTATAAGGGTGTGGAAACCTCTCACTAGCAGATACTTTTTAAAAACCTTGAGGGGAAGCTCGAAAGGGAAAGCCCAAAGAGAATAGTATCTGCTAGCGTTTGGTTTGGGCTGTTATAAATGGTATCAAAGCCAGACATTGGGTGGTGTGCTAGCGAGTACACTAAGCCTCGAAGGGGGGTGGACACCAGGTAGTGTGCCATTGAGGACATGGGCCCCGAAGGGAGGTGGATTGTGAAATCTCACATCGATTGGAGAGAGAAACGAGTACCAGCAAGGACGTTGGGCCTCGAAGGGGGGTGGATTGTGAGATAGGGTGTGAAAACCTCTCCCTAGCAAACGTGTTTTAAAAACCTTAAGTGGAAGCCCAAAAGGGAAAGCTCAAAGAAGATAATATCTGCTAACGGTAGGCTTGGCCTAGTGCAAGTTTCTACTGTTATAGAATGTGCCCTTTTTTATGTTCATTTCCTCCTCTCTCGGTTAGCGTTTGCCCCACTTTCGCGACCATGGCTTACCCTCTTCTTCTTCCCATTCGGGTTTCTGTCATCTCACTTTCGAAAGAGAGCCTATGCTTAGTATCCTTGATCCGGAAGTCACCTTTTCCCTAAACGGGAGGTACGTTTGGCCAAAGCAGCTCTCTCTTCAGTCTGTTTCCCATCGTAAGTAGGAGTCCGTTTCCCATTCATCAAGTAGTGTTCGGAGAAAGGTTTTTAATCTTCTATTATAAAGTCATTAGATTTTGCAAAAATTTCATAGAAACAATATTATCCATGAGCGTCGACGCCTACGAACGAGAGAACCACCTGATTTTACTATATTTGGTTGACAAAGATACTCGTAGGATATTAAATCTTAGACGGACGGCTACTATAGTTTGAACCTTTTTTCACTACTCCAACGACCACTAAACCGACCCATGGTTGTTCCAACGCTTCTTTACTAATATCACGTGGCTTCTAAAACGGCTAGTTTCTTCTCCCTTATGTCAGGCTTGAACTTGCCAAATGCATATCAAACCCATTATGTGCTGCCAATGTTGCTTGTCTCCAAACCTGCAACGATCGACCCGACGAGACTGAATGCCAGGTTAGTTTTCTCATGGCTCTACGTAACGCGTCACACGATTTCAGAAATTAACTAATTTTTTTCTCTTTGTAGATTAAATGTGGTGACCTATTCGAAAACAGCGTCGTGGATGAATTTAATGAATGTGCAGTGTCACGAAAAAAATGTGTACCTACGAAATCTGATGTCGGGGACTTTCCTGTACCCGACCCGTCTGTTCTTGTCAAGAGTTTCAATATATCAGATTTCAGTGGGAAGTGGTTTATCACTAGTGGCTTAAATCCTACTTTTGATACGTTTGATTGTCAGTTGCATGAATTTCATGTAGAGTCTGGCAAACTTGTTGGAAATATAACGTGGAGAATACGAACTCCAGATAGCGGTTTTTTCACTCGGTCGACGACGCAGAGATTCGTGCAAGATCCCGAGCATCCTGGGATACTCTATAACCACAACAATGAGTATCTTCACTATGAGGATGACTGGTATGCTTTCATTTCATTTCTAAATGTTCAAATTTCCTTGTACCTGATCTATTCCATTGGGATTCCCACTACCATGCGGGGTTTCCCCTCAAGATTTTAAAACGTGTCTACTAGAGAGAGAGTCTAGCCCTACTCTGATTAGTGCCTCGCACCGTTCGGTGACTGACTCTTATACCATTTGTAACCGCCTAAGTCCACTGCTACCAAATATTGTTCTCTTTGGGCTTTCCCTTCTGAGCTTCCCCTCAATGTTTTAAAATACGTCTACTTGGGGAGGTTTCACACCCTTATAAGAATTGTTTCGTTCTCCTCTCCAACCAATGTGGGATCTCACAATCCACCCACCTTGGGGGGCCAACGTCCTCGCTGGCACATCACCTGGTGTTTGGCTCTGATACCATTTGTAACGGCCCAAACCCACCGCTAGCATTTGGGCTTTTCCTTTTGGACTTCCCCTCAAGGTTTTTAAAACGCGTCTACTAGGGAAAGAGTCTGGCCCTACTCCGACCAGTGCCTCGCACCGTCCAGTAACTGACTCTGATACCATTTGTAACATCCTAAGCCCACCGCTAGTAGATATTGTCCTCTTTGGGCTTTCCCTTTCGGGCTTGCACTTAAGGTTTTAAAACACGTTTACTAGAGAGAGGTTTCCACACCCTTATAAGGAATGTTTCGTTCCTCTCTCCAACCAATGTGGGATCTCACAATCCACCCCCCTTGGGGGGCCAACGTCCTTGCTGGCACACTACTCGATGTCTGGTTCTGATACCATTTATAATAGCCCAAGCCTACGGCTAGTAGATATTATCCTCTTTGGGCTTTCCCTTTCGAGCTTCCCCTCAAGGTTTTTGTCTACTAGGGAGAGAGTCTAGCCCTACTCCGATTAGTGCCTCGCACCATCCAGTAACTGGCTCTGATACCATTTGTAACAACCCAACCCCATCGCTAGCAGATATTATTCTCTTTGGACTTCCTCTCAAGATTTTAAAACGCAGCTATTAAGAAAAGGTTTTCACACTCTTAAAGACCAAAATCCTTTCCTGTTATTTGATCATATGTAGCCTCAACTAGGAATTGTAATTGTTTATCTCCTTCCTTCTCAGGTATATATTATCAAGCCAGGTGGAGAACAAACCCGACGATTACATTTTCGTATACTATCGTGGTCGGAACGATGCATGGGATGGCTACGGCGGAGCCGTTGTATACACAAGAAGCGCAGTATTGCCAGAAAGCGTAGTTCCCGAGCTAGAAAGGGCAGCTAAGAGCGTAGGGAGAGACTTCAACAAGTTCATAAAAACAGACAATTCGTGTGGCCCGGAGCCGCCGCTCGTAGAAAGGCTAGAGAAGACATTGGAAAGCGGAGAACAAACGATCGTTAGGGAAGTCGAACAGATCGAACAAGAGGTGGAGAAGGAGGTCGAACAGCTCGAAAAAGAGGTGGAAACAGTAGGGAAGGCAGAGATGTCATTGGTTGAGAAGTTGGGAGAAGGTCTTAAAGAACTTCAAAGGGATGAGGAATTCTTCCTTAGAGAGTTATCTAAAGAAGAGAGTGATCTTTTGAATGAGCTTAAAATGGAAGCAAATGAGGTTGAGAGTTTGTTTGGAAGAGCACTTGCTCTTAGAAAATTAAGATAAAAAGACTTTGATTATCATTACTTCTAAGATTATTATTAGCTAAACCCATTTTGTTTAATTTCGTTAATTTTTTAATTAACGTTTAAAGGCTTTTTTGAGCGTTCATATCGAGAAAACCCACGAACTCATCTCGGAATCTACACGCAACCCCGACATGGTCTCAAATTGCAATAAGCAACCAAGTAAGAGTCATCACCCACAACACTTCAAGTTGCCCTCGAAAACTTTATTGGGAGTACGTGCGAGATCTCACATTGGTTGGGGAGGACCTCTCCTTATTAGACGCATTTTAAAAACCTTGAGGGGGAGCTCGAAAGGGAAAGCCCAAAAAAGACAATATTTGTTAGCTGTGGGCTAGAATCTTTATAAATTGTATTAGAGTCGGACACTAGGCAATTTACCTGCGAGAAGGTTGAGTTCTAGAGGAGTTGGACATGAGGTGGTGTGGTAGCAAGGACACTGAGCCTCGGGGTGGATTAGGGAGTCCCACATCTATTAGAGAAGGGAACGAGTGCCAGCGAGGACGCCGGGCTTCGAAGGGGGTGGATTGTGAAATCCCACATTAGCTAGGGAGGAAAACGAAGCATTCCTTGTAAGGGTGTGGAAACTTCTCTCTAGCAGACGCATTTTAAAAACTTCGAGAGGATACCCGAAAGGGGAAGCCCAAAGAGGACAATATCTATAACGGTGGACTTGAGTCGTTACAAATGGGTGAGCCCTAGAGAGGGTGGACACGAGGCGGTGTGCCAAAAAGGACGCTGAGCCCTGAAGAGGGTGGATTAGGGGTCCCACATCGATTGGAGAAGGGAACGAGTGCCAGTGAAGTCGCTGGCCCAAAGGAGAGTGGATTGTGAGATCCCACATTAATTGGGGAGAAGAACAAAGTATTCTTTGTAAGGGTGTGGAAATCTCTCTCCAGCATACGTGTTTAAAAACTTCGAAAGGGAAAATTCAAAAAAGACAATATCTGCTAGTGGTGAGCTTGAACTGTTACCGTACGTCTGGTCCAAGGGCCTTCCTACTCTTCATACTCGACGAACTCGACAAAATGGTAGTTGAACGACATTAAAATCCGAACTATTTTGACCATAATGGCAAGGGAATGTTAGAAAGGGATTGGCATGAAGATGAAATAGGTTTAGACATGAAATTAGTGGTATACTATCTTCTATGACCTCTCATTTTCCATCTCTTTTCAATGCCCCATTCCCTCCACTTTCTCCCTACAAAATCCTCTCCACATAACTTTCACATGTTCATTTCCATTTCTTTCCCAAATTCTTCTATTTTTAGTGGGTTTTCTTTCTTTCTTTATTGGATTTTGGGGCCACCTGTTCCAATTTCTTCACATTGCAATCATGTTGGGGAATGGACGGAGGAGATTACGATGAGAATTGAAGAAGTGACAAGAGAGCCAGAGAGAGAAGAAGTGGAAGATGAAAGCGATGGGTGCATACAAACTTATTTAGGTTTGGAGGATGAAATCGTACCGAGATGAACTTATTTCGGTATATTTTTGTTGGCTGATGAACTTATTTGGGTTTATTTTGTTGGGCGATGAACTCATACGGTGATAAACTTATTTAGGCATGTTTTTGTTGACGGATGAACTTATTTGAGTTTATTTTGTTGGACGATGAACTCGTACGGTGATAAATTTATTTGGGTTTGTTTTTGTTGGCTAATGAAATTATTTGGGTTTATTTTTGTTGGGCAATGAACTCGTACAGTGATAAACTTATATAGGTCTGTTTTTGTTGGCTGATGAACTTATTTGGGTTTATTTTGTTGGACAATGAACTCGTACGGTGATAAACGTATTTGGGTTTATTTTGTTGGGCGATGAACTTGTACGGTGATAAACGTATTTGGGTTTATTTTGTTGGGCGATGAACTTGTACGGTGATAAACGTATTTGGGTTTATTTTGTTGGGCGATGAACTTGTACGGTGATAAACTTATTTGGGTATGTTTTTGTTGATTGATGAACTTATTTGGGTTTATTTTGTTGGGTGATGAACTGGTGATAAACTTATTTGGGTCTGTTTTTGTTGGCTGATGAACTTATTTGGGTTTATTTTTGTTGGAGGATGAATTCGTATAGTGATAAACTTATTTGGGTATATTTTTTATGACTGATAAACTTATTTGGGTATATTTTTTATGACTGATAAACTTATTTGCGTTTATTTTGTTGGGCGATGAACTCTACGGTGATAAACTTATTTGGGTCTGTTTTTGTTGGCTGATTAACTTATTTGGGTTGCTTTTGTTGGGCTATGAACTCGTACGGTGATAAACTTATTTGGGTCGGGATGATAAACTCATATCGTGATGAACTTATTTGAGTTTGATTTAGATGGGTGATGAACTTATTTGAATTTGGGTGACGAACTCGTACGGTGATAAACTTATTTGGGTTTGTTTTTGTTGAGATGATGAGCTTATTTAAGTTTGGTTTGATTCATATAAATGAAAACTGTATGAGTTTGGTCAGGAGTTCCCCTAAAACTATACTGGATATAATCTAGAATTTATTTTTAATTTTAAAAAATAAGTTTTTTTTAAATATTTGTACTTACAAATAATTCTTAACTATTCTAGGAAAATTTATTAAAATATATTCATATTGAACGGGTTAATTAAATATTTAAAATGGTCTATGAATATATATTTTTTAAAAATAAAATTTTGCATAAACAATTAAAACAATGTAAACTCATCAAATTTAAATAATTTATGATTGGGTCGGGTTGTGTTTATTGTTTAATAAAAGTTGTTTGGTTTGAAAAAACAGTCTTATCAGTAGATCTCCCTTCGTCTCATCATACAATCACATATCAGCTCGACTAACGGTCATTTTGATCCGTCAATTCTACTTAGAGGCCACCCTTGACTCTACTGCTTTTTTTTACTGATTGAAAAGACGAGTACATTAACAGCTCGAACAATTAAGTTGGGTCTACAAAAATGTTTGAACTCAACCTAACCTAATCCACGAACGCCCCGATCGATATCTCGAGAAGCATTTTATATAATATAGGAAAGAAATAATAAATGAAGGTATGTTAAGTTTGGGTATAGGAAGAAAAAGAGTGTAAATTAAGAGAAAGGAGGAAGGCATGGGAGTTTGGAGTTCAAGGTTTGGCCGTCTCCCTCGCTAAAACCACCCTTCAAACTTTACCACTTTTTGTGCTTCTTCTCATCTCTCTCTCTAAATTCTCACAAAAACCCATTTCCCAATCCTTCCATTCACTCATCTTTCTTCATCGCTAATGGCTTTGAATTTCAATCCTGCACTGAATCTCCCATGCCATACCACTCACCGCCATCGCAGATCTTCCAATCGTCTCATGGCCTCCACGATTCATGCTGTCTCCAAGTGGGTATCCACCATTTCTCAATTTGAATCAAACCCATTTTGTTGTTTATTCTGTTTTGATCCATTTCGATTCTCTCTGTTTAATCAATTGTGTTCTATTGATTCCACTTTAATGGCTTTTTCTTGTACTGATCGGTGGTGTTTCTCTAATCTGTTATCGCTTATTACTGTTGCTATTTGCATTCTTGGGAATCTCCGCCCACTCCTAAATTGGGAATTCGAATTTATGATGTTTTGGATTTGGATTTTAGGGAGTTTTTGTGATTTTGAACTGAAATGTTGTAGATTCGACCTCAATCTTGTTGTGCAATTTTGGTCTGAAGTGAGGTATTTTGATGAACTGTATTGCTGATCGTTTCTTTTCGAATACTGCATGTATGGATTGTTCTTCCTTCATTCGTACTTGCCTGAAATTTTGAGAAGGATCTATTACTTTTCGTTAGTTTTTAATTTCTTTAGTTTGTATTTTCCATGTTTCTATATATATATATATATATATATATATATATATATATATATAATTGGACCAAGCTGTTCTTATATAAAGTTAAATTATACCTTCAAGTACTTTTGAGTTTATCAACATGAGATCCCACCTTGGGTATGAGATCCCACCTTGGGTAGGGGAGGAGAATGAAACACGTTTTAAAAACCTTAAGGGGAAGCCTGGAAGGGAAAACCCAAAGAGGACAATATCTGCTAGCAGTGGGCTTGGGTTCTTACAAATGATATAGGAGCCAGACACATGGGCGATGTGGCAGCGAGAAGGCTGAGCACCGAAGGGGGGTGGATTGGGGAGTCCCACATCGATTGAAGAAGGGAACGAGTGCCAACGAGTACGCTGGACCCTGAAGGGGAGTGGATTGTGAGATCCCACGTTGGTTGGGGAGGAGAATGAAACACCTTTTATAAGGGTGTGGAAACCTCTCCCTAGCAGACACGTTTTAAAAACCTTTAGGAGAAGCCCGAAAGAGAAAGCCCAAAGAGGATAATATCTGCTAGCGGTGGGTTTGTTGCATACTTCTGAGCATTTTAAACAAGCATATAAGCCCGTGGTCTTATAATTTGGTAGCTGGTTTTGGACTCTTAAAACATTGATGTTATGGTTCGTTTAGTCGATCTGCCAGTTCCCTTATACTTGTTTAGCACTTGTTGTATATAACACGTTTTACAGTTGTTTGATTTTTTTTTAATACCGTGCTGTTAATGTTTATTGTAGTAGTACGCTCGTTCTCAACCGGTACGTGTAAAATATTGTCTGATTTCATTGTTTTTCCAGATGTTGTTCTTTGTTATGTGAATAATCTACCACATAGTAACACTACCGATGTTTCGCTTGAAGATGTTTGGGCACGATAATTTGGTTTTTAGAGTCTGATCAATAGAAGTAAACAATTGTTTGCTTGATGCATTGATGAAATACTAGTTGAACATAGGTTCATGAACTTTCAAAGTTCATATGTCGGTGTTTATTTGTTCTTCGTAGTTCGAAAAATAAATGAACTCTTGAACTTTCGATTAAGTGTATTTATTCCTATACTCGATTCCATCAAGTTTACGCTTACGTCGAAAAATGCTTGAACTTGCTGTAAATTAGTTTGTAACGTAATACTACTAGCAGAATTAAGGCACATATGAAGATTTATTATAAACTTTTTCGTTTCTGAGATTAGCTCGACTGAACCTCGGCTTCTTGATCTTCTCCTTTCTTTCGCTCTTTTACTCTCTTGTAAAGACAAAAGAAAGATTAATTCGACTAAACAGGACATATGACTGGTCACGAATCTGTTCTTTCCTTCACCTTCGAACACTCGGTAAAGCATGTATAGGGTCTTGGTCGGTCACTTTTCCAGGCTGGGATCGATAAGTGGAAGTCGAACGAAAAATTCGAAATGTTAGGAAAAACAAAAGTATATTAAATTCTCGATAAGAACTCATTCCCTCTGAGATCTTGAGCACTAGTCGACACTTTTTAGGATATGAAACAAAATCGACATCATGCTATTACCAGTTTTGTAATAGCTTCTTGTTTTTGTGTTGTTTTCTTTTCTATGGTTGTGTTATGTTTGTATTTATGGCTAAAGGTATGCCATATTTGTAATTTCTGGAGTGGAGTAGCAGTTTGATGTCTCCCAACGTTGGGGAGGAGAACAAAACACCCTTCACAAGGGTGTGGAAACCTTCTCCTAGCAGACGTGTTTTAAAGCTTTGAGGGGAAGCCCGAAAGGGAAAGACCAAAGAGGGCAATATCTATTAGCGGTGGGCATCTATTAGCGGTGGGCTTAGGCTTGGGCCGTTACATAACAACGGTCTTCCTCGAACTACATTTCGATTCAATTGGGATTAGCTTGTAATTTCTGGAGTGGAGTAGCAGTTTGATGACTCTTTTCGAACTATTCTTAATAATTTGTTGATCTTGGAAAGAAAATTCCCGACTTACACGACCGAGATCGGCTTAGTACTGTTGTTTCTTTGATTCTACAGACAGACCGAGGGAGCAAAGAAGTCGCATTTCCCTCCCCGAGAAGTACACGTCCAAGTGACTCATTCCATGGCACCTCAAAAGATGGAGATATTCAAATCATTAGAAGATTGGGCAGAAGAGAACATCTTGGCTCACCTAAAGCCTGTTGAAAATTGTTGGCAACCTCAAGATTATCTCCCCGACCCCGAATCCGATGGTTTCTATGACCAAGTCCAGGAAATAAGGGAGAGATCGAAGGAGATTCCCGATGACTATTTTGTCGTGTTGGTTGGGGACATGATCACTGAAGAAGCCCTTCCAACTTACCAGACAATGCTGAACACCCTCGATGGCGTCCGTGATGAAACTGGTGCGAGCCTCACCTCGTGGGCAGTATGGACAAGAGCCTGGACTGCCGAAGAGAATAGGCATGGTGACCTTCTGAATAAGTACCTTTACCTGTCGGGACGAGTGGATATGAAGCAGATTGAAAAGACCATTCAGTACCTCATTGGATCGGGAATGGTTAGATTACTCGACGTTCTCTAAACTCGTTTTTCTCGTTTTTCTCGTGTTTCTCGTTCTCTAAAGCTAATATTTGTGTTTGAACCCATGGTTTGTGTCTTTGTGCCTTTTAGGATCCCAAAACAGAAAACAATCCATACCTTGGTTTCATTTACACTTCATTTCAAGAGAGGGCAACTTTCATCTCCCATGGCAACACAGCTAGGCTAGCCAAGGAGCATGGCGATTTTAAGCTAGCACAGGTATGTGGTATAATTGCCTCGGATGAAAAACGCCACGAGACTGCCTACACCAAGATCGTTGAGAAGCTTTTCGAGGTTGACCCTGATGATACCGTTATGGCTTTAGCTGACATGATGAAGAAAAAAATCTCAATGCCAGCCCATTTGATGTACGACGGTCAGGACAACAACCTTTTCGAGAACTTTTCATCTGTTGCTCAACGGCTCGGCGTTTACACTGCTAAAGACTATGCTGACATTCTCGAGTTCCTTGTCAGTAGATGGAAAATAGAGAATTTGACAGGTCTCTCAGGCAAGGGACGCAAAGCACAAGATTTCGTGTGCGGGTTACCTCCAAGGATTAGAAGACTGGAAGAGAGAGCTCAAAGCAGAGCCAAGCAAGCACAAAGAGTTCCATTTAGCTGGATCTTCGGCCGCGAAATTCAAGTGTAGGAGCAACAGGTATTAAACTACTCGACTCGACTACGTTTGAATACAAATCTTAAGTGTTTTCAAGTTTAGATATTACGTTCGAGTCTTGATTGCTTAAAGTTAGGAAGATTAGACTGTCTTGTGGCTGCTGCTGCTGCTGTTTTTGGTTGTTGCACCAACTAGTCTCCCCCAGTACCTTATTTGTTTAGCAGAAAAGGTTCAGTAATGGCTTGGGTTTTGATTTTTGTCGAACACAGATTAGAATGGCAACTAATTTCCCATCTGTTTATTGTTGTAATGACCAAACCAACTATAAATTTTGGCACCAAATCCCACTGCTGTTTTATCTTGATCCATCACTCACATTCTTCTTACTTGGATCTTACTTGTTTTAGTTTAGAGGGTAATGATTTCGTTTATCATCTAATTTTCGTAGACGAGATCAAGTATTGAAAATGGAAGATCGTGCTAGGAATCTTAACTCTGGGTTTGATCTTGATCCTTAATTCTTGTTCTTGTTCGCTGTTCTTTCTGTAATGGTCCAAACTCACCGCTAATAGATATTGTCTGCTTTGGCCCGTCACATATGTGTATTAGGGAGATGTTTTCACACCTCACGGTTTTAAAACGTGTATGTTAGGGAGATGTTTCTACACCTTTGTAAAAAAACCTCTCTCCAACCGAGTTGGATTTCACACTTTCACTATAAATAGGGGGAACGAAAGATAAATTTGATACAAGTGCAACCTCTCTCCAACCGACGTTGGATTTCACACTTTCACTATAAATAGGGGAAATAAATAGGGGAAAGATAAATTTGATACAAGTGCCCGGTGAGCCCATGCAAACGGTTGCAAACGGTTCAAGTGCGCAGCGTGGGATTTCACACTTTCACTATAAATAGGGGAAACGAAAGAAAGATAAATTTGATACAAGTGCGCGGTGGGCCCATGCAAACGGTTTAGTTAAGATATGCCAAATTCCATGCAAACGGTTTAGTTAAGATATGCCAAATTCCACCAAGTATACAAATTCCACCAGAGCCGTATCATATACGCCCCAAAATAAAGAGCTTTGAATACTAGAAGAGAAACACCTATACCTAACAAAATTAAGTGAATACCCAAAATGGTGAGCTTTGAATACTAGAAGAGAAACACCTATACCTAACAAAATTAAGTGAATACCCAAAATGGTAGTCATTTTATTTCTATCTTTCCACACATATCCGAAGAATGGAAAAGATTCTTCAAGGGTCTCAGGTCCTCGAGATGCATGATAAATACCGCCAAAACCCAATGGTCAATCTCAAATTTGTTCTTTCTTTCACCTTCAATCTCAAATTTGTTCTTTCTTTCACCTTCAAACATTCTGATTATTTATGGTTACACAAATCGTTGAGAATAGTTCTAGATTTAGGCCAAGACAATTATTGTTGGGAATTTATTGAAACCATTGAATTCAAAATATGGTAAAGTGGCTCCTGGGTGGGGAACTACGCCTTTGATGGGTGTCACGATGGATCTATGCGACATTCCTATCTATTATTTTGGAGATTTATAATTCTTCCATTTTACTAGACGGAATTTCAAGCAATTAGATTCGATTCACAAGAACCCCTAAATAACTTTTCAATAAAAAGTAAAGTCTAAAGTAGGTAGGTTTCCGCTTTTTGGCTCTTTTCGCATTAATTATTACTTCAATAATCTTACTGGTTAGTGTGCCCATTGCATTTCTTCTCCTGGGGTTGGTCTTTTTCGGTACATCGATATGGATTGGATTAGTTTTTCTGGTGGGTATCCTTAATTCTCTTATCTCTTGAACCTCTCCGTTCTTGATACAAAAATGGTAAAGTATATAAAGGGTCCGGGTAAGTGGAAGTCAAAAAATTCAAAATGTTAAGGAAAAACAAAAGTATATTAAATTGTGGATAAGAACTCATTCCCTTTAAGCTCTACTTACTCACAGTTCTCACTGACCACTAGCCAAATCTCGGACGATCGAGTTTTCTTTTTTAAGTTTCACGTTCGAGTATTTTCGTATTCTAGCTGTTGGTTAAAAGTAGTCACAAACCCCACCAAAATCAATTCAAAAGATAATCCTCACAACTGTAAAGAACACAAAGAAGTAGCCGTTAACCAAGTAACGTCTCTCAGAATTTAAAAATTAAAGAAACAAAACTGACCGTTACCTGCAAATCTATATCTTCTTCCCGTTCTTCATCCCCAAATCTCATCTCAATCTTCTTCAATCTTCTTCAATCTCCCAAATTCGACGCGAAACGAACCAGATTTCGCCAATGGGTCTCTCACCATCTTCACCATCACCCTCAATTTCCAGGTCACATTACAACATCCACAAGCTCTTCCTCCTCTGCAACTACATCCTCCTCGGCGCCGCCTCCTCCTGCATTTTCCTAACTCTATCACTCCGCCTCATCCCCTCCGTATGCGGCTTCTTCATAATCTTCCTACACGCATTCACAATCGCCGGCGCTGTCTCCGGCTGCGCCATGGCTGCCGCCGCAACCGGGCGCTGGTTCGGCGTCCATATGGTCTTCACCGTCCTGACCGCCATATTTCAAGGCTCTGTTGCGGTTCTGATTTTCACCAGAACTAGCGATTTCCTTGGGGAACTGAAATCGTACGTCCGGGAGGAAGATGGGTCGGTGATTTTGAAATTGGGCGGCGGATTGAGCTGCTTGATCTTCGGTTTGGAGTGGGTTGTGCTGGTTTTGGCGTTCTGTTTGAAGTATTACTTTTATGTTGAGGGAAATGGAAGTGGTGAGCAGAGAAGTGCTAAGGTTCAACAGTTTGAAGATTCGAAGTGGGCGGCGGCGCCATTCCCAGTTTGAAGATTCTTCTTTTTGGATGAATTTTGGTTTTGGTTTTGTGGTTCTTGATGATGATTCAAATTCATTCATATTTGATTGGTTTCTTTGTGTTTGTGTTTGATTGTGATTATATATATGTATTGTATGTGTTTGTGAGTTTAAGCTTGGAATTATGGCTTCAATTTTGGTTCCATATTCATAATATAGTTGAAAACTTGAAGAAACAACAAAGAAAAATGTAACAAAAGTCCTACCCATCAAAAAAACGCTCTTGTTTATAAAGTTTTATAGCACGTGACAAGTAGAGTTAGTGGATTTGTTGAGTGTAATTTTTAATGTTGTAAGTGTACGCATGAAGTTAATGCATATTAAATTTTGATTACGCTAATTGTGTAATTTTCATAGTGATTATGAATATTAAGTGATGTTTTACAAGACCGACGTTTAGAGTATTATAAGTTATGGAGATCCTGGATTAGCAGACAATTATGCTGAGATATTCCTCACTTGCTCAGGGCGATCTGGAGGGATCGAGAAGAATCGCGGATAAGATATTTGGAGAGAAGGTCCTGGATTACGAAGTCACACAAAAAATAAATTGGTTTTTCTTAGAGGAGAAGCAGGTTCAAAAGTAGTCGTCCGATTTTCTTGAAGTTCAAACCTCACCTGCAGAGGTTGGCGTCTGGGCCCAAGAAGAAGCAAAGCCAGAATGTCAAATCCTTCTCTGAGGAACAAAAATGATGTGTTGAAATTCCTCTCCAGAACCCGATGTACAACGGGAATGAAAAACAAGAGACTTTTTCTCGAAATATGGACAAATGCCCTAATTTTAGAGAAAAAAAAAATGGCCAAGACAGTTCTGGAAGGACTCGGACCAAGGGGTCATTGCTTATTTATAAGTTAATCCATGATTAAACATAATAAAACTATATATATAACATTTAGAATGTACATTTTACCGATCAATAATTTAAAATATCAATTCAAAGAAAAAGGGAAAAATGCAAACAATCGCTCCCCCACAAATCTCGAGTTGCGTGGTTTCTTTGTTTGAGGAGCTGCATAAAAGAAACGTTCATTCCCAACATATCCATCCTTGCTAAGTATAATTTTTATATTCATCCTTTAATTAAATCAAATCACTAATAGATAATAAGTTAACTAAAAACTAGTAAAATCTATGGAGCTCCAATATATATCATTGATAAACTACAACTCCAAAATTAAATCAGATTTGTGAAGAATGCAAGTGCAAGTTAATGGTACAAACACGATCCACCCTTTATCATGTAAACATCATAGCTTGGGTTCATCAGTTTGTTCAGTAGCAGCAAAACAGAACAAAAACTATCATACAGGACACCCCCTTTCATTTTCTATATCACTTGCTCTTCATGGTTATAGACTCAACAAAAGATACATTCAAACTACAGGACACCCCCCCTTTTCATTTTCTCTCTTTTCAAACATCTTAGACTTCAGTCTACAACAGGATTCACAGATATATGAGTCTCTTATGGAGGAAGAACATACGATGGATCATAGTACAAAACCTGGTAACGGCGAGACGATGCTATTGATTCGTGTAAGTTTTCTGATCTTGGACAGTTGAACCTGGTTTCAAAGACTGAGGTGAAGTTTCGTTCACATTAATACATTTTCCGGTAGGCGGCAGGCAGCGTTTTGAGAAAAATGCTGCAATAGTTTTTGGTCTTCGGATGCTTTTTTCTGCAAATAAAGAAAAAGAGTTGATCGAAATCGAGTAAAATACACGTGATAGTGTCTGCAACCAAAATATACAAACCTGGAGACACCAGAACACCATGTTTCTCCAAAATTTCCTTTTTTACCTGCATACATAGACCATGCTTACTGCTAAGTAAAAGAATCGATCGAGTACTAGTCGAAATCAACAAACTAAGATAATGACTGTAAATCAAACCTAAGATTCTGCAGTTATTTATTTATGTCACAGGGTAAGTGAAAATAGGCATTCACAATCAGAATCAAAGTTTTGCTATGCATCAGACAGGGACAAGCAACTTAAGAATGAAATCACCAAAGCATCTACGTATCAGACTTTTAAAATCTTAAAAGTAAGAATTTAGAACCAGTTCACCAACCTGCCATCGGTTTTCTACAAAGTCAGATACTTCCCGGACTTTATTCCGCAAATGAGACTTCGGTACAGTAGGAAACTTCTGCTGCAAAGACTCGACAACTTTGTTGATACCCTGTGAGCAGGACTGAATAGTTGATACCTGTTGAGTGAGATATTGTCATTGTCAAGGATCAATTATTGGAATTGAAGTACAAGAAAACATGTAACTACAAAGAATCAAAACATCGCAGCTAAGATACATGCACACAGATACAGTGAAACCACATCGATAAAACTCAGTTCATTAGACTACGTTCATTTAAAACTCAAACCAGGACAAGTTCAACAGACTGTATGAGTTCATATTTGACAATTCAGAATGCACAAAACTTACAATTACAGCCATATCTGAATCAAGGATAGCTGACGTTGAGATCTGGGTGCTACTTTCCTTGGCACTTGGGAGGCACATTTCTGGATCCTCATCTGGCGTTCTATCAACTAAAATCTCCACAGGGCACCCGCCCTGCATCAAGCGCATGCTGAGAGCTGCTAAGCATGTCTGCTCTAGCTTAGATGTGCCATCAAGATCTTCAGCCATTAGCAAATTATCCTTCTCATGCAATAAATTTAATACGATCAATGGCTGATTTTTTCTAAGTGCAAGCTCTGTCATGTTGTAGAGATGCTTTTGCTGCTTAAACAAACTACAAAGTTCTTTGCCCTCCATATCTTGCTTAGAACTAGGTGTGCTCTTGACCTCATCAACATCATCAGTTTCCATCCTGTCATGTTCCACGCCCTACAAGCTCAAAGGGAAATTCAAACTTAATAAATTTCTTCATGAATATGTTTAAAGAAATAAAACTAATGCATCCCAGGAATGATCCACCGAAACAGATTAGTTTGGTTTAACATTTACTACAATATGAACTTTTGGGAACATCAAATAATGGATTCAGAAGGAAATTTTGGTTCTATTCATACTTAACTCATTTCACAACCACCATTAGAAAAAATTAGATAAACTTAAACATCTGTGTTTCACACCTCATTTTCTGAGAGATATCCATCAGGGACAAAAAATCCATCTTCACTGTCTTCATCATCCTCCGCTTTTGCACAACCTTCCTCTTCTAAGTTTTCTTCATCATCCTTATCACAATCTGAGAGGCTTTCACCAGGATCCTCCTGCAAAATGAGAATGCAAATTTGAAATATCTTATCTCGAGGACACAGTTGTTCAAGGTCATGCAAATTTGTAATATCGTAATATAACATACTAGATTTCTTTCAATTCTTCTCAAAAAAATAAATAAAAAATAGAGTGCAAACAAAAATCTGGGTGCACTACCTCTTCCCATTCTTCATCACTGTCAACATCATAATCCAAATCTGGGTCCTTCCTAAACGGATGGCGTGGTCCAACAACATCACTGGAAAGAATTGTAAGACCCCAAAGATAAGTAAAATTTCAAATGAGAAGTCCAATTATGGAATCCAAGGCAAACTGATAAATTCATACGTAAAGGTTGATCAATCACGACTAGGTTTTTAAAAATATATAATAAAAAAACTACTTGCCTCTTTGTGGACCAAATGCCATAAAATGCAGGCCTATAGCTCTTTGAAAACTGCAACAACTGCTTCCCCTTCCCCCTGTTCAACTTACTGACTTGAGGCAAACTGCTGCAGAACTCCTGGTGGCTGGTTCTATCATCTGTAATTTGTTCTTCCCAACCATCTACAAGCCTCTCCTCACCCAATTCACCATCATTAGCAGATTCTCTACCATTTGAAAGTTTAAGTTCCTTAAATAGATCACACTTTGGCTTCTGACGAATGCCCCAGTGATTTTTCCCTCTTGAACGAATTGAATGACCTATGAAGCGCCAAGAAGATAAGTGCAGCCTGAAAGTGGAACACATCTTAAAATATGACCTCAAGAAAGCCACAACTCTAAAAAAATAATACCATATAAGGTAAATGAATACCTGCGAATATCAACAGAATTGATCGCATTACTTGAAGAAAGAGTGCAGTCCATGAACTGCGTACAAGCCTCTAGCATGTTTTCACTCTGTTTACTCAATGGAACTGATGTAGTCAATTCAGTTGTTGGACAATCATTCTGACATGACAGACTAGGTTTAGTTTTCTTAAGGAAACGCTCCATTATGGAAGCTTGCTTTAGTACAGAAAGTCTCTTTTTTGATTCAGCTTCTTCCCGCTGTCTGCGACGTTGATCTTTTTCAGCATCCTCTTCCTGCTTTTTAAGTTGTTTTTTCATTTCAATCTCTTCTTTTTCACGACGACGCTTTTCCTCCCTTTCTGTCACTTTTGACTCCTTTTCCTGATTTTCAATGATTTGTACATGTCACCACCTGAAAAGCTCAAGAGTTGAAAAAAATTTTAAATTTTATACACATACTTACATTTTGCAACTTCTCCTTTTGTTGTTCCCTGTCTATTCTCTTTTTCTCCTTTTCAGCCTCCCGCTGACTTCTCTCTAATTGTTTGACCATTAGCTTCTCCTCTCGTTTTGCTTCCTTCACAGCCCTGAAATAAGAAGTTCAAATTGAACAAACAACATAGAGGAATACAAATTTGAAGCATTAAAGATTTAGAAATAAACCCTACATCTCAGAAGCAGTCTTCTGTGACAAGCCATCCACCAATGAACGGATCATGGCTTCATCAAACAATTTACCAAGTTTTTCTGATGCTTTTATGAACTCTTGAATGCAAGTCCGATCAATCTCTGTCTTCAGCAGGGCTGACATCATCGCTGAAATAGGACAAACATCAGAGATTAACAATGGAGGAAAATTAGAATAGAAACTCAAGAATAAACCGTTAAAAATAGGCCAAAAATGAAGATTTTAAATCATGGAGAAACACAATCATAAGAAAAAATGCATTTGCACAAGCAAAGAGTTTATAGTCCATATGCCCTCACTTTTTTGCTTTTGCTTCAAAAGGTTTTGAACTATAGCAAACCTTATGCTTCAAAAAACTCTGGGTTTACGTGTACCCATGCCAAGCTAATCACAATAATAGGCAGTGAAAAGAAACATTGAGTAGGCTTGATAATTTGAACCAGAAGGAGAAAGACGTCCTAACTGAACCTGATTCACCTTTAATCTCCTATGAACAAAACTGTATTAAACCCACGTTATGAACTGAAGTGTCCAAACTGAACTCCCATAAATCTTTTAGATGGGTCACAAATAAATCAACTTCTTTTGCATATGATGTTACAACTTCTCTCACAATCTAGCTAGAATATTATGTTTATAATTTTATATCAACATTAATTTGTAACAAATAAACATCATTTTTTCCGTTATCCAAAAAGCCATGATGAAGGGAGTAGAGTAAAAGCAGAAAAAGGAAAGAACAACAATTACACATTCAAAGCTAAGTGAGGTTAGCTCAGCGGTTTTGTGCATGTACTCCATCCCTTCAAGTTAGAGGTTCAAATTCTCATACCCTAGACTTATACTCGAGAAAACAATTACAGAGCCAAAGCAGCAGTTACAAGCTTCAAAAATATGAGAGGAAAAAGAGGACATCTAATAAGGTCATATTCCCCAACCTATTAGAACAAGAGGAAAACAGTTTATTTTCCCCATATCACTTATTGAACCCAAAATAAAAAAAAGAATAAAAACAAACAAGATAATACATAAACACAAAAAAAAAAAAAAAAAAAAAAAAAAAAAAAAAAAAAAAAAAAAAAA